>NC_091125.1:12096122-12705497 GCF_040183065.1 Periplaneta americana | reverse complement strand
CTGCTGATACCCTTTATGTTTTAGCATTTAAATTCTCTTACGGTTAATATTGTGTATAATACGTATTTAGAGACACTATATCCTTATTGATACAAGTAGGGTATATATTGTAGAGGATAGTAGAATATCAGTGCTCTTAACGCAAGGTTTCAGGACCACATAACAAATTTAGGTTTCATTTAACGTGTTAGTTATATTATTATTGGTGTCTAGTGCGGAGATGAAAAAACTATCACATGTTCAAATAAGAAAATTAATATAGATGTTACTTTTCAGGGCTTTTCTCTCAAAATTATATACATTTCGGATGACAATGAAGTTTAGAGCTCTACTGATCTAAATGCCTAATTATTAAAGAAATAAAAATTAACTAAAACAAGGAATCGGAAGGAAGTAAGCGATTTCTTTCTTCTTTTTCTTTCACTCCTTATACGTTCTTTATCTTCCTCAAAGGCCTGCTCCTACAACACAGAGTGTGGAAGACTCAAAATATGAAATCCAGCCTTCTCGCGAACGTTTCACTGATAATGTCTAATACCATGGCATTCGAAAAGTAATGGCAAATAGTTACTGTTCACATCCAATTTATTCAGATTACTTTTGACATTACTTACTTCAAATATAGTCCCCTACCATGATTACAATAAATTGTCAAATCCTTGGGAGAAGGCGGACTCCATCTGCAGCATTATTTCTGGACGTCCCTCTCACTAATTGATCTAAAGCTCTTTGGCTGTCAGCTCTTGATTCAAAGTGAATGCCTCGCTTCCACCTATCTTGCAATAGTTCCAATAGTTCATTGTGATAGGACTTCACTCCCGTAAAGTTTTTAATACCCTAAAGCACCGAGTTGCATTTTTTTCCTCTTATAACTTGGATTTTTATGAAGCACATTCTGAATATTTGTTAGGGCTGTATTATGTGCTACAAATCAGAAAGAGTCCCTGTATTCACAAAATAAGGTTACTTAAAGATTTTAATATTCCACATTTACGGAACAATCACTCCTTTATTAGGTACTAAAAGATTCCGATGCTCACCGCTAGGAGTATCGATTTACAACATTGTAGCCATTACTTATCATATGCTCTAGTATCCTCTCCTACTCTACACCATTCTACTCGTATATTTTGAGATATCCATTTAGAGTGGCCAACAAAGTATCTACGTGCTAAGAGATCGAACTTTGGAATGATGAAAAGAGCACGCTAGTCCGAGAATAGTCCAATCGGTACCTCCAATGTTTCCACATCAAATTATAGCAAACACTGAATGTAGAACTCTATTGACTTATAGCAAACACTGAATGTAGAACTCCACCTTTGAACAGTACCGCTTCAAAGACTAGTCGGCGATAGCATCGTTCATTACAGGCGCTATGTTCAGTTAAAGTTTATCGAGTATGGCGAAGTTCGATATTCACCAATGTTCGCTGTGCAAGAGGATAGAGCTGGGGACGGAGCGAGTAGAACTGTTGAGTTACTCGGTTCTATCGGTTTATGTGCTTAGCAGAGGAGCACCGAAGTTACTCGGTTAACCCTAGCCGTTACCGGTCAGTTCAAACCTTCAAACAAAGTTCGCGTGTTTTACTTAATTCTAGCAGACAACAACGTAGGTACTGTTGTATTTAAATAGGGGAAAGTAGCCTATATCGTACCGGCGCCGAAATCGTACCACTATTAATATTGAGGAAAGTATTGCATGCAGGAACAATCTGAGAAATTTTTCATGGAATACAAATAGAAACTGACACTCATTCAGTTTCCCGCCTTTCACCAAGACAACAGCTGTATTAAATCGTGCTTAATAGTAAGTTCTGATTTCTCATATAAGATTTTCTTACTCTTTCGTAAGCTTTTATTAAAACAATGAGTTAGTTTAATGAATGTGTTTCATTACATCTAGTATATAAGATTGTTTGCATTATTTAAACGGTAAAAATAGTCACTGTAACAGTTTTGTTTAGGTTATAATCTGAATAGTTTGCTTGGAGTGCTAGTTTCCTAAATCGTACCTTTAAAAGGTTGCTGATATCGTACCAGTACGATTTTGGCAACGTGAACAAGTAACGTTAGGTGCATAATATTTTCAAATTTCAGAATAGATAATGATCAAACAAGAATTCAGAAAATCGGAACCAAGAGCTGTACTTAAGGCACTGGGTGAATTTCGATCCGGAGCAGTAGGATTGAATGAATGTTGTCGTAAGTACGAAATCTCAAAATCGATTTTCAAGTGAGATTTGATGGGCAAGGTAAATAGAGGTTTGGATCGTCCTACAAATGGATCCATTAACGGGACACTTCGTACAAATTTAACGTTGACGGAACGGGTTTCTCCCTAAACCAAAGATTTTAGTTCAAACGAGAACGAGAAAAAAGTGTTCAGTAAGCTGTTGTACTAACTTCAAGTCTCTGTAAGAATCAATTGCAGCAGAAGAAATCGAAATGAAGAACTTCAAGGGGGGGGGGGGGGACAAAAAAACAACAAATCAGCTAAGTATCAAAAAGAACGAAAAAGGCATCTAAAATTATTGATGTTAATGTAAAAGAAGAGGACTGGTTTTATTTTATCTGTGAAGAAGCTATTCCTTGCTCTCTGTGCAATCAATGGGTGCATGAGATGTGCAGGAGTTTCTACGGCTCAAGAAAACGTTCTCATTTTGTCTGTGACGTGTAACGAAAGAATCTGACAAGTAGGTATGTTTCATATATGTTAAATAAGATTGAATCTTAAGTGACCCTTCGTGTTTTCGTTTTACTAGATCTTGATGATATTTAAGATTTATATATTACAAAAATCTTTGTATCTTAAAACATCTCTGTTTCTCATTTGTATTAATAAAATTCCAATATTAAATGATAATAATGTAATGAAATATCTTATTTTTATGAAGTTCTTATCGTGAAAATTATGTCTTTTATAAATGGGTACGATTTAAGCAACCTATAGGTACGATTTATGAAACTAGGCGCATAAATCGTACCACTTATAAGAGTTTTAAATAATGTCCTTTAAAACAATTTGTAATTATTTAAAAAGTCTGAAAAAAATATATTTTGTGTCCCAAAGTACTGTCTCAATGTCCAACAGTATATGCAATTAATATCCCTTCCCATTTCTAAGAAACTGAAGAAAAACTGAAAAGTGGTACGATATAGGCAACCTTACCCTATTTTCTGCTGCAGGACAAATTATTTACTTATCCCCAAGGCGGGCTGAAAGGCCTCTAGTATTGAAGAGAAGTTCATCCTATTATATGACCTGTCAAGTGGGCCTAATGAACACTGACAGTCTGAACATATTACTATAAATAATAATAATAATAATAATAATAATAATAATAATAATAATAATAATAATAATAATAATATTATTATTATTATTATTATTATTATTATTATTATTATTATCATCATCATCATATTAGAGTGTTTGATTAATATTAAAATATGTTCACAAAAGAAGTGCATTATATTTTTCTTCTATTTGTGTTTATTGGATTTGTGTTACCTCATCAGTCATAATTTTAATTGTATTTATTTCTACGAATTATGTTACCTAATTATTTTAATTTATCAATAATATTACTCTTCACAAAGAGAACATAGTTGTATTGAAGGCTAGTAAGGTTATAAAATAAATAAACATTATGTTTTTCAGTTTAAGATTAAACGTTTTATTGATTATTTTATCCAATGTCCGTAATAGTAAATAATTCTGTGTGTTATTTTTAAGTGTTTTAGGCAGCGCTTCATGGAGCCCGTTTCTATCTTCTTTTTTACTTAGCTGCAGCGTTTAACGTTTACCTCGCATGTTAATTTATTAGCTGTTAGTATTATAAATTATTTTATCAATTTTATTTCGTCTGTCATATATAACAACACTGAAAGTTAAATAGGCCTTTCATACGAAATAACTCCGCAAATAGTTGTAATCACGCAAATGAAATTTGCAACCGCCATTTTTCAATGAAGGGAAGCACTTTTTTCTCGTCAATTGGCAAAGCGAAAGTGCTTTATTACAACGCTTTTAAAACACGGTTGGTTTCACTTTCCAAGTACGTTCTAAAATCGACTCAATCTATCCAAATTTTAAATCTGCCGCCACAAATTTGTACTCGGTTCAACCGAGTAATGACGTCACAGTAACCGCTCCGAACCGAACCGCTCCGTCCCCAGCCCAGCCCTACAAGAGGAGGCCTACCGTGTTTGTTCTACCTTGTCATAAAAATATTTGCTATCCTCCACTCCCACCCCATAATGTTTTAACTGCTTAAGGATTTTAGCACAGATCTTGCGATTACTTTTTCGTAAGAAATAAGACGAAATTTCTAATCCCTTCTTTGCCTCTGTCATATTCAACATTGCAGAACACTAGTCGGCGTTGCTACGATGTAACTTTAAGAAAGAAACCTAATTATTCGTACTGTAATGGTAAATTGTTCGCATTTAATACTGTGCGAATTCAGATCAAATTCATAGTTCCACGATATTAATACTACATTCCTACCTTTCTTTATTCTTTATTTCTTTCCTTCCTTCTTCCTTATCTTCTTTCATTCTTTCTTTTCCTTTTTATTTATTTCCTTCTTTCCCTTTCCTTTTTCATTTCTTTATTTCTTTTTTCTTTCCTTCTTTCTTACTCCTCTCCCTATCTTTCTTTTTCCTCTTTCTTTCCTTCTTTCATGGTTTCATTTCTTTCCTCCTTCCCTTTTTCCTTTTTTCTCTTTATTTGTTTCTTTCTTCCTCTCTCTCTCTTTTACGTATTTGTTTGGAACAACTAAGCAAGTAACAAGGATATAAGAAAGAAGAATCTCATCCAGCAATATGACCCTGATGAGGAAACCCGTATTTCCGAAATATAATCTAGACATAAGATTGCAAGATTCAATACGTAAGGTGCATTCTTTAATGGAGATAGCCATGTAGCGATGAGTAGACTATGATATTTTAATATTTAAAAAAAATTAATTAAGCCTATACTTGTTCCAAACAGTTTCTTATGAGGGCAAAATTTAACTGCATATAAATTACTTCTAACTATATATTCGAGCCACATGATTTTACATTATGCGCATACTATGTAAAGAATGTGTGCCTTGGAAATATCAGAATCTTAGATAAAATTACCTTCACGCTTCAATCACTTTCATTATGGCCGAAACACCTGGAGCAGGTGATAAAACAACAGATCAGCATGTGAGTCAGCTCAAATAAAAAATATTCACAGTTGAATAAGATTATTTCAAGGCCTCATCGCTTCGTATAAAATGCAAGCTTTGACAGTCACCTTCGATGTAGATTCATTACACAAGTTCCAAAAATCAGAACGAAAGTTGCATAACGACCTAGTTGCCAAGATGTGCAGCCTTGGTGCAGTTGAAGTGTAGGAATATCCCCAAAGGTACAGAATAAAGTAATTGTAGGCCTAACCTTGTCACGCTCACATAAAAACCAGGTATTTAGCATGCGACAGATTTAAAAGTTAGGCTATCTTATATCGGAATAGGATTTTTAAACAATGTTTTAATATACCTTGATGGTATATGGAGGGAGTATTTAAATTAATTTTATTTTCATACTTTTTTTCCTTTATAGTTTTGGCTGTATTTTTATTTCTCAGATCCCAGATGCACTGCAACCTACTATCGCGTTGTGTCCGTCATCATATTTTGTCTCTCTCTCTTTCTTCTTTGTAGATTTCATTGCCAGAGCTCTATGCAATATCATGGGATGTCCTACCGTGGGATTTGCAGTCTCAATCGGGCTATTTACACACAGCGAGGGTACGGGAGGAGCAGCTGGCTAGTGATTTTCTTGAAGCCTTTCAATCACAGAATTCTTTTACGAGCCGCACATTTAAAACCTAGTAATTCCGGTTTTATTTCACTTTCGATAGAAGCCATGCTAAATATTTTTATTGTCTCTTAACAATAAAATTCACCGTCTTCAACAGGGTTTCATCCCGCTAACTTCTGAACTACTCGTACATAATAGCAAGCATCGCAACCAACCAACCAACTAGCTACCGAAGGCGATATGCTTCAGACCTTACTTCATCCTCCTCAGCTTTGTATTTGCTGAACAT
This sequence comes from Periplaneta americana, assembly GCF_040183065.1. Lineage (NCBI taxonomy): Eukaryota > Metazoa > Arthropoda > Insecta > Blattodea > Blattidae > Periplaneta > Periplaneta americana. Next base: position 12,699,407 of record NC_091125.1, on the reverse strand, counting down.
TCTTTCAAAATATTCAAAATATAGTTTCAATTTGAAATTACTGTAAGTATTTAAATTTAAGTTTAATCACATGAAACACAGTAGCAATACGTTATTGAAGAATTTTGAAAAAATAAATTCATACAAACATTATGCGTCCAAAAACAATTCTTTACATAGAATAACTCTTCTCGGGTTCTCAGCCAGGTGAGTTGGAGATTTGCTTCCAAGCTTTCGATGGCTAGCTCTGCCATCTTCTTCAGGGAATGAAGTATTGTGGGACTATGTCTAGCCGGCTATATATAGTCGTTACATGCAATCATAAGGATTTCTTCATATCCTCTTTTTTTGTTCATGTTAGATGGGTATGAGTAAATTTATTCGAAAATGATGCACATAAACATGTACCTTCTCTCTATTCCTCTGCACAGAACATCCTTCTACTCATCGTCTTTCAGCATATCGATTCCACGCATCTGAAATTCTCTCCCTGACCATGTCAGAGACTGTCGGACAATATAAAAATTCAAATTTAAAATAGGAAATCACTTTCTAGTTCATGGAATTGCTTGTTGAACACCTTCCAGGTTGCGCATCTTCGCTTTAACCCGTAATATATAATAAATACTGTAACTATGCTGTTGTCATTTTACCCTTAATATGCACTGTATTATTATCATCATCATCATCATCATCATCATCATCATCATCATCATCATCACTATTATTATTGCTATCTTTTGTTTTCTTTCTTTTTTTCTTGTATTAACTCGATGAGAGCTCTATACTGTTCTTTTGACCCTGTGGACCATCTATAGGGCTTTAATTTAATTTGTATTATCTTTGTCAGTGTTTGTATTTTTGTATTTATGTGTGCTATCTGGTAGGATGGAAAATAAGGCCTTATAGCCTTAATCTTGTCAGATTAAATAAATAAATTTCTAATAAAATAAAGTATTCAAAGAAAGAAATAATTTGTTCTTTATTTGAAACCATCTGTACACAATACCGCAAATCGGAGGCGGCAATATTTTTTGTGACTTCTTTCTATTGCGCACAATAAACTGATTATGAAATGGTACAGTGGTCCGCCGCTATAGTTCTGTGGATAGCGTACGCGCTTCCTAATCCAAGCGGTCCGTAGATCGATTTACCTTCACTCATTGGGACTATTGTTTCTTGACTTGCAATTGTCCTGTGATATTTTCGCGGCGATCCTGAGTCGTGCCGATCCTACGGCCAGGAACGTCCACAACGTGAATGTGTCTAGTAGGCCTATTCATCAAATAAAATCTCTTTCCTACGTTTGTTAGACTGCAAAATAGGGGAGGTAAAGCAGAAAGACATAAATAAGGCGTGCTGTAGTTCGAAAAAAGAGAATGAGAGAATCCATACAAACGATCCACCATCTACTTGATGGAATGGATTGGACTTAATGAGTATTGTTAAAGGACAACATTGGGATAATTGAGGCGTTTTCTTCAAAATGAGCATATACAGAAAATGACAGGTTTTGAGAAATCAAGATTCAAGATTTATTACACTAATTATTATAGTTTAATTTTAAAATAATCAGTGATTATTATTATTATTATTATTATTATTATTATTATTATTATTATTAATATAGAATGAAATTAATATCATATATTCATATAATAGAGTTAATTGTTTCTCCAAGTCTGCTTTCATATTAACATTACATATTTTTTTAGTATGTTCTATACTCTTTTTGTATAGAAGACGCAAAATGAAAAGCATGGAGGCTTTCTAATGACAAATTTAACGAATGTTTGCTACTGATACAACATTAAATTTCAGATTCACATATTTAGTGAAAAATAGTAATTTATGTAACCAGTGTATAATCTTGGTAATTATGGCACGACTTAATGTTTAGTGCGTGCGAGCGCGCTAATTTTCCACGAGTGTAACAATGATTGCGAAGGGAATTACTTCACTAGAAGTATTTCATTCAACGACGCTTTCAACTACAGAGTTCATTGAGCATCGAACATCAACGTGAGCGAGAAATCGATCGTCCAGTTCAAAAGTGCGACAACTCAAAAATTGCAATTTTTTAGTTATTTATTGAAAGCCCCTTTCGGAGCTCTTTCCGATTCAGTATTGAGATAACTCATATTTACAACCAAAATGAAAAAACTAAATAAACTGCTTTAGATATAATTATAACTATGGACTTTACTAATTCATTATTAGCACATTTCGAAATGTATTAATAATGAACTGGAAGATTGTGATAAACTCGTCCTGACGACTGACTCATTTCTAATTGTCGTGGTTATGAACCAGAACTCTGTTCCTTTCTAAGTGATTTATTTGAAAATTTCAACTGAAGATATCTCAAAACTTGTTTCTTTGAGTTGTCGCACTTTTAAACTAGACGATCGAAATGGCCTATGAATTTTGTCTGCACCTCTCTATCAGAAAAAACGTTCTTTTACGTCATTTGAAGGAATTGAAAGAGACAATTTAAAGGCAAATTTAAAGTATTTCACCAGATTTACTAAACAATTCTGTTTACGACATAAAAGCAACGTACCGGTAGTCACTTCATGAAGAGCAACACGTCGAATATATTCAACATTTGCAAGAGTACAAAGAAGTGAATTTGACATTTTTAAAATATTGGACTTACAGTTTTCAATTTTAGCACACACATTATTTGGCATATAGATAGTATAGGCACAAATTTTCAGCATAATTGGTAGAAACTGAGAAAATTTTACAATTGTTTCATAAAAAAATGGTTTGCATTCTTAAGTTTTATGAAAAAAATGTTCACAATGCTGTGCTCAAATGCGAAAAAAAAAATTGCCACGACTGCCTTTTGCCTTTTGAAATATCACTGAGATAACCATGACACAAAATTTCATGCAGATAGCTCAAAATTTGTGGAAGGAGATAGGTTTTAAACATGGTCAAAATACAAAAACTAAAAGCCGAAAAAAAATGGAGTTAAACAGCAGAGATTGCAGGGGATTTAAAGCGCGCACACCTTTAAAAATAACTGCAAAAACAAGAGTTTTATGGGGCGTAATTCTGAAATTTTGTGAAGAACATCTGTAAGCATCGAGATATTTTTAAGAGAAAAAAAAAAACCTTCTTTTTGAAAACTGTCATTATATCATTTCAATGTGCAGTAAATGAACCCTGTCACCTTACTTGATTTTCAAAATAATTTACGGAATATTTAAAATGAAACTGATTTCAAAATGTAATTATTACGATAATACAGTAGATATAGACCTACTGTCCATTTATCTACATTGCTACATACTGGAGATACGTTAAATACAACGTAGCACTAATAAAACGTACGCAGAATGACAGCTCACAACCTTATACAGTAAAGACGGTTTAATCGCGTGGGGTAATAGAAGATCTGACAAATAATGCTGTAAGTATAAATGTCAAAATTAAAGTTGTGTGGTGACAATTCCATCACGGACGGAAGAGTTTTAATTACTGCACGCTTTCAGCTTAGATGGAAATCTGTTTCGAAGACTCCCGAGTTGTCTTGGACAATCAATCACTATTGGAAACAGTGTTAAGTGTGCTGTATACTCTCTGTTTGCAATGTACTGAGATATTTTTATATTTAATTCTTAATTTTATTATTAAGGTCGGTCTCAAGCACATGTGAGAATAAAGGATGGAAAGAAAAACACGCTGTTAATTAACTTTCAGACTCTTTTCTGGTTTACTGTGAAGATCAGCGACGATTTTGGTGAGAATGAATTTCGGTACAACGCAGATAGCGGAAAAGGCTATTCAAAACGGACTGCTAATACGTGTTATGTAATAATAACGAAGACAACTATCTAATGAAGGAAACTCGCTAATTTTACTGCAGTTTTTGAGGTAGGAAGGTGGCAGCCCCATCATCAAACTTCAACAATGTGGCGCTAGCAACATAAGAGGAGCATATTACTATTACTGTTATTGCTAAAGGAAACCAGTCCAACTCCAATTTATCCATAAAGTTAATTATACGTCGATTGGATACAGAACTAGAACATCTACCTATGTTTTGATGATAATGTAAAATATCAGACATGTCTTTTCGTCGGAATTAACCCGAGAAGTAGTACTACCAACAGTGATATAAATAGATCTTACTTACTTACTTACTTACTTATGGCTTTTAAGGAACCCGGAGGTTCATTGCCACCCTCATATAAGTCCGTCATCGGTCCCTATCCTCAGCAAGATTAATCCAGTCTCTACAATCATATCCCAAATCCCTCAAATCCATTTTAATATTATCCTCCCATCTACCCCTCGGCCTCCCCAAAGGCCTCCCAACTAATACTCTACATGCATTTCTGGATTCGCCCATGCTACGTGCTACATGCCCTGCCCATGTTCCTAATTATGTCAGGTCAAGAATACAATGTGTGCAGTTCTGCGTTGTGTAACTTTTTCAATTTTCCTGCAACTTCATCCTTTTTAACCCCAAATATTTTCCTAAGCACCTTATTCTCAAATACCCTGTACTCTCTCAAAGCGGGATTCCAAGTTTCACAACCATACAAAACAATCGGTAATATAACTGTTTTATAAATTTTAACTTTCAGCTTTTTTGCGAGCAGACTGGATGAGTAAAGCTTCTCAACCGAATAATAACAGGCATTTCCCATATTTATCTGCGTTTAGATATAAATAGACCTACTACTACTAAACTAAAATATAATTATGTTTGTGTCATACTATTCCATTATACGCTGTACTTCAAATACCAGAAAATCAGGAAAATGAACCTATATTCGAACAAGTCGAACAACCAAACGTTACTGGCCCCAGTAAGCAATGATAATAGTTGCTCCTGCACATTCATATATAATTCCAACTTCCTTCTGCTCTTAAATCACAATCTGCCTATCGTAAATACAAATAAAATTATATTCAGAATTGTGATCCTACTATAGATAAGGCGGCTATAACTAATTAAGCAATCATCGTTTAATTTTACTGTCTTGTATCTTTCTTACAATTTATATAGGTATGATAGAGTTTGAGATAGTCAAAAGGACTCAGATTCCAGCAATAACATTATACTGTATGTTGGGAACAAAGTACGGAAACTACTATTATTTTGATCAAATCTAGGTTTGAACGTCTAATATTTACTAAAGTCCGAAATATAACCATTATTTGTACTTTGGACGTGTAAATATATCCAAACCTAAGCCTGTGCAAGTGAGGAACGTCCAATGTTAATTTCAGCTTAACACAGACAGGCCTATCTTTTGAAAGGATTGAGCAAATGTTTGTTTTAATATTGTCATTACAACAAAGCCGTGGCCTTACTTTGAAATTTTACGAACACTTAACAAATTTTGTAAAAGAAAAATACAACAAATAAGCAGATTCTGCAGGAAAACACAGACGTGTCATAGTTGATATTTGCTATCGAGTTATTACAGTTTCAAAACATTCATTAATCTGTCAGCTTTATGTTATGTGAATTATTTAAAAAATCTTACAGTCTTTCACATCAGAGTAAACTTAGCTCTTCACTGAATATAGCCTAATTGTAAGGAAAAACGAATAATTTTCTCATTTGCTTGACTGATGACACAGGAACTGAAGACCACAAATAACTTTAAGCATGTGAAATAATGAAAAATTGCTTTATGAATTTATTTCTACAGCTCTTTGAAAAATGATATTTTGAGTTACACAGCACACCTGCTGTAACACGACAATCCTTACTTGAACAGTACAGTAGAACCTCTATTATCCGTGGTAATGAAGGGGTTTGACTGTACGGTTTATCGAAAAAATCGGATAATCCATGTCATGAAAGGTTTTCATAAATTAAGTTCATAATACTTTGGCCTACAATTTTGTGATTTACTTCATGGTTTTGTGTTTAACGTGCTTCGTAGTGGATCAGGAGTTCACTAAAAGTTCGGTTGTCAACGACAGCTTCTGAAAAGCAAGAGTTGTTGGCTGATTGTCTGTGAAAATCCAAGAATAGTAGAAGTATCATGTTCGAGATTTACATAGGCCTACTTTGTACACCTTATCCTTATTTTCTATTAAATCGCTTTCAGTTGTACTCGCGTACTTTGAAGCAGCATTAACTACAGTTTATCCTTTCTCACTCCTCTCAAATATTTGTAATTTTTCGTTAGTTAACACAATACGTTTTCTTCTGACAATTGTGGAAGACATTTTGCATAGAAGTTATACATACGGCCACTCGAATAATAAGAATAAGGTCTTAACGGGTTTGTGAAAGTTCTTGGGGTAATTTCTTTGAACGGAGGTAGTGACTATTTTAGAAGTAACTATTTCTATTGCAGACGCGAATCACTCCTACTAAGTACGTATATACTGTGTATGGTAAAGGTATTTTTGGAAAACTACCTAGAAACATATAGCATAGTACTTCATATTTTTTCTGCAGCAAAAAAGAAAAGGCTAGGAAAAAAGTCGGATAATCTGACAATCGGTTAATAGGGTGATGGATAATTGGGGTTCTACTGTAGTTTCTACAGCCACATCTAATGAAGCCTTCTTTGGATTAAGATTCTAGATTACTGCTGAAACCGTTCTCAGGGTAGCTTGCTTATAAGGAACATCGTTGATATTCAGTAATTAGTCATCTGCGAATTGAAATTCGCTTCTGACGTACAATTTCTGAAGTATTACGGAAGATAAGTCTTTCATCTCTATTTCTATGATTACTCTGTGTAGCTCTCCTCGTCCACTTTAGGGATTTTAACTAGCAGATTTTTCCGACAACTACAACTGGGACCTTTTTATATTAGATCTCCTCAAAATTTCGTCAGCTTGCCACTTCACAGAGTTCGCATCATTTCAATTTTATACAAGCCTAAGTTCGGTCGTTTTATGAAGGCCAAAGACCGAATTTCGGGCTTTGATAAATATTATACGTCCAAGCCTAGGTTTAGTCAAAATAAACAATTTGCAATCAATGCAAACAGCAGCAGAAATAAACCTGTGAAGATTCAAATCCATACTTACCTTCGAGACTCTGGTCATAGCCCTTAGTGAAGAAGAGCATGGCTTTGGCCGCCCTCTCGGGTGTCTTGAGCAGTCCTTGTCGGTCCGGATTCTCTCCCAGAGACGAGAGTAACAGGCGATATGCGCGGGACATATCAGGTAAAAGAGCCTCTCTTGTTGGAGGTCTGTGGTCCAACTCCAAATCATGGTGAAAAGTGCATTTCTCGTGCCCTGAATAAACAGAAATTCTATAATCACCTCTACAGATTTCAATGTGTAACGTTTCAAACATTCCAATATTATTTTATTAGGCTAATATTGTCTTGAGTTACTGTAACTTAAACTCCACCATTACAAACACTTTCATTTATTGAACAACAGATGCATTGTGGTGTATTGGTTTACGTCCGAAATCCAGGAAAATTTGTGGGCCGAGAAACAGTTGGCTGTAAATTTGACCCCATGTTTCTTATATTCTAAGTCCTGACTACACATTAAATTCCCCCGTTTCCTGCCAATTCTGTGGTTCAGAGCTAGCCCAATGGTCATTTATCCAACGACTTGGGTTCGATCTGATTGTGATGAAATTTGTGTTGGACAAAGCAGACATTGCAGAGGGTTTTTCTAACTGTATTTTCGTTACTCTTTAACATTATACCAATACTCTCTACCGTCCCCTCATTTCGTGTATCAACTACAATAGTTAAAATAGGCTGGGGTGAAGTCTTTGGGTAATAGGGATCCTAAATACTGATACAGGATTTAAGGGCTTGAGGTTCTGAGCCCTAAGACTTAATAGACATTCATCTGGGGATGGGACCAACTCCTGTTAGGTCTGAAGCTGAAAGGCCCGCCTGTCAACATCGGATTTACGAATGCCACTCGGGCTAAGTGACAAATTACAAGAATCGCCCCATATAAGGCGCACTGTGGGCCAATATGAACTAACACACATGGATCCGTCCAGGGTCTTCAAAAAGCCAGTCAGCCCCCAGTTTTACTTCTCTATCGAATAGAGCCAAGAGAAGTATTTTGGTATAAAAATTCCTTACTTTCAGGATATATTAGAATCAAGTAGCGTTGTAAATAATGGCGAGCATGGCAGCTACTCTTACTCAGAAGAGCTTTAACTTATATTATCAATATAAAAATGGAATTCGACGTTCAGAATGTTTATGTTGACATTACTGATATACAGTAAGGAAGCATTAGATAAAACTACATAATCTTCTTTCCATATAAGGTGGCTCCGCATGTAATGACTGCAGAACTAAGAATATCTTTATGGTTCCTAGAACGCTAAGCTAATTAGTTCCTAGTCTGAAAACACAACCTGTTCTACATTTTCGAAGACTTAATAGAAAACGTGCTGTTTTTCAAAACACGAAAAGGAAATACGATATGTGAAGCAATTGAAAAATTAATTACTAAGCCTGTGAAGAAAGAATGTAATTTGTAGGTGGAGCAAGGACAGACTGTTTTTGGAAATGAAACGTGATGAGATTAAATGAAACTGCGTCATCACTAACAGCATGATCCAAACATAGAAGATGGGAACATAGGAACTAATCAGCGGTCGAGGCGTGGAAAGATTTTGCGTTGTTTGTTCATATGCGGAGGCATCTTGTATGGAATGAAGATTAATAAGCAGAGCTAGCAAGTTGGTACCGAAACTATGTTGTGTGAGCTTGGGCTATGTCTCCATCGAATGGACAGTAGTAACGCAAATCTAAACGTCAACAAACCGGCAGAATAATTCTGTACAGTCGGGTGGTAACCAGATGTCTTTCTGCCAATGGTCCATTGTCATGGAATAAGAAACACAATAAGCCAAAAATATATAAAGGTAATAATTGTCAATTAGAACCTTCATAATTTTCAGTCTAAAATAATTTACGCATAAGTATAAAAGTAACAATTCAAATGCATAGTGATATGTCTCTAGATTTGTTACAATACTTAATTATGTATATTTTCAATTTTATCAAAAGATAAACTTACAATCCCTTCTATGTTCATAAAAACTATTTGTATGCGAAAAAGGCTCATTTAACGTCAAATGACGTGACGAGAAAACCTGAAATATGACAGTATTTCTTATTATAACATAAAATGAACAATAAATTTGTGAATCTAGTAGTGCATCTCATATGTGGCACATCATATTAAACACACAAAATTATTTTCAAGGACACTTAAAATTTGCTTTAACGACTACGGGACTTCTGCAGATTGGTATATATGTTACTGTAAATGTACGAAGATCGGTAAATCTTAGAATTTACCGGTATAACCTAACATTTACCGTTATAGTGCGGTAAAACCCCAAAATATCTTATTACATTCATACATTTTGAACTTTTACCAAGAAATGTTGGTAAAACTCAGGATTTACCGATGCGAGCTGGTAAAAGCTAGATCGAAGAATCCAGAACGAAGAATCTCGCCTTCGTTGTGCAGATTCAGACATGTTTGCAGGGGTGAAGCGGTTCCGAGAGGCTGCCAAAGAAGGTCTTGAAATGCAAGCGAAGAAAATGAAAGCAGCCACTTGTAACAAAATTCCAAAATTTTTAGTCTGATAGAATGTGAGAATCAAAGTACCGGATGCAAAAATTGACGCAAAATCAATAATAACAGTGATCATAAATATTTAAGATTAGTTTTATCAACTTGGCACCAAAACTGGCAAACTGAAGTCATTGTACTCTAGGAACGAATTTATATTGTGTAAAGAAAATTTTATCAGCATTGAAGAATTAGAAAATGAAGGAATTAGTGTACGGGAAGTGGTTGGTCAATTATCTTTCGTTGGAGGACAAGGGTTCAAAAAGTGTAAATGTTTAAAAAGTGTTCAACAAAAAAGTGCTTCATAATGTTTGTTTTACTTTATTTGTGGACTAGACTCTTTGAGGAGATGTAAAGGCTTTGTTAATTTTTATATGAAATACTATAACAGACAGTGGTTAAAATTACAATATTTTTCACTATTTTTAATACAGAATATTGTTTATTATACTCACATTAGAATGTATGAATATTTAAATAACTTAAATTAAAAATAAATACAAATTATTTCAGTCATTGCTGAGGTGATTTTTATTTATGTTTTAAATAGATCCTAAAACAACAATAAAATATGAATTGGAAATAGATATGTAAAAGTGTGAAGAACGGAAAATCTTAGTAAAGATACTTTTTTCTTCTTTAATACGATTTTACCACAGCTGATCGGTAACTACTGAGATTTACCAACATCTCTTGGTAAAAGTTCAAAATGTATACATCTAATAAGATATTTGGGGGTTTTACCGCACTGTAATGGTAAATGTTAGGTTATACTGGTAAATTCTAAGATTTACCGGTCTTCGGACATTTACAGTAACATATATACTTTGAACAACATTATTCGTCCACATATCTCACGGCTTCAGTCATTTCTACATTTTTATACTGTAGCAGAATAACTGATATAGGCAATTCAATATTGTTTGAAGAGATATTGCATCACATCAACGTTATACATTATAATCGCATAAGAATATACTTGAATTAGGTATTGAAAAATACTATTTCTCTTTATTGCTGTATTTTCCATTGTGTTTTTTCATAGCACAGTGTTTCTGAACTACTATTGGTTTTATAGATTAAATTTCAACATTACATAATTACACACACAAAGTTTAAATATTAATAGTGCAAGAAAGTGCTCGAGTGAAGAAATAAACTTTTCTAAACATTATGTACAAGAATGACCATAAAATTTACAGCTACGTACTCAAGGGTTCCAAGACAATTTATCACGCTTTGAGCAGATTCATACTAAAAGAATAAAACTCATTTTGAAATAAAATGCATAAAGCAATAAAATATTTTAATAAGCCATACCGATTATGTGATTATATGCGAGTCACAGACTTGGCATGAAATTCATGCAATCCTATTAAAAATGTGATTGCCAACAGCAATTATGTATTTTGTAAAAATGTTACAACCTGAAACGTAATTTTATTTATTTGCTTACTTATTTATTTAATGTGACACAGTTAAAGGGCTTGAGGCCGTCTCTGTCACATCACCAGAAGTAAAAAAGAAATGCAGAGAAAAGTAAATAAGAAAAACAAATATAATTACAAATGCAGAAATAGAAAAGGAGCCGAGAGAAAATACAAGTGGAGAGATAAACTGGTAACAGGTAGCTTTCCTATAAATGAAAGATTACTAGTAGATTAATTTCCTAATATAGTTAGCGATTAAGTAATTAAACATATGAAGCTAAGCAAGTAGCTACAAATTTGAAGGGAAACAATACAGTAACAATTTCGAAACTTTTACAATAAAGTTAAAAATTTCAGTTGACTCCATTGTACTCTACTCAGTACGAAAATGCTTACAAAGTTTGTTTTTTAATACTATTAAATTCCGACAGTCGCTGATGCCGCTGGGTACGGGCACTGATCTCCCAAGCTGGCGGCCCGAGTTCGATACCCGTCCAGATCGTAATGGAATTTGTGGAAAAAGATGTTACAGAGCGATTTTGGGCTACTCCCGTTTCACCTCTATTATTCCACCAACACTCTCCACGTGCACCTCACTTAATCTGTCATCTGCAACAGTACTACTTTTGCTATTCCTGTTGTTTCAATGTATATTTTACTTCTGGTAGTGTGGAAGAGAAGGCCTCACAGCCTTAACTCTACCAAAACAAACAAAAAACAAATAAATAGTAAATAAATATGTACAAAAATAAATAAATAAATAAATAAATAAATGAATAAATAAAGCGTCAGAATCAGGAGCAGACCCGCCGCATCTATAGCCCCAGTGCTTGCGCACTGGTTTCTCTTTCAGACGACCCGGGTTAGATCTCCGGAGAGGTCGTAATGGAATTTGTGGACAAAGATATTGCAAAATGTTTTTCCTAGGTACTCCCTTTCCCCTCTATCTTTTTTTTTTTATTTTAGCAGGTTATTTTACGACGCTTTATCAACAGCTTAGGTTATTTAGCGTCTGAATGAGATGAAGGTGATAATGTCGGTGAAATGAGTCCGGGGTCCAGCACCGAAAGTTACCCAGCATTTGCTCATATTGGGTTGAGGGAAAACCCGGAAAAAACCTCAACCAGGTAACTTGCCCCGACCGGGAATCGAACCCGGGCCACCTGGTTTCTCGGCCAGACGCTCTAGCCGTTACTCCACAGGTGTGGACTTCCCCTCTATCATTCCACAAACACACTCCATCTCCCTTAATTTTATGTCATCTGTAATAATAGTAATATAGGCAGAGATGAATTATTGGGTGTAGTAAGGATTTGCAATACTGATAGAGGAAGGACTTGGGGCTCCAGGCTGTGGGACTTATCAGGCTATTCGTCTGCGGATAGGACCTGATTCTATCAGGGCCTGAGGTAGGATACCCCCTCTATCAGCGTCGGATTCACGAGTGTCACCCAGGCCATCTGTTGGACTCTGACAATCATCACATGTAAGGCGTACAATAGTTCAAAGTAAGTGTAAGTGTAAAGCCAAGCCAAGTTATTCCACAAACGCAATAGCTAGATAGTGAATGATGATGAATACATTTACTTTTTTGTGTTAGTATGGAGGGTATTCTGCTATTTTGCGTGCGTGTAGAGAAATTATAATTTGACAAGTAACTGAAGCGGGATGCAAGATAGGTAGATGTAGAGATGTAAAGAACTTAGAAAAGGAGAAAAATAGAATGAACAGTTCGTTCGTTAAGTATCATTCAATAATAATTTATATTTTCAGTCAAAACACTTATCAATATGTGAAGTCAGAAGATAATTCTGTTACATCATATTATAATTTAAAAGTCACAAATATTTTCGACTTATACAAAAAGTCATCTTCAGGTGAATCCTTAAGCAAACAATTTTGAAATTAGGTGAGGGACTAATCAGGTACATTTTGATCTAGTAGTTGAATGCACATGCAGGCATTTTACAAATATATACTTGTCATGACTCTGGGGTTAAATGGTTCACATACAAAATAAAACACTTATTTACATAGATAACTGAAATCTCTCACTTTTGCGTGTGTATAAAACTATTGGCATCTATGGCCTGATATTAAAAACTTGTGCAGTCAAGTAACAAACTTACACTATATGTCATGGGGTTAAAATTAACATATAAATGTATATAAATGATGAATTCTGCAATATTAATATGTTGTAGGGTGGAGGGAATTCACAGTCTGTTTCACCGCGGTGAAAGGCATATTTGTAAACTGTACAGTTGATGGAGTCCAGACAGTGAAGGCCTGTTTCACCCGGCGTTACATTGCAGACTCTGTTAATTTTTCTTTTCGTGTTCCCGGTTTTGAAAGTAGGCCCAAATTGTCCCACCCAAGGTCCAATTATTGTTGATACCATACCTAGTGATGCTGTCTTGCAGCAGTTAATGGTGTGTTCTTGTGAGACCTTCACGTATTACCAGTTCCCTTCAATTGCTTGCTTTTCGTTACGGAAGAGTTCACTTCTCTTTCTTGGGATGTGGATTTTTTCACGTTTGTTTTAATTATTATTTTAAATTTCAAAATTAACAGATCTACTTGGCGGTACAACGACGTCAAAGTGACCCAAGTCAATACCGGTACGGGTTTTTCTAATGTCACCAGGTTGTCTTCCGCCACTTCTAGTGTTCTCTTCTGACAGGGCTTAGGTGTAAACCACTCTTGAGTTTGAGGCGCTTGGAAGGCGGAGTTACATTACCCCGATGATATGATAAAATGACTATGATTATGTGGCGTTAGGAGAGATTTTAAATCTAAACTTAACCTAAATTCAAGCCCTGGATGAACATAGGAATCGAACCCGGGACCTCATGAACTGTAGCCAGGAGCTCTGACCACTAGACCACTAGACCATGAGGCTGGTCCCACGTCAATACGTTGCATTGTGTACTCGCGTAATATCAGATCGGGCCTCGGTGTGAATCGTGATAAAGACAACTTGCTATAGTTAAGATCAATAAACACGTATTATAATTATGATGACTGATATTCATTGTAATGTCATCGCATGAGCCCTCTAATACAGAAAACGACTTTCATTGTTGACTATCCCTGTTCTCTTACTTGTAAGAGAAGTGCATGATTTGTAATATTTGTCTATTAGATATAACTTCTTACTGAATTGAAGAAATCCTATATTCAGAAATGTGTCAAAGTACCAGATGGTTATAATTAAACTGACAGTGTTCAGCGTGGCACAGCACGGACTGTAATGATCGTAGGAGTGCGAAACTTCGCATATATGCTAATTAAGCAATGCGCTCGCAAATTCTGCAAAAAAAATAGCTCCAAGTCTTGCCACCAGGTGAAAATGTGGCGCTGTAAGCAGTCAGAACATGGTATGGGCGCAGGAAGAAGACAGGAAAGGTCAAACACATGAACACCTCGCGAGCCTGTTAGGTGTACAATGACATCTGCACATTATAGTGGATCTGTTTGTGCAATACGCAAGAACGCAACTGTGACCACACCATTATTTTCATACAAGATGGGGCAACATCACATGTCGCTCGCAAGGTGAAAGATTTGTTGCGAGAAACTTCCAGTAGCGACCATATCATCTCTAGGCAATTTCCAGATGCTTGGTCTTCAAGATCCCCAGACCTAAATCCATGTGACTTCTGGTTGTGGGGATATTTGAAAGATAGTGTCTATCCGGTCTCTGCCTGACCTAAAGGCTAGCACACAACGACATGTCGCTCTGATTTCACCAGATATGTTGCGAGCAATTGTCGACCATGCTGTGTTACGGATGCAACATGTTGCTGAGGAGGGAGGCCAAGTTGAACAGTGTTTGTAACCACAGTTCCAAAAAAACCGTGCCAGAACCACAGTTATCATGAATTTGATCTTTCCTGCCTTTTTCCTGCTCCCATACCACGTTCTGACTACCTACTCCACCATATTTTCACCCGGTTGCAAGACTTGGAACTATTTTTTTTTTTTCATAATTCGCGAGCGCATTGCTTACTTAGCATATCTTCCAGGTTTCACACTCCTACGATCATTACAGTCCGTGCTGTACCACGCTGAACACCGTCAGTTTAATTATAACCACCTGATATTACCTAAAAATTCTTCGATTTCCGGCAACCGACTTATTCTGAGCTTTTTTCAGAGAAAACATGCAACTTAATTAAACATTTTTAGCTAGAAAATGGCCGCATGCGATTAGTTGTGAGAGTTCAAACTTGGCTACTGATAACATACACTGCTCTACTTGGATACAATCCAGTCATGTCTGTTGGCAACCTTTTCTACACGTACACACAAGTTTTATACGTTAAAACTTGAAATATTTGCGCACATAGGCCATTAAAGGTAAGCAGAAACCGAGCAGGATGGCTCAGCAGTAAAACACTAGACTAGCATCAGGAAGTTCCGGGTTCAAATCCCTGTGTCGGTCAATCTGATAATGGTAATTCATCAAATTCCTCGACCACAAATATCGAGGAATGTAGCTATTTCTAAGGAAAATCTCGTTTCGGTTTCCACTTTCATTACAAATAAAGATGCAGACAGGTCCTATTGATTCGTGAAAAGTTAATCCATTGCTTTCGTGGTGAATACGTCTGCACACTATTCAGATATGACAACTAAATTATGGTAATATAGGATTTTTCTTACTTTGTCAACAGTGAGCGATTCTTAGGACACATGCCTTATAAAGAAGCTTTGGGAGACATATGGATGGTTTGGTAATTTTTGTTGCCTGACTGATAAGTCATTTTGACCGTGTTAGAATCACAAGGTCTGATGAGGTCGTCGAGGAAGAAATTGTTATTAAATAAGGTGGTCTTGAGTATTTAATAGTGGGTTAGAATGAGTAAATACTGAGAATAGAAAATTTTTACGGCTTATATACCAATAACTTCATATAGTTGAGTATTACGGATGTGATTATCAGCTCCTTTGATGGTTCTCCAGATCGTCCTCTTGAGGACATCTAGGCGTTTAAAGTAACGTGGATATGTCTAGGACCTTATTTTAGGAGTGATGTGGGACCCTTGAAGACTCTAACACGGAATGAAGTGGAACGCGTCAAGAATTTGTAAAGAGCCATACGTAGGACGTCTCTAACACGGAGTGAAGTGAGGCTCTTGAAGATTTTGTAAAGAGCCATACATCGGACGTCTCTAACACGAAATGAACTGGGGCACTTGGAGATTTTGTAAAGAGCCATACAGCGACGTATCTAACACGAAATGAAGTGAGGCGCTTGGAGATTTTGCAAAGAGCCATACATCGGACGTCTTTAAAACGGAGTGAAATGAGTGAAATGGGGCCCTTGAAGACTTTGTAAAGAGCCATACATCGGACGTCTCTAACACGAAATGAAGTGGGGCGCTTGGAGATTTTGTAAAGAGCCATACATCAAACGTCTCTAACACAAAATGAAGTGGGGCGCTTGAAGATTTTGTAAAGAGCTATACAGCGGACGTCTCTAACACGAAATGAAGCGAGGCGCTTGGAGATTTTGTAAACAGCCATACAGCGGACGTCTCTAAAACGGATGGAAGTGATGTGTTATTGGTATGCTTATCCGGAACCACACAAAGGTACTTTGTTTTGTAACAAAGGGTAGGCCTATACATTTTTCTTGAAAGAAAATGAGTAATTAAATGTGGGAAACGTTTATAAAGACAACAGCCTGATATTCGCTTCCGTTTATTTTGAGGCGCCAAATATGCATGAAAAGGGGCTGAGGAGCTGTAACGCCGGGTACATGCCGGCAATATGTCGGAAGTACACAAGTCTGCGAACTCGGTAGGAGATTGTAGAAGACATACAAATCCAAGTAAACACCAATGTACCATTCCAAATAGATAGTCGCGATATCATCTCGCAGTTAAAGCTAACATAAATAAACATAAAATAACGTTAGAAGAAATCTAATAAATCTAAGAGATTTCAAAGCATGTTTTCTGGTAATACTGTCCAACTCCAAGTATTCACACATAAAACAATAAAATTAAGGAACTCTTTGATTTTCGGTATGTCCCATATTATATATTCTTTATGGAAATAACATCTCATATACAATTTGAAATTACCAACATTGTTGTAGTGCTTACGAGAAGAAAAAGTTCGGAAGTAAATATTACAAATTTTGGTAGAAAATATGAAAGCTGATGAAGAGGATAACATTGTTACATTTATTCTATAGATTTGTACAAGATGTGTATGTTAATTAGTCAGTCATTTAGAGAAATGGGTGTCACTGTACCTGAGCTGCAGATGCGTGGTGTCTCCATTAGAGCGTCCCGCCAACTACTGACGTTATGTTTGCAAATATGACAGTAACGTAGATGAAATTTAATTGAAAATTGCATCACCTTCTAGCAACGTAGAGGTATTATAAGCTACTAGGAACTGTTGTATTAAGAATTATCATTTACGGACATATTTGTACGCGCTAGATAAAGTTGCCGTATTAATAATTTTATCACAGAAGTTAATCGATTAACTATGTAGACTACTCATAGTTTAAAGCTCTTGACATACCTGGAGTTAATTATTTCCAATCTGATATCTGTTACCGATGTTTCGGCTGCTGTATTTTTTATTTCAAATATACCTTTTTCGCCGTTGCAACAATCGCGTCCTCTCACGGCTGTGAGCAACTTTTGTTGTGTATTATCCATTGGAAAGGAATTTGTTTTCCCTGCATCACTCTTATTAGATTGAGTCAGTAAATTTTATTTTTAGCTGCAGAAACTGAGGAGAAAACTACATAATTTTATAATTCATAGCGTGGATTTGTCATGAAATACATTCGTCCACGTTGTAAAAAGTTCAAATCGCAACAAGTGGATAAAGTCGAGTCGGACACAGGAAGTTTCCGATCACTTCCGACTGAAAAATGATGCGATACCATCGACTATCTATTCTAATTTGATAACGAAACTTTTCTCACACTGAAATGAATCAAACTTCGAGCTACAGTGTCAATAGATGGCAGAATCAGATGGTGTGGAGCATGGAGTAACTCTATGGTGATTTTAAAATCCGCGAAATGGACTCGAGTAGTGGCGGCAATTATATCTGTACAAGCAAGTGGAAACTAGATGTTATATTTTTGGATTTTTAAAGCCCTAGAAGTTTATTTGTAGATGTACCAGTAGAAAAATTCTCCGAGTATGAATTCATATTATGTTGCACGACGTGATATATTACAAAACGAACAGACAGACTAAGTTAATATTAATACTAATTTTCTCTTCCGCATGAGAATAACTGAAAACATGTATTTCAATAATTCATACAGAGTTTTCTGAAGCACTACAGTATGTTCTATATACTTCTTAAGATGAAGTTTTCATAACTCTACAGTTCCATTCATTTTATTCGTTCATTTTATTGCCTCAGAGTTGTGGGATTTAGAAAGTATCAATCCATATTGATCTCAATTCCAAGAAATCTATCCTGCCTCTTTCTTCAAGATGAGAGGACAAGAAGTACATACCGCCGATACTGCGACAACCGGTTATTAGATTTGTTGGTTTTAGAGTTTAGGTCCTTTTGTACCAGCGGATCGGAAGAGAGAACTAGTTGACTGTTGCTGCGTCACTCTGCGACACTTTCTCTCTCTCGATCAGCTGTCACTTCGATGCGAACAGCCCCAATAATGATGCGATGTGCTGTATCAGCCTCGCTTTTAATGAAACGTAAAATCAACTGTCCAAAATTTTACTGTGCAACGACTGTTTTAAGCACAAAATTAACATCAAACGGTAGGGAATGAGAAAGGATAAAGAAGACGATTTATATACACATGGTAGTCTGAAAGTTCACACATGAACGTTTGCAAGTTAAAGTTTAGGAAACTTTTTAATGTTCTGTATCAACTATAAATTAGTCAGTTATCTGGCGTCAATGGAATTGCTGATAGCGAGATAATATTTCGGTCAGATTGGTCCTAGGAATTTTCTGTGATTTGCCTTCCAATTGAAGAATATTTCGGAAAAGTGCCAATCAGATAGCCAAAATAGGATTCGAACCCATGTCCGTTACTTCGATGGCTTGTAAAAAATGACAATTTGGTGCAATAAAATGAGTTCCAAAAAAACACCGGAACTAAATTGAACAAAATGATGATAACGCTAATAAAATTGTATGCTTCAGTTTTGACCCTAAAGAAAAAGGTAACGGAATATGAAGCGATAGAAATGAAGTTCCAGGAAACGGGGTAAGGCGAATTCACTAGTTAAAAACTTTTAACTATTGCAGTTTCATTGAATATTCGTGTCCAGCGTCGTGGTTCAAGGTAATCGTGTTGTGGAATGAGCGCTGGTTCGAGTCCTCATGCAGAAGGAATTTTCTCATGAAATTTCATCCAACGTATGGGACCGGTGCTCATATAGCATTCCGAAGCATTTGGGCTCGTATGATAGATAGCAAAATCTGGTTTCGAAAACCAACTATAACGGCTGGGGGCATCATCATGCTAATCATACGATACTTCCGTTCTGATTGGGTGATCGGTCATTATGTTGAGACATGTGGACGTAAGGCCAGCAGCCGGCTGTTCGGCTTTGGCCCTTCAGTGACTCTCGCACCACATATTTATTGATTGATTGTTTGATTTATTTATTTATTTATTTATTTATTTATTTAAATTTATTTATTTACTAGCGGTACCCATGCGCTCCGCTGCATTTGTTAGAAATAAATATAAAGTAATTACATAGTTAAAATAGGACATCTGGTCCAGGGAACATTCTTGTTTGATAGAAGGATAAATCGTTTAATATGTTACGTAATTTAAATTGGTGGTCCAGACACCACTCATTTGATGCAATGATAATTCA
Organism: Periplaneta americana; assembly: GCF_040183065.1. Taxonomy (NCBI): domain Eukaryota; kingdom Metazoa; phylum Arthropoda; class Insecta; order Blattodea; family Blattidae; genus Periplaneta; species Periplaneta americana. The sequence continues at coordinate 12,679,582 of NC_091125.1, read as the reverse complement.
TTTAATATGTTTCTTAATTGTTATTACTCGCAAATAATTAAAATATGATCATTTTGTTCATAGAAAATCCGTTTTTGGTGCAAGGATAATTCGTTTTACATTTTTCTAAATTAGTCTTGAATGCATCCTTTAATAAATCACTCCAAATTAATTGAGTTAATTGTGTACGAAGATAATTTTTATGTTAACCTTACTGTGCATCTTTCTTCTTCTTCTTCTTCTTTTTTTGTTAAGTTTATTTTATTCACGCCTTAACATCTGTGGTCATGTCGCGTGTTTAGAATGTGTGGATAATATGAGTAGGAAGTTTTTACTCTTGTTGAGTTGCTGTTTCTATTGTGTGTTGTAGATGGCTTGTGTTCATGTAACTGATTATAGACTTTGATTAATGTTTTTGGTATTGGTAATTGAAACGGTGATGAATCATGGCATGTATCTTTCCAATTCAGCATTTGCCTTTATGACTAAGGGAAATCATGAAAAACTCCAGTCAGATTGGTCGACCAAGGGGTTTGTACCCGGGATCTCTCGAATGCGTGTCTCAAACGCTACTGTCTGAGCCAACTCGCTCGGTTGTAGATCATTGTTTATGCAAGTAAAAAAATAAGGTACCCTACATAAATATTATTTTAAGAAACACAGGAAACGAATATGGGTAACTTATGAGCGCAGGAACGCCATTTCGTGACACCTTTTAAAATAACTCAGCTCCAGTGAGCTCTATGGTAAAATGCTTATTTATTATAGGCTGTATGGTCCAGTAAAAATACTCATCTTTACGACAAAACTCGTAATTATTACGTTCTGTGAACAAAAAGAAATTTAAGTATATAAAATTAGAGTATTTTATGTGGACCAAATAAAGTTGCAATAATCAAGTTATACAATATTTCGACAGAATATTATCAAGTTTTCTGTGCGTAAAGATCTATTTTCATCTTACCTCAGTCCTCATATGTAGTATTACATCCATCTAGAGAAACTACAAATTTCAAATAGTGACGGAATTATCCAAATTAGCTTCTGAGACTACTTCATACAAACACACAAATATTCTCTGTATATTAATATTGATAAACGTCAAGGTCGCCTTAAATAGACGGAGTCATTTGTTTTTATTTCATTATAGCTATCGACATCGTTCCTGCGATAATTCCTATGACATCGATTTTCAGATTTTTGCTCTATTAAATAACTTAAATAGTTATATTACAGTCTACTATATACAGTCACGAAGCTTGAGTTTTGAGGGTGCTAGAAACAATAGACTGTGACGGTACTATTTTGCATTGCTTGTAATGAGGCGATATTAACGATCCTAGTGGTGAGCAACTATCTAATGTTTGCATATTTAATACGTATTGAGCTTCGCGACTGTATATACTAGACAGTGGTTATATAGCAAATAATACAATCTCCTATATGTAATTATATTTCTTTCGAAAATGTAAGAATTCACGATCTCCTTTATACCACTGCCATAGAATGAATAAATCTGTTTTTTCTTCCTACTGAAAATTTTTATATTTTGCACATAGGAGTTACGGAACAACAAGGCGGCAGTGAAAGTGTATTGTATTGTTATTTTAAAACTCTTGTATATCCTTAAACTAGCTGGGAACACCGGGCTTTGCACGGGTTTTCATTTTTGCTTTTATTTTTAATTAAACTGGTTGCTAGACGTGTCGGAAATCTCGGAAACTCAACTATAGACATCCTCATTCATAAAGATGAATCTTTACATAGCGTCACTTACATGAAATAATTATTAGTTAATCTATAGATTGATATAATATTCAAATTAGTTTGTTTTTATTGACATTACATAGGCCTAGTAGTAAATGTATGTGAAGATGTATTGTAGAGTTTCTTCCTCACAGCATTGTATTTATGTTCACAGAATAAATTATAAAGAAAATTGTGTGTACTGCTAATGGCGTAGATTCGTTACATGCCAGTTATGAGTTGTGTCTATGAATTGTCCATATTTTTGTACGTAAATTCTCAGTTTGACGATGTTTCTTACCATTACGACATCCTTTGGCAAGCCAAGAAATAGTTCTCACCAGGTATTTTGAATTGCGTGAATATTTATCAGAATTCATAATAGAAAAATAGAGACAACCCATAACTACATGGATCAAGGAACTTAAATTTCTCAAGGATATGTTCTAGCATCTGAACGTTTTGAAATTGTGATCGCATGGGAAGAATTAATTAATTCATTCATTAATTTGTGTTAAAAGCTTACAGATGAAGATTTCATTGTGGATGTCACAGATCTCATGGCACACAATTTTTATAGTTCCAACGCATTCAGTCATTGAACTCCTGTTCAACAGTGTAAAATACTGCAATGTTTAAAAAAAATCTCTGGGAAGAGTTCCATAGACGATTTAAAGATATTGACCTACTCCACCCCAAGTTGGATTTGTTTTGTGATCCTTACTCATCAAACCCATAAAATATACCAACACAGGTACAATTGAATACCTGAATTGACAAACATCCCAAGTCCAAAATTTACCGAATTCCACTTTTTACCTAACAAGTTGTGTTTTACATAGCTATCATTATGTAAAAAAGAATATCCTAAGTCCGACTTTAAGCCTGTGTTTTTGGATCATACAAATATTTATTTCAATACTCATAATGCAAGCCTATATAGTTTATTTGCGGTCCTGAAAAATGTACTTCAATGGACTTTGAATGTTAGCCAATTCAGGTCTTCCATTATAAATTATTTTACTGCAGGAAACATTTCACTGGACATAAGAAGGCTGGGGTCGGCAAAAATCATAAAAAAGCACTTCTGAATTGCGCGAGAAGTCAGGAATTTAAATTTGTTTCTGGAAGTGTGATGATGCTCATATAAGTAGTACATGATTGTGTAACAATTAATAATAATTAGGCTAACTGTAGGCCTCATTATGTAAAACACCTTAAGTTAAGGAGAAGCTCCTATTTTACAATTAATTGCATTTATTACAGAGGTACATGTTGCAAAACATGCTTTTATTTCTTGTTTTCTTGTATGAGCCTAACACATTATCTATTACTGAAGAGCAGTTAAATCCATCTTGCAGTTAGGCAAGTAGAGTTCACTTTTCTCGCCCCTTCTTTTTCACAGCTACTGCCTGCATTGGAACCCGTGAGCGCTTGGTAAGCACGTAAGAGTCTTTCACGTGCTCTGACCTTGACATTCCTGGTGTAGGTAATGGATGAGGATGATGATGAAGGTGAGGAAGGGAGAAGGGGAAACGCGATGCCGGCACGTAGCCTACTTCTGTCGAATAGAACCAAGGGGGCCTCCAGACTTAACGTCCCCATCCGACGGACGAGTCAGTATCAACAGTGACATATGCCTTCCCTTCATATGATCTGCGGAGAGATTTGGGATCAACATATTCTTTTTCAACTCTCAATATAATTTACAATTCAAATGATCGTTCCTTCAGCTCGCTATAACTCCAAACAGGAAACGAATTAAAACAAAAACTAACAGTTTTTACCATGGCCTACTTCAGGATTAAGTCACAAAATTTAAAAAATAAACGAAAGATGGAAGTCTTTTCCAAACAGAATAATGCATTCCATTTGGCAAGTGGCTTTTGTGTCACACAGTACTTTAAATACAATATAAAATATACATATACAAACAAACTGAAAAAAAAAATCACCATAATCTTCATAATAATAAATATTAATTTTATATACTAGTATTCTTTGACATTTTAGATATTTTACGCCACAGAACACGTGTTGTGTAATACAATCGAAAGAGGTCTCATATGCTTTGTCTGACGAGCAAACATTCTCATGAGGACAGACAAGAAAGTTAAATTTTTTTCTTCTACCTTGTTAATAATATCAAAACAAGTGCTTATACAAATTTTGGCCACTCCACCGCAATTACGAGGCCGTCCAGAAAGTAATTTTCAGTGGGACCGTTACAGAAAAAAATATAATTTCATAGAAAGATTTATTGAAACAAATACAGCAATTATTCAGTTATTTTTCAACACATTCCCCACCAAAACTGAGACATTTGTCATACCGTGGGTTCAACAGAGGGCTGCACAACAGGACACAAGGATACAAAAATTGATCCCATGGTATGACAAATGTCTCAATTCCAGTGGGGAATATGTTGAAAAATATATCAACTGCTGTATCTGTTTCAATAAATCTTCCCATGAATTTTTTTTTCTGTGAACGGCCCCAGGGAACAATCACTTTCTGGATGGTCTCATAATTGCGATGGAGTGTCCAAAATTTGTATCAGCACTTGTTTTGACATTATTAATGTGGTGAAAGAAAAAATTACCATTTATATCTGCCCTCATAAGAATGTTTGCTTGTGAGCTGCTCGTCTCGTTCGTCTGTCTCTGTTTCCCACTCTCTATTTCATATATTTCTACAGGGAGTAGAAGATAAGAAGAGACTAAAGGCTGTGTGATGTATCTTGTCTCACTGTGAAAAGAGAGAGAAGGGAGATATGTCTTACTTCGTCTGTGTTGTTATGGGGATGGGGAAGTGGAGCGGTGCCGTCCATCCATCCAGTGGCGGAAGGGACTAGTTGATACATTCTGTAGCGCAAAATAAAATAAAAATATATCTCTCTTCGTACTGTGTAGTTCCGTCACTGAGCTTGTCTTTCAAGAAACTGAGTTCCGGCAGCCTGTACAATACCAAGATTTTGAAAGGAACCCTGAAAATTTACAACCCTCCTATAATCTCCACTCTCATTTGAAGGGACTTGGTTTTATTGCTACCAAGACAAGATAAACCTTACCAGGTATAGTCTCAGTCTCCAGTCTCTGTCGCCTGTCTCGGCCCCTTGTCTGTCACGAAACACAAATGGTACCTTTACTGATACAGAATGAAGATTAGACATTAATTGGACAAGGTGTTGACCATGTTCGGTCATGCAACATGTTGAACCAATACTAGTCATTCACAAGCAGCGAGACAATCTGGATATGGTTAGCATGGCCAAGGACACCGAGGGATACAACACAGGACAAATACTAGATAAAACATAGTAACTATAGAAGGGGCATAAATATCCAATTTTTTTATGCAACCGAATCCTAGTCCACGGAATATGTATCTGAATACGCTACCAGCTACCACACGAATCACTGTGGAAAAGAAAACAATACATGCGTATGCAATGGCTGAGGTACGTACAGTCTTGACATTGCGCGGAGCCACCGACCGTGTGGTGTATGAATTCCACCTGCAGAAACGATGTTTACAACGAACAATCTGATGATACTCCCCCAGAGTTACAGAAAAATGCCATATATTATGAACAGAGTGAACATTTAACAGCATTTAAGAGCTGGATTTTTAAGTGAAGATTACTAATTAAGCGTCAAGTTTGGTGGTAGTTATGTTCGTTGCCCATCAGGTGTAGGAGTTGCACTTAGCCAACGTTGTACAATATTATCACGCCACGTGAGGCTATCTAGTATATACCGTACGATAAGTTTAATATGAAAACTTACACTTCGTAAGACAAAAGAGGATAAGGACAAATAAAGAAAGCGATAAATAAAGTACAAATGAGCAGATATATATATATATATATATATATATATATATATATATATATATATATAGGGGAGGTCGGGGCAAGTTCGGCATTAGGGGCAACTTCGTCATAGCACTTGTTTTGAAGACCTGAGCAAATAGGGTCTTGTTTAGAGATTACCGTGGTGAGAAAACATGGCCGCGAAGTGTGAATAACGCTTGTGTGATATGGAGAGATATTTGCAGTTATGACAGGTAAATATATTTTTTTAACTCATGACTTATTATAATTATGATATTGAAAGTCTTAAGGAACACGTAATGAGAACACTGACGATATTTGTGAGGGGCATCATTATTTAGAATGATTAAATCTGTATCAGATTATGAGTTTGGCAAGGCGGTTGAAAGTCTCTAATAGGGGCGCTGATTAATAATTTTTTTCCTGCCAATTGGGGCAACTTCGGCAGTAAGCTGCCGATGTTGTCCCATGGAAAGAAAGAAGAATATAGGGTTCTGTATTGTTTGTCAACTATATAAAATAAGTAATTATGGCATTTAAAGTAATTTAAAGCAATTATACATTTCAGTTGCCTATTTATTATCGGTAAAATAGTTCGAAATTCCAAGAGGAAAATTTAAAACAAATATGACCAGGACGCACTCAAGAAAGCTCTATGTGAGCATAAAGAAAGGGAGATAAGCATGTCATCTGTCGAAAATATATATATATACACACACACACACACACACACACACACACACACACACACACACACACAGAGTGCCACGAACTCACTTCATATTGGCTGAAAGTAAATCTTCCAGCACCAGGTGTACAAAATAGTCAGGCTTAAAAGAGTGTTTGCTTCAGATATGGCTGACAATTTGAAGCAGCATGCAACCAATCTGAAGAAAATGTTTTTCGGAAAGTCTGGAGTGGAATTTCGAAGATTAGCCTTCGCATTTGCATAATTCAATCATATAGAGCAGGGATGCAAAACTGTGCTACAATTGTAGCAGACGTTACAAACCGGAACACGTAACTCATCCCTTCCCATCACTCCTCACGTCATTGTAGAGTACAGAGAAGAGAGATGTATGCAGTGTGCTTGCCAAACGCCACAGAAACGTCACTAAAGGCTCCGGCCTTGTGGACGAGGGAACAAACTCTTTCCCCAGACTTCTACCACTCTCTTCCCCAGTTCTGCAACCCTGATATATAGCACCCTTTCAACACAAAGAAGAAGATGGCTGGGCCTGCCTGACTTGAGGCTTTCATGAAGTCAGAAAATTGTTTAAATAAAAAATACAAGATTAGTCACACAGAATTAAACATAACACTGAAAACCTGAGAAACACCATGGGAAATGATCGTCTAAATGGTCTTGCTTTGCTAAACATCCATCGTGATATCACAGTTTCTCCACAAGATGTTGTTACTGCACTAAAGATAAAGCCAAGAAGACTGGATTTTGTTTTGTAAAAAGAAATTGAAAGAGGTATGTTTGTGTGTATGTGTGTGCGTGCGTGCATTTATGTAACTTGACGTTCTTTTATTGGACCCCCCCCCCAAGAGAAATTCCTGGGTGCGCCCCTGTCTCAGGTATGACTTTAATCTCTTAAGAGTCGAAAACGACCTTTCACTTGTACTTGTGGACACTGGCAATGTTAGTAAAATCTTCAACAGCTCTTTCACATGAGGATAGAAATCATATTCACATGCAATATACATTTCCCACACTGACTTGTACTGTTTTCCTTTACAAAATGTGTTCCAGAGTTCAAATTCACATACCAATTCCTCATCTTGGACACAAAAATTAGCATCTACTTGAGAATCAAACTTGGCCAGAACTATAAAGTCACTACCAACTCCATCTTCCTTGATCAGACACAAACATTTTGTCAAAATGTTGTTATATTTAGCAAATCTTGTTTTTATCTGAGACTGCATATTAGATAGGAATGGCAAAAATACAGTCCTCCTGTAATATTCCTCAGCATTATCAGCAGGAACATTGCTGCGGAATTGTGAACGTTGTCCACACGCACATCGAGGGATTCTAATTTCCTCTCCAAGTGACGTCAGCTGAGCAGAAACCGTCGAGAATATAGATTTAAACTGGTCTTGTGCTGCATCACTAACCTGTTGTAACACTTCTAAAATATTTTCTACGTGTTTAAGTGTTTTTTCCAAATTCATATGTCTTCTGAAGGTATTCACTTAAGATCTTTGTTACACAGAAGAGCTTATTGATTACGTGAAGGGAAATTAGGATTGCAGGCTTGGTCACTGAAGAATGCAGCATATCGGCTTTGGAAGATATATCCTTGTCAGTCCACAAAGAAATGGTTTTCAATGCAGGGAGGACAGCATCCATCAGTTCCATTAATACCATCACAGAGTCATGTCTTTCTATCCATCTAGTAGCACACATTTGGACGAGTTTGCTTCTTTTATTTTCAGGACAAAGCTCTTTTATACTGTTTATTAATACATCTTGCCTTTTGGGAGTGTTGAAAAATTCACACACTTTACCTACAATGCCAATGCAATTCCTGATTTCTGGAACACAACATGCATCTGATATGGCGAGGTTCAAACTGTGAGAAGCACAATGACATATAAAACGGCAGGGCATTCTTTAAGAATAAAGGCCTGGGCACCTTGAAACTATCCACTCATTGCACTTGCACCATCATATCCTTGCCCTCTCATATATTTCAAATCAACATTAAATCGAGTGAGGCTCTCAAGAATTGTTCTAGCCAAATGTATTCCAGTTGTCTCAGAAACTGGAATGAACTGTAGGAATTCTTCTCTGATGCTATCATTTTCAAGGAAACGTACTGACAGAGAAAACTGTTCAGTCCCACTGACATCTACACTTTCATCAGCTAAGATAGCAAAACATCTTGCCTCATTCACTCTCACTACTATTTGGCTAAGAATAATATAGTTACAGGCTCATATAATTTCATTTTGTGTTTTCCAGCTTATGTAACTTGCGTTTTTTCCACAGACTAATAGATGGCTCTTTAAGTTATCATCTCCTGCATCAACACGCTCCCTTAACAAAGCTCTAAAATTTCCCTCGTTATGATTTGGTGGATTTTCAAAATCAAAGGGACAGAAGTCCTTATGCCCACGTAATGGTATGCCTTGGCGGCCACAAAATATAACGGTTTTAATTATCGGGAGTATTCTTTGAACATTTACATTCCCTTGCTCTCTTCGTGCTTTATCAATCTGCAAAGAAACTGGCAATTCGTTACCTTGTTCGATAGATTTTAATTTAGTGTAAGTATCCACAGAATTCAGGTGATACTGTAACTTTTCATGCCTGTTAAATGTTTCACATGCATGTTTCCAATTGTCAAATGGCTGATTCACTAACCTTCCTGTTGGCGTAGCTTTGTGCATTCCAACCTCTTGAGGTGCAAACAAAACAGATTAATTACAAAATGCACCGTTTTGTCTGAATAAGCTAACCACTTCCATCGTTGGAGCCATCTCTTTTGGAAACTGAGGTTTTTTTTCTCTCTTTTCAACTGGTTTTACTGGGAACTTGAAATTCTCATTCGGCACCCAAATGGAATTTAGTGTCTCAAATTTCTCCCTTGATGAAAGTACTCTGTTAACAAAAGAACTTATATCTTTACCACTAGAATCCACATTCAGATGTTGGGGTTGATGATGACGATGCAGAAGGTTCAAAAATACGAGTGGCGGTTCCTCGGGGGAGGAAAGGGAGAAACGTCCTCTTCACATTTTTCTTCTTTTGAAGGTAAATACCAAATGAAATATATGCCTTGAAATTCGAGGAAGATTCGATAATTTTTAAGTTCACAGCTATAAGAAAACCTCAATTGATCGAGTTTTAAACGACGCGCAATCATGTGCTGCTGGAAAACTGTGAGAAAGATGCGAGATTGTTTGTGTGGAGAAAATCCTTTCCTCCTTTACTGCAGTTAACACACAGACAACAGCGCACTAGCGGCGAGAGACAGAAGCAGAGTTTTAAAGCAAGTAAATGAACAGAAAGGGAGGAGATCCTCCTCCGAATCCGCGCATGGGCCGGAAATACAGAAACCGACTGGTCGTGCAGCAAGCCTAGATCATAGGCAGCAAGCTCGCTACCGCTGTCATCTAACGATGCTGCATTCAACCAGACTAGAACACATCTAGAAGGAGACACAATGGAAACAGTTTTAACGCAAAGATATGAAAGACACCATATAAACTTTTTTTAAATTATAAATCAAAATATATTATTCACTGCACTTTGTATAGGCTACTATTCATAGTTTGAAACTTTCGAAGATATCTGAAAGTTGAAGTTGGGTTTATATAAAACAAAGAGGAAGTAGTTCTACATTATTATCGCGGATCGTTTTGGACCCTGAAATTCACTTCTATTCATTGTCTACTAGACAGGGTAACAGCCAAGTTGTCAGTTTTGTATAAATATATTTGAAATTGAAAGTACTCAAAACTACATTATTTTCAAAAAAAAAAAAAAAAAAAAAAAAAAAAAAAAAAAAAAAAAACTTAATCGGTCACCGGCAGCTTTGAACAAAAATGGTAGTGTGACTTTACAAGAACTGACATTCTTCAAAAGCATGTGATACTGAACTTGTAAAATATACATTTGGCAATGTACATGTGGCAACATAGACCACGTGGGTGGGTGCAATGTTCTCGCTTTCCTAACAGATTATTTCCCATTCCCATTTCCGTAAAACGGTTCCGATTACGTGTTAGTAACTAGTCTCTTCCAATAGTGTGATGCTGTAGTGTGCACGAAAAATGCTGCGAGATTGCGAATTTCCATGTAATTGTTAATTTGTGCAAATATTCAACAATGAATGAGAGTGAAAGCATATTATATTTTTGACAATTTAGGAAACTCAGTTTACAAGAACAGATTATTGCTATACAAAAGGGAAGGCCAACCCCAACACTACTTGGTCTTACATACATGCATGTAGGCCAATCTGTAGCATGTTTCATTCAAGGTGTCATTTTATACTGTTAACTTCTTTCCTCCTCTTAAGAAATATGCAGGAGCCGCCACTGAAAAATACCTATATTCGCATCATGTTGTAGGTTAGGTACAATCTCAATATTGCACTTAGCCACCTTTGATGGAACAGAGCTGAAAAAACTGGTAATTTTAGGTTTTTGCATTGTGAGCACTTGTGCTAATACTATTAAATTAATATATCACGTAACAGTTTTCACAACTTCACATTAATAATCCTTCAAGACACAAATACTTGGAAAAACAAACACAGACCCAGTCAAATACCGCCAATACTCATTATAAGCAATGATAGATATTTTGGCAACACTGAACTCAATCTGTTAAGCAGTGATGACAACGTGATGGTTGAAACACAGCGAGTACAGAATTGTCCATTCTTTGTTGGCTGATGGCACTCGGCTACGTTTTCAGCAGCAGAGCGCTCTAGCTACCAACGATTATAGTAGGATGCCATTAGATGGACTTGGCTAGCAGGAAAAATCATGTCGGTGAAATTAGAGTAAACGGAATTATATGCTATCAATGCTTAAAAATTCAGCAAAAATGTTACAACTTTGTGGGGAGTCCGGACCCGATGGACCCCCCCCCCCCGTGGGTGCGCCCTTGCCTGTCCATTATTGTTGGAAAATGTGTTAGCGGCAGACATTTAAGTTACTTCAAGCGCACCTATTATTATTTCAACATTGTGCTTTAGTGATCGAATTGGTGTAAACAGTACCCATTGTTGTCCTGATAATTGCCAATAGAATGGCTAAATAAACAGTTATAGTTCTGTTCTTATTCTTTTTCATGTTTTTATAACATCATCTTTCAGAGATTAAAAAGTAAATAATTTCACATCAGGAATTGTGCGGAACCCCTAAGAGTTGCTTACGGAACCTCGGGGTTCCGGGGAACACACTTTGAGAAACGCTGGTCTAGGTGATGTTAATCACGTCGTCAGTTTATATTGACTAGCCTAGCGTGTTTTACAATTTATAAATATCTGTCAGTGTTCTTTCACTACGTGGTCCCATGTACTTTGTTAAAAAATAGTCGTCCACTGAATTATTTTGCAAATATTACTCCTCAATTTGCTGATAGTCGTCAATCAGTCAATTAATTTAGCAATTTGTAAAGATCTCGGACAACAGGATGCCCATCTCACTCATATACGAAACGTCGTGAACTCATATTTTAATCATACCCAAAGAAAAAGTCCAACCTGTATGTCTTCTGAATAATCCATCATAGCTTTCAGCTTTATTTAAACGATATGCTTTCGAGTCTGCTTTTAATTGTTCCATATTTCATTATTTCTTTGGTGGCCAAATATTTCAAGCCCTATTAGTAGTTACAGGAACCTCATCTGTATTGCTCATAGTTTTCATTTTCTTTAAATACTGAACTTCGCTGGCATGCCGTGATATTGATTTAAGACAAAACAAAATAGTATTCTGTATTGGCATGTGTTTTTCAAAATTGCGTTTAAATATTCAATTTATTTAGTTTTACTTCAGTAATATCACACAAATTTCACACCTGTACCTGTCTAGTGAAATGAAAATTATCAAATTAATTTCGGAGACTTGTTTTTATGTTGCATTTCCCAAGTAGCTACTTTCATATTAAATATAGATGTTAGATCAAATTTTGTCCCCATATATCACAATGGTGGGATTGTAACTTCATCTTGGACGTGTATTTTGTTGCGATTTGGAAACAAAGAAATTGCAGGAATTAGAGAAGGTTGAACGATATATGCAAAAATCTGTCGAAAAGTAAGCGATTCTCAGTTATATGAAAACTTCAATACACTATTTTATTTGTAGCTAGAGATAATACATTATGTGAGGTTGCGATTACTTTTAAAAGTTCACTAAATTAAATGTTATTGAATACATTCGAAATTTTAAAAGCATGTGTAAAACTTGATCTCATAATCAAACTGATTTTTTTTTTTTTTTTTTTTTTTTTTTTTTTTTGTAAAGTGAAATAATGTGTTTTATAATATCACAAAATTGTCAAACGTCTAGATTTTCCTCTACAAAATAACTATCCTTTTGAAGGAAAATATTCAAATTTGAAAGAAAAGTTCATTAATATACGTATTACAGAACTAATACTCGCTTTAAAATTTTACAACTTCGCCAGATAATCACAATGGTAGCAAAAGAACGCAATTTTATAGACTATGTTAATGTATCGTATACTAAAAGTCATGAAATCAGAGAGCCATTGGACTGTTTGTTGTAGGCTTATGCGTGTATAGTGTATTAATAACATTACATTGGTATTTTCTCTCTAGTATGCAACACTCTTATCACTACAATAATTTTCGCTTTCATAAATAACAGGTGGGAAAGAAATAATGGGAAAAATTCGTTTGCGAGCAAATAAATTATAGTGTAAGGTTACTTACATGAATGAATACTTTGCGATAAACATTCTAGCACTTCTCTAATCTACTGTACAGAACGATACTGGTATGTAATTACTAGACGGTGGATACGGGATGACTTATCATTGAATGTAAGTGCACACTTACTATACGTTACATTTTTTTCATTCAGATCATTGGCTCAACAGGTTTTAAACGTAAACAGACGACGTCAACATGCTACTGTATCTCCGTACAGTCAGATGGAAAAGAAAAATAACGTACTGTAGTACATACCTTGCAAGGTTCAGTCCTCGTCACCATTGATGCAATTACCAGCGTTGCAGTAAACGACGATATATTCTCGTAAGTTGTCGAAGCTGAATCGTCTTCGCCTATCGCTTAAACATTTTTTGTATCGAGAGAATTTCTGAAGAAAACCTCCAAAATGGGGAACACTCAATTTCTTTAGAGGAATATTTGTACTGAGCATCATTTTACACGTGTCATTAGACTCGCACAACTAAATGATGATGATAATGATGATGACGACGACGACGACGACGACGACGACGACGACGACGACGACGACGACGTAGATGGTTCCCCAGATTTCATTTCAACGCATTTTCTGTGCAATGTACTGTTGTAATGTTTCTCTATAGCCTGAGTTGTTCTGGTTTTTATTTCAATTTTACGTACATTCATTACAAACGATATTGTCTTCGTTAATACATAAAATGTCACTCTCATACTTCTTAATTGCATTTCGTATCTCTGAGCGAATTTAACGTTTTGCCATTATGAATGGATCAGCACAACATATTGCGTTGCAATGTTATATGAACAAATCGGGATTCATTCGTTTTGTACGCTGCTGTACTCGCCAGGTACACAAAAGACGGATGGCGCGGCACGTGCCATATACTCTTATACGAAACAACTCCACTTTTCCTTAAGTCATCCCGCATCCACTGTCTAGTAATTACAATACAACACATGTTGTGTAGCAGCAATGTCACATGACACAATGACGCTGCCTGTTGACCTTGTATGCTAGAAATTTCTATTATTTCCATTTGATGTAATATCATAGCACTTATCACTCTATGACGTGTGCAGAAAAATCTAAATAGAAAATAGCATATTGATTGTTTATATTTATCAACTGATGCACCTTTTCAAAAAGTGTACCATTTTCCATTAACGTTTGAGCGTATTCGTGTCCACGTACACATTCGTACATGTTAAAAGCACCTTTGAATTTAACTGAATTTCGGGAGCGGAGCATTAGAACCTAGCACTGCGACATAGAAGATCTATTGCGCTAACCCTTGAGCATGGCGCTTTCCGAATCTACACCGGCTATAGTGGCTCTATTCATGACAGTAGCGACAAGAGAGTGGGTTCATTTTTATTGGTCGAGTAGTTCACGTGGTACCAGCGGCCATTATGCTTCTAAATGTTGAATATGTATGGTATTAGATACGTTTTCTGCACTATTATGATGCCTTATAATATAAAACGTATGCTCGCTCATAGCAGCTACGAAGAAGGTGACAGGGAGCTACCTTCGGTATTTTTGGATACATCACATGAGACAAAGATTAAGTGTGAGAAAATAAAAACTCCCGCAGAAATGAGTTATCCTGTAATAGGCCTGAATTATAGTGAATTGAATTTCTTGCATAATGTATGCGGCTGTACAATTCAGAGCAGCCAGAAAATATCGAAAGCATATTGTTGAATATGTATATCTGCTGTGGGATCAAAACATCTATCTATGAAACATTTACAAAGCTTACACACATCCAATGTTTCAGGGAAAACACTTGACTTTTCAGTTCATAGGAATAATTTAAATTTGGTGTTGAAATGGAAAAGATTTTTGTGGAGTTCTTCCCAACTGTTTTAGCACAGGATTTAATTTAAAATAGACCTAATAATACTTTAAAGGGATGAGTGAATTAGAGCTCAACATACCTCACTGTTACAAACTCAAAAATAAAATTATTAACAAATTATTGCATACAGATTGAAAATGAATTCCAAAAAGTGCAAACCGATCCCTAATATGCATTTATGCGAATGACTATTTTTCCTAAAGGCTATAATCTTACT
The DNA here is from genome assembly GCF_040183065.1 of Periplaneta americana. Taxonomy (NCBI): domain Eukaryota; kingdom Metazoa; phylum Arthropoda; class Insecta; order Blattodea; family Blattidae; genus Periplaneta; species Periplaneta americana. Next base: position 12,664,513 of record NC_091125.1, on the reverse strand, counting down.
TTTCACCTTTCCGAAAATAAATTCCGAAAGTCGTTCTTCCAAGTAGCAGAAATGTTAGGAGTAATATTAAAAACATAGGTTTACGTACATATTATTGACTGAAATATAGGGGGATAAATCTTGAAAAAATCCATCTACAAACAACTCGTCATTTTCATTAAAATTGTAAATTTCATTTCGTGTCAAAAATAATTACTCAGCCTTTACTACTATCTTCCTGAGATATGAGTGAAATAACAGAAATCTCTCACCATGAAGACTTTTTTTTAGACTCTGTCGGAAATGAAAAAAAAAGATGATCTAGTGATGTCGGAATCCACTCCCTTCGAATTGATTTCTTTAAATTTTCCCTTTGGTACAAAGAACTTATGACGCCGGAAGAAACTCGTAATTCATTATCTGTAGGCAATATATGTAATGGCAGAAGTTCCGAATGGTCTTGTTTTGCACGCTTCATATTTTGTTTTACTTGGACTGCCTCCTTTTCTTCTCTATTCGGAGTAGAAGAGTGGCATGATACTTTGCCACCCTTAAGCACTCGAAGAAGTTTACTCATTACTGAAAGTGATGGCTTTTTACAGTACATTCCTTTGCTCGAAGTCGCTTGCATTCCCAATACATTTTTCCCTGCATTACAATGTAATATTTTAATACACAAGAGGATGAAGGCTCAGTCTATAATAGCTACAGCAAGAAAGAAAAGATATGTGAGGACCACTCATCACTAAGCAGAGATTGTCCAAGCCTACAAGCGGTAATAATGAAATACAAAAAGAACATTGACTACTAACATGCAGGCAACAAGCTACCTGCAGAATAAGACAAATCACTATCACTGCAAAACTCAAAATGAGATCAAATGTTTTCAAATAAACCTCCAACATTCAAAAGCCGCAACTGCCAATCTGATGAAGCTAATCGAAATAGAGGAGCCAGACATCATTTTCATCCAGGAACCATACTTATATCACAATAAAACTGTTGGAATAGACAAAAAGTACAGGACATTTAACTCAGGCAAAGGGAGAGATAGGACAGCCATCATTATCACAAACAATAGACTAGACGCCATACTTATTAGACAATTGTCGAATGAAGACACAGTAATACTAGAAATAATACATGGACAACATAAACTGTATGCAGCCAGTATATACTTTGACATAGACCATCCTATAGAAAGGAACTTAATGAAAATAGATGAACTATTAGAATTCGTTAAAGCAGAAAGAGTCTTAATAGCAATGGACGCCAACGCACGATCTACAACATGGCATGACGTGACATCAAACAGAAGAGGCAGGGAATTAGAAGAATACATTGGAAGTAAACAGCTCTACATAGTGAATGAGGAGAGTGAAAGATTTACCTTCCAGAGCAGCAGAGGGTCCAGCAACATAGACTTAACTGTCACCAACAACAAGCTTGTAGCTGCTGTGAGCGATTGAGAGATAAGCCCTGAAGAAAGTTGTTCAGACCACAATATTCTTAAGTATAACATACGATTTCTTAACGTCCAGTATAACGTGAGCAACTATCAAGGGTTACGATTTATAGTAAAAGAAGAAAAATGGCAAACATTTGATCGAAATCTAATTGAAATTGCATCGAAAACATTTCATATTCTGGGAAATAGAGAAGAAATGGATGAATACCTGACTAAACAAGCTTCAGAAACAACTAAACTGGAAACCTTTGTTGAAAAATTCGTCAATTTAATTCAATCAGCTTGCAAGAAATCTTTCAAAACTACAAATACAGCAAACATCAAGACAAATAGGAAATCAGTCCCGTGGTGGACTCAAACACTCACAATAAACAGGAAAAGAGTGAACGCTCTAAGAAGATTATATCAAAGAACTAAGAACAACGAGGAACTACGGGAAACCAGGAAACGTACATATTTCGAAGAGAAGAGAAAATATCAGCTTGAAATTAGAAAAGAAAAAATCAGCTCTTGGAAAGAATTCTGTAATGTAAAAGCATCAATTAATCCATGGTCACAAATATATAAATTGGCAACTGGAAAACTCCGAACCAATAGCACTATGACTACACTGCAAAAATCTGACGGCACAGAAACAACAAATCTAATTGACACAATGAATCAAATTCTCGATCACCTAATCACAGAGGATAAAGAGGAAGATGACAACGAACAACACCAAAACATTAGAAAGGAGATAGACGAACCAATTAATACTAACGATGATAGAGAATTTACGGCAGATGAAATAAGAAAAACGATTGAAAGCTTCAACAGCAAGAAAGCACCAGGCCTAAATGGAATTACTAGAGAAATACTTCTACGTACGTTCAAAATTTTCCCTGATACTCTAACGACAATATATAATGAATGCTTAAGCAGAGGATGCTTTCCCAAAATATGGAAAACAGCAAATCTAATTGTAATAACGAAACCCAGGAAGGAAACCGACATGCATCCATCCAAGTATCGACCCATAAGCTTACTAAATTTTGGAGGAAAGACTTTAGAAAAACTCCTCATTAATAGAATAAATTACCATCTGCACACAAATGACATACTGAAACAAAATCAATATGGATTTATACCACAGAAGAATACGATAGATGCAACAATGGAAGCAAAAAACTTTATAGAACCTGAATTAGAAAAAAGGAACGTAGTAATAATGGCAAGTCTTGACGTTGAGAAAGCTTTCGACGCAGCTTGGTGGCCAAGCATCCTAAATAATTTGAAAGATACACAATGTCCAAGAAATTTGTATCATCTCAGTAAAGGATATTTCAGTCAAAGGTATGCAGTACTGTCAAACAACAACATCAGAGTCGAAAGAAATGTCACAAAAGGATGCCCCCAAGGATCAAGCTGCGGGCCTGGCTTTTGGAATCTGCTATATAATTCACTACTCAGCCTAAAGTTCACAATACATTCAAAAGCAATAGCCTTTGCCGATGACCTATTAATATTGACCAAAGGACAATCCATTGCAGAAGCTGAAAACTATATGAATATAGAAATGAACAAAATAACAAATTGGGCTAAAAACAATAAACTAAGGTTCAATGAATGTAAATCTAAGGTAATGCTGCTGTCCAGAAGGAAACGAAGAGCAAGAAAGGATATACAGATTTATCTTAATTACAAACCTCTAGAGTAAGTCAACGCCATAAAATATCTGGGAATAATATTTGATAATAAACTAATCTTTAGAGACCATATCAATTATGTAGCAGAAAAGTGTACAAAATTAAAATTCACGCTCTCAAAAACAGCCAAATTAACATGGGGTTTAAAGCACGAAGCTCTGAAAACTATTTACAAAGGAGGAATATTGCCACTAATTTTATATGGAGCCGCAGTGTGGAAAAGAATAATGGACAATAAATTCTATAAAACTAAGATTATTAGAATACAAAGGCTCATAAATATAAAAATAGCAAAGGCATACCGAACTGTATCCAATGATGCATTGTGCGTGATAACGGGAATAATCCCAATAAACATCCAAATAGAGGAGACAGCAGAGTATTACCGAGTTGTCAAAAGAAGCAGAAACCAACATGATCACTAGAACAGGAATCAGATTGACCATGATATGGAGTTAAAACATTGGCAGCATCCAGCTGACCACGTAAAAATCAGAGAAGGAAAAGACGACAACGAATATAATATAATTAAAATCTTCACAGATGGGAGCAAAGGTGAACTCGGTGTTGGAGCAGGAGTAGCTATATTCAAAGAAGACAACCTGGAGGAAGCGCTAAAATACAGACTGAATGGCAAATGTTCCAACAATCAGGCGGAACAACTAGCCATATTAAAAGCTATTCAACATGTACAGACTCTGGAAAGTCAACAGCAAAAAATTTCAATATTTACAGACAGCAGGATAACATTAGACTCCCTTAGAAATCAAACAAATCATATGCATCTTATAGAAGAAATCAGAAGAGAAGTAAAGGAAGCGGAGAGGAAGAACTGGAAAATAGAATTCAACTGGATTAAGGCCCAAGCTGGACACGAGGGGAATAAATTAGCAGATCAACTTGCGAAGGAGGCAGCACGCTCCGAGGATATTCCAGAGAGCTACAGCAAGACACCAAAAAGTGCAGTGAAAGGTGAAATACACACTCTCAGTTTAGTGAAGTGGCAAAACGAATGGGACAACACAGCAAAAGGACAAATCACAAAATCTTTCTTCCCAAATATAAACGATCGGTTAAAATTGAAACTTAACATAACCCCAAACTTCACAACTATAATAACAGGACACGGAAATATAAAATCTTATCTACATAAATATAAAATTGTAGATAGCCCATTATGTCCATGCAACAATGACGAACAAACGATAGATCATTTGTTATACAATTGTAAATTACTTGAGAGAGAAAGAGACATTCTGAAAGCGGCAGTTCTAAAGTCTGAAAACTGGCCAGTGAATAAAGACAAACTAGTGCACAAATACCAGAAGAACTTGATCAAATTTACTAACAATATACAGTTTGACAAATTACAATGAAAGAAAAGTGCAAAATTCATCCATCTATATTGCCTATAAAGAAACTCTTAGAACAATATAAAGTAATTGTATGAACATAGTTTAAGTTAAACGAATGCATGTAGTATTACTCCACAGTAATGGAGCATGTAAAAAAAAAAAAAAAAAAAAAAAAAAAAAAAAAAAAAAAAAAAGATGAAGGCGTAATATCAACTTTATCCCTCTCATTTCAGATAGGCTATAGTACCCAAATATTGTATGCTCTCTGTGAATTGTTTTCTTTGTTAGTGAATAAGTGAATAAAATAAAACCATTTTTATTTCGAAATTTAAAGTTATGTGTAAGCATTACTTAGCAACGCGAAACGCCAAAGTATTGTTGCAGTATAATAAATTTTCATGCGGTTAAATGGTTAACGGAAAAATTTCCTTTCGGAACAACTGTTTCGGAAAGCTGATTTCGGACAAAGGGATTCGGAAAGAAATAGACACAATTAGGAAAAGTGAAGGTTAGAGATAATGGTTTCGAAAAAAATGGTTGGGAAAGGTGCAAACCAACTACTAAAACCTATGCAAGCAAATCTCTTGCTGTACATTCATTGTAGTGTAAAGATTTTCTCCACATTTTTAATTTCATTGGTCTACGTGCTGCGTTTCACAAGATAATTATGATAATAATTAATTACATGTTATCAAAACAATTTAGACCCTGCTTTTGTAAGTACTCAACACATTTTCAGAAACTCTCTACATATGATGTATGGCTATGATATTTACTTACATTTTGTCTTTACTACTCCTGTATGCAATTTTCTTAGTTAGACACTCATATTGAAAATATGATATTAATATAAAAATGGTACATGTATAAAATGAAGATCTATGAACAGAGACCAGGTAGTTACTCAGCTTAAGGTTTATTTTAATAGTGTTTAGCACTGTTAGCAGGAATATTTTGTATAGGCCTGATGTTTGTACTTATATGCAGTAAGCTTAGGCCTACTGTGTAGTAATGCATTATCAACAGTAATCTCACTACAGGTTTTGAAACGAATGCTAGGGTAGTGATAAAAACAAACAAATTCTAGGGAAGTGATAAAACTGTGCGATAAGCAGCCATGATTGGTTGAAAGACGTCCTTTCGTACCGTTTTATTGGTCAAAAGTAGTATGACGTAGTAAAAATTTAGTAAGTACCTACCCATTCACAGTCTTTAAAATGGCACTGACATTTTAAAATGCACTGGTAATTAAAAAAAATATATTAAAATCATATCTCAACTAATGTAATTTTCCCTTCATCAAATGTAGAAGTTACATGTTGATTTTATGTTGCTTTTCGAACTCAAATTATTTCAGGTCACTGAAAACGGGGAAATCTCTCAAAAAAGTTTCTCAGGCACGAAACATTCTTTCCAGAAGCTGCAATTAGCTGAAACTAAACGAGGGCTTTTATTTCCAGATATACAAAAGTATAATTCATATCGCGCGTGCATGAATTATATCAACATCATGGCGGAGCTTATGTTGCCTTGTCACCACTGTCTGAATAGAGCATACATGGGCATCGTGCCTCACTTGAGAATTAGTGCCTCACTGACCTTCACAGAGCTTATCGCTCTGAGTGACATTATCTTCACAGTCCCCGTTCCTTCCTCATGTAGCTCCTAGGCGTGGTCAGATTCTATATCAGTTTCATAAGCAATATCAGTGGTGGCATAATGGCACTATCAAAGCAGTGTGTACGCGTTAGAAAACTATTATTTCATGAGAAATGAGAGGAAGAGTTTTTTTGCTATTTAGAAAGGGAGAACATACGATGTATGTTATGCTCGAAAATCCTATTAGGCATTAATAAATTTAATATACAACGACATTACTCCTTATGTCATAAAGAATATGCTGAATTAGAAGGCAAGACAAATTAAATGTTATTTTCCGTACTATTCCGAAGAAAATTTATGATCTTAACATTTGCATAGTATACTACCCATAAATACGACATTATACCTTAAACACGCTGCATTAAGAGGTACGAGGAATTAAATGTTGTTTGTACGTATTATTTCTAAAATAAATTTATAAAAAAAAATATCAAATGTGCGTAGAAAACGAAATATGATTTTCTGAAATTATTTTAGGTCGAGAACGTGCAAATCTATTAAGTAATCTTAACGCCAGAATATACAAGAAAATAAACGTATACAACGTGATGGAATATTATTGGCTAGTTACGCGATTTCTTGCCTCTGATTTAAATCAATTCAGTGACGGAAAAACAGTAAAGAGGTTTATGATTAAAGCTGCCGAATTAATTTGCCAAATTGAATAAAAGTTTTTGAGTCTCTCGCGTTAACCAAGCGCTTTCCTAATAATTCGCCACTGACCGCCTTAGCGATTACGATGAGGTTACGGAGGTCACAGCACTTTATATTTCCCATCCTACTCTGCAGTCTCCTCTCCTAGTAAACAAACTATTTCAAATCGAGTGCCTCACGTAACCGAAAATTGTGTCCATGTATGGAATAGAGCCACTATAACACCGGCACACTGCTCTGACACCGGCTGAATCGCTGCGAACTCTGGTTTCGAGCAGGCAAACTCCCTCATTCCTAGGAAAGCTCATGCGTGCGTCTTCAGCGAGCATGCGGGAAATGCTATGGAATAACGGAATTGGGATCGGACGAAGTGTTATTGATGCATAATACGAGAGAACCCCGACACAAAATCCCACTGCGACCATGTCTGCCACAAGTGTCACAGATCGGGACTCGAAACTGGACCACCTGCGTTACAGGCCGAGAATCATACCACTCAGCCACGATAGGAGTTAAAATCACCTTACTATTCTTTATAAGTCTCTCTGTCCTACTGGTGATAATTGCAACTTACTGACAATATATTTTACAGAAGTCAATTATCAGATATTTTCAAAACTTAGTCATAAAATGTCATAATTGATTATTTACGACTATTATAATTCAATATTCAAATAAAGGGGTCATATTATACGGTAGAGAAATTACAATTCACAGAAAATAAACTGACACTAGTCAAATACATTAGTTTCCAAATATTCCAAATGTCAATATTATTAATGACATGTCACTACACAGTGGTAGAGAATAATACCTTAAGACTTTAGATAGGTACTACAGTATTATATCCGCTGACGATCAGGTCATTTCAGTGAATATAAATATGATTTCCGAAGAAAGTTGATTGGTGATGTAGAATGTAATTAAAATATGAAATTTTCATTCTCTTCAATATAACAATTCAAAGGTATAATCACAAACAGTAGTGAAGTTTGAAGATACATATATCGTATTTTGCGTGTCTGGATTTTATTGTATTACACTACACAACAAGAGATCAAGAGTTCTACATTAAGTACGTTCCCAAAGAATCTACGGAACAATACAAAGAATATAACGTAAAAACGAAACCTGAAAGAATATAATCGAAAAAAAAAAAAACATTTAATTAAAATTGTGCAAGGTAACAACGATGTCTACTGCTGAATTTTATAAATAGAACTGGAGTAAATGGATAAAAGAATAATATTTAAGTTCGTTTTTAAAGAATCTACAGAATAACAAAAGATTATTATTATTAAAAAAGAAACATATAATTAGAATTGTGCAAGATGTTAATGATGTCTCAGCTGAATTCTGCAAGTGGAAATGGAATAAGTGGAGATATGTATAAAATTAAGTTCGCGTGTATAGAATCTATGGAAAAATATAACGATATCTCTACTGAATTGTAAGTAGAAGTGCAGTAAGTGGATAAGGAAATAAAATTAAGCACATTTAAAAAAAAAATCTAAAAACAGAAATAATATTATCAAAAAAGATATGTAATCAGAATTGTGCAAGGTGATGATATCTCTGCTGAATTTTGTAAGTGGAAATGCAATATGTGGATAAAGGAATAACACTAATAAGTTTTTAAAGTATCTATGGAAAAATACAAAGAATAATGTCGAGAAAAAAAAAAAGAATAAGTGAATTGTGCGTGGTGACAACGATGTCTATGCTGAATTAGGTAAGTAAAAATGTAATAAGCGCATAAAAGAATAAATTTAAGTTAGTTTCTAAATGATCTATTGAACAATACAGAGAATATTGTCGAAAAAACATGTAGGCCTAGTTAAAATTGTGCAAGGTGACAAGAATGTCTCTGATGAATTCTGTAAGTTGAAATGGAATAAGTGAATAAAAGAATAACACTAACTTCATTTCTAAAGAATTTATGGAACAATAGGTCTACAAAGAATATATCTGAGAGAGAAAAAAACATGTAATTTAGAATTGTGCAAAGTGCTGACGATATCCTTGCTGACCTTTGTAAGTGAAAATGGAGTAAGCGGAATGAAGTACGTATAACATTATGTACGTTTCTAAAGAATCCATATACGAGTTAGCTGTAAGTTATAAACAAACGAGCTGCGTCGGTGATAAGACTGCATTAGGATTTACGGAATGATGTATTTATGTGTTAAATGGCATTTAAGCGGAACAAATAATTTCTATAATAACGATGAAGCTGCAATCACACGCAATGAAGCTTTAAAAACTTCGTCATTAAAGAGATAACAGTCCAGAGATTGTGAAAAAAGCGAAGCAGCTCTCGTGAACTAATAACTTGATAGCATGGACAATCAATAATTCTATTCTATGTATTTATTTCTTCTTAGACAAAATGAACCGAAACCTAGTGGGAAACCACCAGACAAACCGAAACCTAATTGGAACCTAGGCCAGAAGAACCGGAACCTAATTTGAATCCAGGCCAGAAGAACGAAACCTAATCGGAACCTAGGTCAGAAGAATCAAAACCTAATCGGAACCTAGGTCAGAAGAATCGAAACCTAATCGGAACCTAGGTCAGAAGAATCGAAACCTAATCGGAACCTAGGTCAGAAGAATCGAAACCTAATGGGAACAGAGACCAGATGAACCGAAAACTAATAGAAATCCAGGCAAGGTGAGCCGAAATAATCGGAACCCAGGCAAGACGAACCGAAGCCGGACCTATAGGCCTACCAGAAGAATCAGTAATGAATGTCATTCAGATGGACCGAGTGGTAAAAGTGTTCTATTTAACGACGCTTTCAACTGCACAAGTTATTCAGTGTTGAAATTCAACTTGGATAAAAATGGTCCATGAAATTTTCTCGGAACCCTCTACGACTTGCAGGGTTCGTTGACTTAAATTCATGATACGGGACACATTGGTTTACTACACACGTTAAAGATTTCATCGCTCTTGGACAGGTCTGAATCCGAGAACATCGGATCCGACTGGTAGGAACCACTTATCACAGAGGAAGATTAATAACTGAAAAGTAAATCTAAACTAAACAAATCTAAACGGTATCTCGACTTAATTAAGATCTTAATTCAGGGCATCCATCAATTGTTAACACATACATACATACATACATACATACATACATACATACATACATACATACATACATACATACATACACACATACATACACACATACATACATCTCGCGCAAGGAACGATTACCGAAAAGCAATGGTGGCGTTGCTGCCTGTTTTGACGCACTGCTCTGTTTTGACGTGTGTACGTAGGCACGCCGAGGGGGGAGAGATGCGAGCCGCTAGAAGTACTGTCTCTTCCAAGAAGATGAACAAATGAGGACATCGCTGTGGAAATAAAGAACGTAGTAAGAGAAAAATTCGAAGCTAATTAAACGCGCAACATATATTTAGGAATGAAATAATAATACCGTGCGATACAAGACACGTATCCACATACAATGGAACAAAGTCGTAATGTAACTATCACAACGCAAGACTAATTCTATCGATGTCATTTCTCTTTCGACTGTACTCTTGAATATAATTCAAGCTATCTCGTGACCTTTCCTGTCGCCCGCTCTTCCTTATCGCATTGTTTGATTCGCATTCCTGTAGTAATGTTTTAAGACTAAGCGGTGCCTTTTTTTTTTTCCTTGTACGGAGGAGGGACCCGAAGGCTTGCACTGCAGCCTGAGGCTTATTGTGCTTACCTCTCCTGTTCTGTGAATGATTGGGTAGCCGAACGGCCGCGCTATTGCACAAGTACACGCTGCACTGCGAACTTAACCTGGGTTATTGTATGGATGATGATATGATGATGATGATGATGATGATGATGATGATGATGATGATGATGATGATGATGATGATGATGTGAATGATGTCAAAAATGAGTCCGGATTCCAACGCCTAAAGTTACCCAGCAATTCTGCTTCAATTGGTTGAGGGAAATCCCCAGAAAAAAACCAACCAGGATTTGAACATGGGCCCGCTTGTTTCATAGCCAGACGTGCTGACCATTACTCTACAGCGGTGGACAAGCAGTGGCCTTAGTAAGAACGAAAAGGATCAAAAAGTACCGTCAGCACCCATTCTTTTCCCAGAAAAATTGACTGACCTTGTAGTGGTGGTAGTAATAATGGTAGCAGTTTTGGTGACAATTATGGTGGTGGTGGTGGTGGTGGTGGTGGTGGCTTGAGTCGCTAGTAATGAGACGTTCTGGAACATCATTGTAAAATAAAACGCCAAAATATAAATAAAGTTTAAGTAAATTATAACGGTGAATAACAATATTTTGTTGTTCGCGATAAATGCAAAATGTGATTGAGAGATGCACCAATTAATATATGCAAGTTATATGACAAATGTGACAGATTTATGACAGTATGTTTGTCGCGAGTTTTCACGAAAATTGACTGTTCTGAGAAAAACGTCATTTCTGCAATAAAAACTAAAACACGATAATTAAAAAAATATATACTTTAAAGAAATACAGTCTAACAGTTTTGAAGATGTTATCTGTAAAAGAATAGAAAGACAATTATTTGGAAATTTTATTATTCTCTCTAATGGCCTACAGGATAATAAATGACTGAGCTATTGCATAAAAATAACAATAAGACGGTACAATTATTATTATTATTCCAGATTCCAGAAGGAAGGAGAGGCAGAGATAGCCGCAAAACACCTGGTTGCAAGACATAAATAAAGCGTTGGCACAGAAAGGACTGGGAAGATAGAGAGAACTGGAGGAAAAGAATAAGAGCGTAGGACATTACAGGAAGATATGATATTACATTGTAAACCTGTTTGCTACTATCACCACCACCACCACCACCACCACCACCACCACCACCACCACCACGACTACTACTACTACTACTTTATTTAGCAATGAATGTTGCAAATATTACAGTACATTGTTGTGTATCTCTCTCTTTTTTGCGGAGGACTCGAAGACTTACACTGCAGCCTGAGGCTTATCGAGCTTACTACTTCTATTCTGTGAATGATACTAGTAGCTGAAATGCTCTTGTACAACACGCCGCACCATGAACTTAACCCAGGATGTTATGGATAAGATATGTGAATTAATTATGGCGAAATGAGTCTGAGGTCCAGCACCGAAAGTTACCCAGCAATTCTGCTTGAATTGGTTGAGGAAAAATTCCGGAAAAAAAACCCAACCAGGTAACTTGTCCCAACCAGGATTTGAACCTGGACCCACTCGTTTCACAGTCAGACGTTACTTCACAACGGTGGACTGATGGACTGCCGTGTATAATATTACTAATAAAGATGTGTATGAGTATATGACATTACATGGTAAAAAAAAAACCTGGCTCTGACAATGAGGAATGTCATAAATTTATTGTAAGCAAACAAGAATAAATGACAAATAATTAAAAGAAAGAATGAAATTAATAGAGAAATTACATACCGTATATATATATATATATATATATATATATATATATATATATATATATATATATATATATATAGAAAGGGTGATTCAAAAGTCGCGCGACATAGGACATCTCCGTTATTAGTGTAAGTACAAAAAATAGTTTCAAATAAATTTTTTGATATTGGTACGTGTAGTTCATGTGCGAAAATTTTAAGAACTAACGCAATTCCTTTATATTCCTTTATCTTGTTCAAATTTGTAAATATCCCTTTCTCTGCCCAACATTATGACAGTACAAAAACAAAATAACTGGACAGAAGAAATCAAGAAATAATTCACACACGCAGCACTAAAGAAACGAATTCAATAAACATACAACTTTAACAATCCACCAGCGTTGCCAACCCTGAGGATTGACTGGCTATTACAATTGGTTCCAAATTATCGTACTTTTGATTGAAGGATCGTACACTACATACAAAATAGTCCTATTTTGATTATTTTACCTAAACACTTCCTCCACAGTGTTTTATTTAAATGTTTTATTTTAATTCTTACAAGAAAATAATTGTTACAAATTAAATATCAGCTTATAAAATGATTTTTAAACATTTTGTTGTCTCCTTACCTTGGGAGAATCCTCAGAAGGATAAACAACAGCAGGAACAGAAGAGCCAGAACCTATATCTAGCCCTTTTACAGTTTGTTTAATAAGAGCAAAACCAAGCTTTAAATTTTGGAATTGTTTACCATAGTTTCCTATAATTTTATTTCCGTTCTGTACATTTAAGTACACAGAATATAAATTTTTTTGGGAGTAGGGTTGGAAGTAAATCCCGAAAAGACTAAGTATATGATTATGTCTCGTGACCAGAATATTGTACGAAATGGAACTATAAAAATTGGAGATTTATCTTTCGAAGAGGTGGAAAAATTCAAATATCTTGGAGCAACAGTAACAAATATAAATGACACTCCGGAGGAAATTAAACGCAGAATAAATATGGGAAATGCGTGTTATTATTCGGTTGAGAAGCTTTTGTCATCTAGTCTGCTGTCAAAAAATCTGAAAGTTAGAATTTATAAAACAGTTATATTACCGGTTGTTCTGTATGGTTGTGAAACTTGGACTCTCACTTTGAGAGAGGAACAGAGATTAAGGGTGTTTGAGAATAAGGTTCTTAGGAAAATATTTGGGGCCAAGAGGGATGAAGTTACAGGAGAATGGAGAAAGTTACACAACGCAGAGCTGCACGCATTGTATTCTTCACCTGACATAATTAGGAACATTAAATCCAGACGTTTGAGATGAGCAGGACATGTAGCACGTATGGGCGAATCCAGAAATGCATATAGAGTGTTAGTTGGGAGGGCGGAGGGAAAAAGACCTTTGGGGAGGCCGAGACGTAGGTGGGAAGATAATATTAAAATGGATTTGAGGGAGGTGGGATATGATGGTAGAGACTGGATTAATCTTGCTCAGGAAAGGGACCAATGGCGGGCTTATGTGAGGGTGGCAATGAACCTCCGGATTCCTTAAAAGCCAGTAAGTAAGTAAGGACCTATTAGGAGGAACACTATCACTATCTTGTGATTCCATGGCCATTATTTCTCGTCAGAACCTATCACAATGACACCTGATGTCTTATTGCCCATGTACACTGACGTTCAAAGATATCTGACACTACAAATCGAAAGTGATCCGCAATTTGTTGGTGAAAGTGTGGATTCTTTAATTATTACTCCTATAAATAGATGGCGAAGATAATAGTCACTGTTGCCAATCGTAGATAAATATACCCGTGTTTATACAATTCAAGTTTTCATCCCACTCTACTGATTGTGAAACAACACTGAGTTTGGCTCGCTATTAGAAGAATAGTTTATGCTTAATCTACATAATCATTTTCCCCGACAATTTTTAATGGCTCCCAACAATGGTGCCACCTATTGAGCACTAGCGGAACTCTTTCAAAGTTTGTCAATTTTTCATATCTTTGGTTCTGACTTATCCCGTTGTTAGAAAGTTCGCTTACACTATCATAAAACCGTAGGTCGGATCCTTTGAACGTCAGTGTACTAGTACGAAATACAACTGACACAAGCAAGAAGCGTCTACTACAACAGGCTGTTCTTTGTTCCTTTGTAGGACAAAGTAAGCCCATATTTTTAACATGTTTATTTCCTTTTTCTGTTGTGGGGTTCTCAAAACATTACAACCAACTTATTAGTTATTACATGCTTACGTGGCAACAGTAATCATGTTCAGACTATTGAGAGGATTGGAGAGACCGTTTCTCTGAGATATTTGGAAATAAACAAAGGAATGTCCGTCAGCATCATTTTTGAACAGCCACAAGTAATGAACACTACGTGATTTCTTGTCGCTATAATGTTCACCAAAATCAAGCTGCCATGTCGCTTGGACCTTGAGACATAGGCGAGCAATGTAGAAATATGTTTTGCGACAGTCGACTGTACAGTACTTGTAACGCCGAAGTCCTATGTGTAGAGACTACTATAAATGTACAAGTGAAATATACCCGTAGTAATGCAGAAATGTTTGTATATAAAATTTCAAATGTTCTAAATTTTAATAAACGTTTAAAATCCTCTCTTTTTGACATGTTTTGACAGGATCGTACATTTTGCGTACTATCCGCGGGTTGATCCGTACGATAGTACATGATACCAAATTATCGCATTTGTACGATCCAGATCGTACGGTTGGCAACACTGCAATCCACTAACGACTGACAATAGTTAGTTACCTTTACCTCATTTCACTAGTTCCGAGAAGAAGTTCGAATGTGAGCTTATTTTTATTTTAAACTCTGTGCGATTGTTGCGACAACCGAATATAACTACAAAGCCAATAGCATGACACAACATCAATATTACTAGACTACTACTTACTTACTAATAATAATAATAATAATAATAATAATAATAATAATAATAATCCGTAGCGCCACAGCCCGTGAAGGGCCCAGACCGACCAGTTGGCTGCTGGCCTCACGCCCACATGCCGAATCAGACAGAAGTGGACGATCATTCAAACAGAATGGAGGTATCGTGTGGTTAGAACGATGATCCCCCAGCCGTTATAGCTGGCTTTCGCAACCGGATTTCTCTACCTATCGTAGCTCCCCAAGTGCATCACGATGCTGGGTGGGCACCGGTCCCATACACTGGCCGAAAATGATTAATAATAATAATAATAATAATAATAATAATAATAATAATAATAATAGTTTAATATTCTGTCCTTCAAGTGTCTAGAATTTGAATCAGGAACTGTAGCAGCGTGTTGAATAACAGATTCTGTTGTACTGGGTGAGCAAAGGCAAACCGAACTTACACCTAGTAATGGACATAAGAACTGGAAGGCCATTTGATGTTACATTTTTATACAAATCAACAATAACGCACATTGACCTTGATCTTAAACGGAGGGCAAGACGTGAGGAGAGGGGTAATGCTAAATCTTGTTTGTGAAGGAAACACCTGCAACAATAGAGTTGTGTGCTTCTATATCGAATATCGGGTTCGGTTTATCTTCGCCCTCTCTGTTTACAAAATAACAATACAAAATAAAGTAAATTTTCTTCACCAATAATAAAGACTGCAGTAAGGTTTAATTTAGTACAACACATGTCGGTAATTAAACCTTAACAAACGTTGCAGCGTTTGATACACATACATTAACATTATTGTTAACAATTAGTTTAGTTATGTATACAAAGGCTATCTCAACATTCACTTTGCTATTTCTTTTCAAGTTTCTTTCAGTAAAAATTGTAACAAGAACTTAGGAGTAACATTATTTTAATTAACAGTCGACAGATTGAATTTTTTCCCGGCTACGGGGCCAAGCGCGGACTGGGGCGACCCCCCACTTACCCTGCCCAAGGGCCGGCTCTGCTTTCAATGGTATAATGAGATTTAGATCCTGTGCTATGAAGAAAAATATAGCTTACAAATTTGAACAAGATAAAGGAATATAAAGGAATTGCGTTAATTTGTTTTTAATGCAAGAAAATAAATTGTTAAAGCCACTTAGTAACATTCTCTTACGTGTTGTAATAAACTACCGGTATTTTCAATGATATAATCACTACAAAATAAAATAAAATCCCGTTCAAAGTTACCCCATTTATAAAGAGAACTTCAAAAATAAATATAAAAGTGGGCCTATATAAAAATAAAAAAAAAAAATTCTTTCACAGATCAGTTGCATAGAGATGCGACATTGATAATTGCTAATAAAATTATGGTGTACCAAAGTCACCCCGCTCGGTATATGAATTTGACCAACGATATTTTAATTAATATCACTATATTAGACGAATCGAGAATAAATGTAATTGATATCATGGATAGATGTGACATGCGCAATATAACAGACACTTTTGAATTTCCTGTAAATATATTAGGAAAAGATTTTAATATTTCAAAGATTGAAAGTGATCAATCTGACCCCGTTTTACGGTATATGTCACAGTTTGTTTTAAGAAATTTTTATTACTGCACATATCGGCACCAAAATTAACGGAATGAAATTATTATTATTATTATTATTATTATTATTATTATTATTATTATTCCTAGGTATTTATAAACTTAGTTCAATATTTAACACGTAAAAGTATTCACTACCGGTATATATTTTATTCCCAAATTATTATTATTATTATTATTATTATTATTATTATTATTATTATTATTATTACTGAACTCAAGGATGGTATGTCAGAGTCTGACGTAAAACTCCGAAAGTCATAGCGCAGCGGCAAAAATCAACAACAATTGTTAAATTTGAGCTGGGTAGTGGGTATGGCTACAGTAACTTGAGATTCTTGACATTTCTGGCCGATATACTGTTCGTCTTCAGCAGGTATCAGGAAGCACTTCAGTCAAATTCTACCAATATTGTTGACATGGCTAGATTAACCGCATCCGTGAAGTCAAAATATCATCTCCGCTTGAAGATCCCATCTTGGGAGGTTACACATAGACACACGCAGATAGCATTACTATATTCCCATGTGATTTGAGACAGCTGAAAGACGTTGATTTGACTTCCGGATCTGGTTGCGGCTCCGGGTCATCACGACCAAGAAGAAGTGAGGGACACAATCTCTAAGTTACAGATAACAAGGACTTTTTTTAGCAGGTTATTTTACGATGCATTATCAACATCTTAGGTTATTTAGCTTCTCAATGAGATAGTGATAATGCCGGTGAAATGAGTCCGGGGCCAGCACCGACAGTTACCCAGCATTTGCTCATATTTGCTTCAGAGAAAACCCCCGAAAAACCTCAACCAGGTAACTTTCCCCGACCGGGAATCGAACTCGCGCCACGTAGTTTCGCGGCCAGACGCTCTAACCATTACTCTATAGGTGTGGATAACAGGAACTGAACCGCCATAATATTCGAGGAAGTGAAGGAGGACCTCATAAATGTCTTAAGCGACCGTTTCAATCTAAATGAAAGGATGACTGACATTGTGAAGCCATTTTGCGACCTATCCAAGGATGCAGATATAAAGGCTGTATTTAATACCATTGGCAGGATCTCGATCTATCAGAAATAGACCTTGAGTATCGAGATCTTAAGGGTTTGCCAAATATAGACTTTCTCTGCGGGAAAACACTTGCAGAAAAAGTGAAAAATTTGCCTTTTCATCGAATTACAAAAATTTAGCAGCTTTTTCTCGCTCGTATCCTTGTGGCTAAGCCTCATAGTGCTGATGTGGATCGGCTTGTGAGCTCAGATATGTCCTTCAAGAGCACAAAACGTGCCAGAATTAATACTGAAACCGAGAACCTTTATTTCTTTTTTCACTATAACATGCCACTTATGGCTGAATGGAATCATCGGGAAATAGTACTGTTCTGGCTCCGGAAGTGTGTTTATAGCCGTGATTGTCCGAAGCTGTCACCAACAAGAGTACTTCACTGGCATATTCAGCCATGCTAAGAAACGTCGAGATAGCCCACAGGAGGATAACGCCAAAAAAAAAAAAAAAAAAGAAGAAGAAGAAGACGTAAGATACTGTTGGCTATTACGAGTTAATTTCTTACATTGTTTCGCGTAATTATGCTGCAATTGTTTACACTACTTGTACTCTTCTGTTTATTGTAACTGTGTATAACTTATACAATGCAAATTTCCATGAATACAAGGTTGTTGCTTTCACTTGGTATCTTATTCATGCCGCTAATCACGAATAAGATGAAACTGAAATTAATATACCTCCTATTAGAGTCATTAATAAGGGATTTTTGTTGAATTGTTGGTCATTAGAGAAGAGAGGATTGTTGTCTTTCAACTTTTATTACTGCACAAAATTTGTTTCATTACTGCACATATCGGCTTATTACTGCACAAATTGTGTATGACTGCACAATAAAAAAAAAACTCTGGTATATGTTATAATATATTTATACTAGCCGTACCCGTGCGCACCGCTGCACCTGTTAGAAATAAATATAAAGTAATTACATAATTAAAATAGGACGTTTGATCCAGGGAACAACTTTTACAACAGCGCAAGATAATCTGTTTCGCTCATTACCCAATTTTATTGCATTGCATTTATTGCATATATATTTTATGTATTTTAACATGATTCAATTGAGCATAGTTAAAATTTGAATTATAAAATAATGGATTGCTAAGCTAACGTACTATTACTGCATATTAAATCAATACACTCTCGTTGTTCGTTAATTCTCTGAGATTAAAATGAGTGTACATAAATATTACTTTAAGAATGTACAAAACAGCCTATCAAATTTTCTGTGCATAAGAAGCTATTTTAATCTTACCTGTCCTCGATTTACTCAGACGTTACAGTAATAACATTATATCATTATGTCCATCTAGAGAAACTACACTTTCCAATGGTGAAATAATAATTAATTATACAAATCGGTTAATTTAGCTTCTGATATTACTTCATACAAACACAGAAACATTCTCTGTAGGCTATGTTTAATAGCTTTCGATTGTTGATGTCCAAGGCCCCTTATAGACGAAGTCATTTGTTCTTAATTCATTGCACCGTCTTAGATGGCGTTATTTTAATTTTAAAACTCATTTATCTCATTAAATATCAGTCCTAACAAAATTTTGTAAAGAATAAAACTTATCGGAAATCATTTTTAAAGAAACTTTTTGTTATGTAACATTTTTCACAAAAATCAATAATAAGCGAGATATTTCGATTTATTTAATTCAGGCCCCTTATAACCCCCCTTTTAAATAAAGTATTTTGAATACCATATAGCCTAAAATCTAAGTTACAACGAACTTAATTTATATTCCAATTGTCATATAAATCGGTTCAGCCATTATCGCGTGAAAAGGTAACAAACATACAGACAGACATACAAACAAAAATTTCAAAAAAGCGATTTTCGGTTTCAGGGTGGTTAATTATATATGTTAGGACCAATTATTTTTGGAAAATAGAAAATTACCAGAAAAATTTCGGCTACAGATTTATTATTAGTATAGATTTCCTGTATACTCACTCATTTTTATTATAATGTTCTACGCAAGGGTAGGTCTTTCTCTGCAAACCCAGCTTTCTCCAAACTTCCCTATTTTCTGCCTTCCTCTTTGTCTCCGCATATGATCCATATATCTTAATTAATCAATTTATTTATTTATTTATTTATTTATTTATTTCATCACTACTACAGAACATGTGTCCCAATTACAGTAGGATATCTGATTATAACTATAACTAACATGCAACTAGAGGTTAACATATTATCATGAAACTATTGCTATATTATATATATATATATATATATATATATATATATATATATATATATATATAGTTCTTTGTAACGTAAGGTATACATTTAAATATTTAAGCATGATAAAGTACGAATCAGCTCTAATAATTCTTAACAGTACTTAAATTATTGACATCAAGTAATGCTTTACATAACTTTTGCTTCTTCGGGCACTCCAAGTCATCTAATGAATTTCTTTGTGACGGAAGAACGTATTTGTTACTTTGAGCGAGTTTAAACAGGCAAATTCTATTAATTTTTGCCTATTATTATTTTTATAGTCTCTCCATTTGTTCCCAATACTCCACTAATTGGGATATTCCCCACTCTCCCATTAAAATCCTCAGCTATAAAAATATAGTATTTTCTACTTACTTTGTCGATTGTTTCTTGTACATATTGTATGATAACGAAAAGTCCAAATCCTATTTCATTTCTTATTCTGTCTCTCCATTTCACAAGTTCCATTCTTCTCCATCTCCACACTTCAAATGCTTCCATTCGCTTCTCTTCACTTCACGTATAAAAATATATACTGCTATTCATTTTATTTCTATAAGATACACTAAAATGATTATAAACGTAGAGACGATTTATTGCCTTCATTTTACAGTATAGTAAGCCTACACTACGAAAATTGTAATGAAGTTCGTCGTTACACTTTATGTATTTACAAGATATTTTATATGTATATATTCATTTTGCCTTTGAAATAATTACTTTATAAAATTTCTTCCTTGAAGAAATATGTTACTTCAGAGAAAACAGCAAAGTGGAATGAAGAAAATGTTGATTTTCTTCAAAATGGAGTGAAATTTTTAAAATTTACTCTGAGAAATGATTTTCTGTGCACAACTCCAGAAGTTGATAGAAATATCTCCGTGTCTTCCTTGAAATAACGTTTGTGTGTAAAAATGAGTATTTTATTCATCGATATGAATAGTAAACACAACTCTCGATTACATTTCCAATATCGCCAACAAGTCAATAATATTTAATAAATTTCCAGCAAGTGCACTGCCGGTATAGTATAATTCGATATGAAAGGTTTATTCCGCAAAGAATTGGAGTTATTTTTTCAATTTAATTTATACTTCCTATCAAAGTAAGAAATACTTGTAATAATAAAATTATTCCACCAACAAAACCAATGCTTAAAAATAAGCCACAACTTGCCTTTCACAAGTCAATTTGTTTCGACAATGAATAAGTTTGAATAATGTTTCTTTGCATGGAGTCTGATGTGCTTCGTCAGATCGAGTTTGATGACAACGTGTCATCATCTATGCTTTCTCTGTGAAGAAAGAGCGAAAGATATCTTTATAAATGCAGAAGTCAGATGCATGTATTTTGATTTCAGTTATTTGTTTTCTAAACTGTAAAATTTCATTTGAAACTAATTTAAACTAAACATAACCTTTATAATAGCTGCTTATAAATTGTTTGTGGGAGTTGGAGGGCACTGCCTAGGGACGGCACTATATCTAAATCCGGCCCTGAGTGTGTCTTCACATTGTCCTCCTACCTTCTTAAAATATTCATACGCATTTATAATGATTCTAACCGACTGTATACGTATGGCTTTACCGCGTCTATTCGATGACACACAACGTTCATTTGCATCGTCACTATCAATATTTCGAGACATAGACTTCCAAAGACGTCACGTGATAACTACACTTCAACTATAATCCCAGCACAAAACTTAATTTCAAATCAAAAATTTAGTTTCAACTCGTATGTGAAGAATAGAATACTGAATAGCCTCTTCTTCAAATAAAGTGTTGTAACAAGGCTTGGTTTCTTGTAACTTGCGTACTGATACGCTTCACTGCCTGCAACCTGTACAGATACTACCCCTTCCCAATGGCTAAAACGCTAAAAACATAAGCGAACGGAAAGTACCTACACTGTTGAGGGTTGCTTGGAGGATTTGCAGGTAACCAAATGGAGGACTCTACTACTTGTAACTGTTGACAATGAATGAGTGTATCAACAGATTAAATAATAGAACACAATGGCGAAGTCTTTTAACAAAATTCAGGTATAGTTATCTAACAAAATAAATACATTAATGACTCAAATTATTCTTACTGAAAAAAGTTAAATATAAAAATACCAAGAACGCACCACATATGAGGCAACTAAGCCAGGAGATAATGCGTAGGGTGGCCAGTTCCTTTCCTCCTCCATTGCATGCATCGCCTGCAAGCTACATATATTACACTAGTCAGACTTCAGATGCATATAAACAATTGTTATTTCCAGGGGCGGCTTTAGAGACAGTGCTATCGTGCCATGGCCATCATGCCATGACACTATCAGAGCATAAGAGAAAAAAGGAGAATTCATATTTTCCGCGTAAAACAGGAGAGAAACTAGAGTTACGCTTGTACTTGCAAACTTTACCGCCAATATTACCATTGCCGCCAACTATGCTGTAAACAGTGTTTGCAGCATGGATCTGAGCCAGGCACTACATCCCATAAGAAATATAATGGGATGCGTGCGCAATTTTCATCTTCTCCCGTCCATTTCAGAACTTAAAAACGAGCCAGACACAGTTTACCGCTTTCGTTTTTAAATGCTTGGGTACCTGTATACAACCCCATTTACTATCTCACTCCCTTACCCCGCACTCTTGTCAGTTTTTCTCGCTTTGTCGGAATAAGTTTCTTAGAGGAAAGGATGCAAAAATAAGGTAACAAAATCCTTGCCGGTTTCTTAAAATATACTTTGTTTAACAATGCTCTTATTTCAGTATATTCCTGATTGCAGTGCGAAACTGTAAACCTGTGAAGTGTTATCGTGTTATGTAAGATGTGAAGAAATTAATTCAGTTATCACTTTATTGAAATCTCCGCTTTCAATATTAACATATCATGAAAACTACATTTCTGTAAAATAATTGACTCGCACGGCGTTTAAATATTCACCAAAAACAGCAAAGTGCTAAAGTTAACAGATCTGGCAAATTCAACTTGGATGGATAAAATATAGGCCTAAGTGAACGTAAATAGTCAAAAGGGGTCTTACAGATTTACTACACTTAGAGCTGAGGGATAAACTAAAATACAAAAAAATCAAAGGTTCGTATGAATAACATCTTCAGTTTGTAAAAGAGAATACTGAAATTCAGTTAAACTTACATTACAGACTCGCTATTGCAAAACACAACAAGCAAGTTGAAGAAAAAGATATGACCTAAATTTAATAATACATTTTAGGCCTGTAACATTTTAAGCAGCAGCAGATTTAGTATTAACAAGGTACGTTACATCCGACGACTTAGAATACAGGGGCGTGTTTCGTGAATTAGTTCATTTCGGTTCTGAGTTAGATAAAGACTTAAAAAGTTAAAAGAGCACTTAACCAAGCCAACAGCATTTAATGGTACTTCTAAAATCATTCAAAACGAGTTGCTTGACTGCATATTGAAAGTGTACCATGTTTACTTACTTATTTACAAATGGCTTTTAATTAAGGAACCCGCAGGTTCACTGCCGCCCTCACATAAGACCGACATCGGTCCCTATCCTGTGCAAGATTAATCCAGTCTCAATCTTCATATCCCACCTCCCTCAAATTCATTTTAATATTATCCTCCCATCTACGTCTTAGTCTCCCTAAAGGTCTTTTTCCCTCCGGTCTCCCAACTAACACTCTATATGCATTTCTGGATTCGCCCATACGTGCTACATGCCCTGCCCATCTCAAACGTCTGGATTTAATGTTCCTAATTATGTCAGGTAAAGAATACAATGCGCGCAGTTCTGCGTTGTGTAACTTCCTCCAATCTACTGTAACTTCATGTCTCTTAGTCCCAAATATTTTCCTAAGCACCTTATTCTCAAACACCCTTAATCTCTGTTCCTCTCTCAAAATGAGAGTTCAAGTTTCACAACCATACAGAACAACCGGTAATATAACTGTTTTATAAATTCTAACTTTCAGATTTTTTGACAGCAGACTAGATGACAAAAGTTTCTCAACCGAATAATAGCAGGCATTTTCCATATTTATTCTGCGTTTAATTTCCTCCCGAGTGTCATTTATATTTGTTACCGTTGCTCCAAGGTAATTAAATTTTTCCACTTCTTCGAAGGATAAATCTCCAATTTATATATTTCCATTTCGTACAATATTCTGGTCACGAGACGAAAGTGTACCATGTAAAAATAAAAAAGAACTAATAATTATAGACTATGTTCCTATCGTTGTTTACCACACGACTGATGTTTCAACTCCTCCTACTGTTACGTTACGAGCCACCGGCGTAGCTCTGTCGGCTAAGGCGTTTGCCTGCCGATCCGGAGTTGCTTTCCGGCACAGGTTCGATTCTCGCTTGAACTGATTACCTGGTTGGATTTTTCAGAGGTTTTTCCCAATCGTAAGGCAAATGTCAGGTAATCTATGGCAAATCCTCGGCCTCATCTCGCCAAATATATCATCACCAATTCCATCGACGCTAAATAACCTCGTAGTTGACAGAGCGTCGTTAAATAACCAAGTAAATAAATTACGTCACATTATTGATGGAATGCCTGTCTATTAACCGACAAGTGTGTATTTTTCTTCTAATTTGGACTTTGTGTACAGTTGTAACATTTTGGTGAGTATAATAATAATAATAATAATAATAATAATAATAATAATAATAATAATAATAATAATGTCATTATTGTTATTGTTTATTATTATCCTTATCTCTGGCACTAGGCATTAAATCTTTATGAGCCGCCACTGGTTATTCCTCTGACACATATCGCGAAATGAGATGTACTGCCTGATAATAGATGTACATATCAGCCAGAACCTCAGAGAATATAACTTCAATGAATCGATCAAAATAATACCTAATGACGGGTATATAAAAATAATCGAAATACATTAATATATGTAATTAACTGAGGTAAATAAATTAATACAAACTAACAATAAAGTATAGAGTTAATTTAGTACAATTAACAAAAAAAAAAAAAAAAACAAAGTAAATAAATAAGAACCAACGACAAATGCATTGCGACCTTTGTAATGATTTGTTTGCGAATATGCAAAAAAGCACAAAGAGATTATTACCGGTACACTGCATTTCAGTTAGTGATTAAAACTAAATGAAGTTAATAAAATCTAACAACAACGCTCATTCAGATTTTAGTAGTGTATTGTTTATGATGTAAATAAATAAATAAATAAATACATAAATAAAGTAAAATCTAAAGACGAAGTACATCGAACAATACTGCTACGTATTTTAATTGAAAAAGTATTATTAATTGAAAGAAATACCGGTAAATGCAAAAGATGAAGCGCTATGGTTAGAGCTACAGAACAGAAGTACCTGGCGTGGTGGAGGTGCGCGGAGTGCGGGGGGTACCGGGCACGTCCAGTTCGCTGTCGCAGTCTTCGTTCCAGGACACGGACCTCAGTTGGGCGGGGGGCGCCTTTCTCGGGGACCCCGCGGGTCTGTCAACGGTGCCGTTCATGTCTCGTCGGGAACTGACAATGAGCGCTCTACAGAAGGTACAGAACTGCAAGAGGCAGCTGTCTCCCTCCGCGCGGCTGTTACGTCACAGCTGATGCAATCGATACACTGTGCGACCAATCACTGCGCTTCCACTTGTCCACTGAATTGCATTAGAGTGTCCTCATGAATGAGCTGTGTGAGGGAAGCCCCCGGCAGATTTCAACGGTGTCTGCCTCTGGTATTCAGTACCAAAAGTATCACAACGCTAGCACTAGTATATACGATAACTGTGCTACCGAAGTAATTAGCACCAGTGGCGGTATTAGATGCTTAAAATTGGATTGGAACAGAAAGCAAAGGATGTCCAAGTACAAAAAATGTAAAGGCTGGCGAAAGTGCATGCAAAATAAAATAATGAAATTATAATTTCGCACTTATTCGCAGAAACTCCTATATTTCATATTTTGTACTCAATTTCGCATTTTATCTCGGATTAGAAAACCACCGTAAGGTATGAAATTCCCTCTCTAAGACACAATTACGTAATTACGTAGCATTTGGAAACTTTTCGCATTTATCGCGATTGCGAAAATCTACCATCTCTAATAATTATATTAATAACAAATATTCTTGGGTTCAAAAAGATCACAGATAAGTAGCATGAAATTTTAGAGCAGCTAAGTTGTGACGATTACTAAGTTGTAAAATTTCAACAAAACTTGCTTTATTATTATTATCTATCATTATCGTCATCCGAGCAGGGTGCGAATTAAGATTTCTCATGGGGGGGGGGGGAATAGAATCCTAAGATAGAGAATATCTTGTTGCTGTTGGACCTCGGACTCATTTCGCCATCATTAATTCACGTATCATAAATTCATCAACATGCATATAATAGTCTGGGTTAAGTTCACGGTGCGGCGTACTGAAGAGTACAAGTGTCCAATCGTATTGGAATTTCTCCGAATTAAACGTATTTACTTGTTGAATTACTCCTCTTAGCTTAATGCACACAAACTGATGACAACAGAGTGACAGAGGCAGCCTCAGTCTCATTCGATACTGCTCAACACTTGGTTGCACTGAGTTGCTTGTCTTGCATCTTGATCATAATAATAATTATATCCAAGAGCAGGCTTAAGATAATATGTGTAATTCCTAAGTTATTGATTATTGTCAGCTTGGCGGTGATGGTAATATATCAATATTATTTTCTTTGCTTACTTTATATTTTATAAAGTAGCTGTACTCGTATTAAAAGAATTGTATTTTATGAGGGGGATAGAAGTATCCCTGGCAGGGATGTTAATATTAATTTATGAGAGGGGGATAACTTTCCAACGGGGAGATTTCCCCCGCCCATCCCCGCCGTTAATTCGCACCCTGCTTCCGAGACAGTTTCGCTATGACCTCTAAACCCGCCGAGCACAACGTAACGCGACCAGGACCATTGTTGCAACAGCTGAGCGGTTACGCAATATGTCATTGTTGTGGTTCTCGCTTAGCTTTGAAATCACTGTGCCACTACGTTTACTTTCCAGAAAACTGTTCCATTTTACTATTGAAGATTTATGACAATCACTATCAACGTGTTTTGCAAGTTTTTCTCCATTTTTTTTTTCCAATAGCAAAATCCAGATTTAGTGAAAACATGTTCAGCATTTCTTGAATCAGATTGAACGATATGGCGGCATATTTCTGCTCAGAGTACATAATGAATTTATACCTATCAAATCGTTTACTGTTAAAACGTCTGTTGTCGTTATTATACAATAACCTTTATTTGTAAACTGACTCACGTAGTTTGCATGTACCATCGCAGATCGACGCACTGACATCAAATGGTTTCGTCTATATTAGAAACATTTACACTCACCTTTACGTCATAAAGTTGGGGAGATATCGGTGCATTTATATCACATAGAGTCTACATTAAAACATTTGAACTTTCATTTAAGTCACAAAGTTGGGGGGAGAGTTTAAGACATTTCGGTTCACCTGGTTCACAAACACTTTCATCGCACATGCGCTTATCACTGGAAAATAACTTCAAAATATTACATTGTTTAGATATAACGCAACTAACACAAGAACACTAATAGCATAAACGACTAATAATTTGCTATTGAAAACTTTTGCGTCTGGTTACGAAACGATAAATTATTTCTGTGATAATCGACAGTCGACACTGTCAGATATACCATATTTTGAATGCAGACAGTATTGTTGGTTCTATAGAACTATCTAAAAATGTTGATTGCGGTGTGCATGTACTAGATGTACTATGCATATTAAAAATATTACGTTTAAGCCTTATTTCATTAGTAATATTTCTTAAACAGAATAAATAACTGTAATGTTAAAAATAGCATATCATTATCTTAATTTCAAAACCTCGTAACTCGCTAGGATGTCATTTTCACTTTTTGCGCGTTTTTGGTAGTATATCCACAGATACATCTACTGACAAAGCAGTGAAGCCTATTTTAAAATACTAGCGCTAATATTGAGCTACTACGAAACCACTTAATTTCTTTATCTGTGAATACATTTTCAAAATTTCGCAGAAAGTGAAAATCGACATACGAGCGAGTTACGAAGTTTCGGAGTTAAGATAACGATGTATAGTATAAATAAAACTTTAAAATTAATGCCAAATTAAGTTCATTAAATTCATTAGTTTGCTTTATATCAAGTAAATGAACAATTTATTGAGCAGTAATGAAGAAATTTTAAAATAATTATTGCATTAAAAATGGGGGGCGCCTCCCCCCCCCCGGCCCCGGGCTAGAATCACCTCTGCTTTGCACTTTAATGCAATGCTGTGTAATGTTCTCTCAATATTGACCATCTGCGACTGTGTCTGAAAATGGTCGATCTATGACAATATTTATCTTCTTAATTTTCTACCCACGAGGCATCTATTGAATACTGTTCAGAACCGTGCGCCTTTTCTCTCTTCAGACCACCTCTCTTTTGAAATTCAGGCGCCAAAAATTATTAGATTAAGGCTAGTAAAGTTTTCGGTCTTCTGTGTGGTCCTATGATTTTATAGTTTCCAAGAGTATTGAGAAGTGGATTAAGATAGATCTAGTCAGGTATATAGTCATTGTTAGAGAGCTTATCTGTTTATGATGCAATATGTATCACCATGGAAATTAGTCAGTTTGCCGCCAATCTTACAATTTTAAAAAGATATTATCAATACTCATTATTTACAGAATTTTCCAATTTATTACATTGACATTATTATTACTGAAGGATAACAATCGTCTTTTTGTATAAGTCGAATTATAATTTTAGTCCAAGCGCATTTTTCTGACCTTGACGTCGTGCGCGGGCATTAAGCGCTAGGTATGCTAGGAGGAATAAGCAGCCTGTTGGATTAAGAAAACAGTGATGCACAAACTTCAAACGGAACGTGAAATTTTATGTCGTTATTTTCATATGGCTTCTATCTGTTTATTATTTTCTATATTGTCTGTAAAACAAAAGTACTAGCACCTATTTCTTAGCCTAATATTGCAGTTGTGTTTTAAACGTTAATAACATAATAAAGAGTAAAGAAGGAATATTAACACAAATTCCATAATAACTACAACTATACTGTACTAAGTGAATTAAACACATCATTCATAAAGAAAGTGTTATCCCAAAGAAAGACACTGAATATGACATGATAAGTTGAAATTGATATTGATGGTATCTTCAGCCTTATAAAAGTAATCAAAACAGCATTATAGTACAAAGCAAAGTTGTGTAGGTATATGTTTTAATTGTAACTAATATTACATAATAAAACTCTTATCGCATTATGCTTTTAGGTGATATTGGTGCACAACTTTCTGTTATCAGAATATTAAATTATCTCGAAATCTGCTGAAGCTATAGTTCTGACGTTTTACCAACATATAGGCACATATCTTTTGTTTGAGATGTAACAGTATTTGCTTTGTTAATTCATTTCCTTACAAACATTTTCCACGCGAATATTTTCAAACATTTTAATACATTATCTTCAGTAATACATATTTACGATATATTAGATTTACGAAAACATTTAGTACCTGTAAGGCTACTAAACAAAAATATCTGAAAATTTCACTTTTTTGTAAAAAAGTTAAGAAAATATACCTTTTGAATAAAAAAGCAAACTTGTGAAAAATGAGCATTAAAATTATAAGTTACATTCTTATAATGCACTTATACTTCTCAGACAAATCTAAAAATTAACATGGATACAGTTTTAATAAGTTCTCTTCCCTTCATCCATTGAATCAGTGCTGGCCATCCCTGTATATAGCTCGACCAAGCGGCATATACTACTTCTTTCGTCTGTCTCTTTCCTTTCCGCTGTAAAGCGCTCAGGCTCTCCTGGGCTCTAAAGCGCGCGCTTGCTCCTATGGGCATCAGTTGACATCACTGGCCTAGATGAATCGTCGCGAAGTCTCATTGATGCGTCGCGTATTACCTTCTTTCTTGCGTGCACAATATTCATACCCAGGATTGAATTTTAAGCTGTGTCATTCGATAGAGCTACAGAATTTGAGTCTGACTGTATAACAACGGAATTAGTATTAATACGTCGCGTCGCCTGGTTCGCATGTTATCGCTTTAAAACTAAACTGACTCTATCCAAGCCTTAAAGCCATATGCTCTGAAGTCTTTCACCGTAAACATATAGATTTAATTTCTTTTCAAATTTACCCCTGGACTGTTTTCTGTTTGTTTTGAAGGGCCTATATTGAACAATAATACTTCCAGTAGCAATGTCTCTTGAAAGGATTCAAATGTAGGCCTATCTAGTGTTCGACTGTTACGCAAAAGGAAAGTTCTACACTTGCAGCGTAGCCCTCTCTAGTCATGGCCCGGTCCACACTACGTGGCAACGTCGTACAGCACGTCAGTTGCCGTCCTATCCTGTTGCATAGCTGTTAAATGCAAGGAAAGCAGTACGCTACGTCGTTTTTCTATTTCAAAGAAAAAGTAATGACTTCCTGAATCTTTAATGAGTTCACTAAACATGCGATTCACCCTATTATTGTCAGTTATGAGACACAGTGTTTTGCAATCCACATACATGTATTTGTTGTAAGACATCTTTACATATTTCTGCTGAACCTGGCCCTGTAAGTTGTTTAACTGCAACAAGTCTTATCACTTATCACCTTTTTAAAATTACCAAAATGCATTACTAATTAAAAAAGTTCCCGGTACAACACTTTACGCGAGATCATCTGTTTTATTTGCAGCAACCCCAAACAATCGTCCATTTTTGTAGTCTACAGTTCCTTTTACTTGAATTTCATCTACTTGAAACTTCACAATTTTTTTCACTCTCTGAATACTGCCCAACACGTTTCAAGAACTGTCTATTCTCACATATTGAAGAAGGGGATACTTTAAACCAGCCGTGGCGAAAATGTGATCGTGCGCCGAGCCACTGTGTAACCTGGAACGTGCATAGCACCTATGGAGGGAGGCGAACACCCGAAGGGGAAGTGAGGCAACTGTCTGACTTATTAACGGATTTTCATTTTCCTTTCGTCAAGCACTTAAAATAAATATAATTTTATACAGTATAAGGTTACAAACTAATATTTAGTACGTGTAACGAAGAAAGAAATGAACAAGAAAACATAGGACACATTATCACAACCTAAAATTAACTGTGTTCAGAATGTCTCTGCGACAGAGTCTCAAAATCAGGAATTACGTCACTTATTGCCAGTCGTAGTTGATCACGAAGGTCGTTGTGATCTAAAATTGGTTTTTACTATTTTCATTGTTGAAAATAATTTTTCAGAAAGGTAAGTTGAAGCGAACATGGCTTCAACAGAGCAAGCGAAAGAACGAAGCTTCGGATATTTATTTTTTTGGCAAAGATTAAAAAAATTCAAAATTTTTTGTCAAGTCCTTACGTCTAGGTTTCATTTAACATCACATTGTAAATCTGTAAGCTAACCGCATTATTCGTACATCTGCTGAAAAAGGATCGGCGTACAGAGATGATAATAATAATAATAATAATAATAATAATAATAATAATAATAATAATACTTAAACTTTTAATGTTTCATGAGTAAAACATATAGTATGGTATAATGCCGTTTTATGTCATACAACCGTTTTCCTCGTAATACAGTACTTGTGAACAAATCATACATTTAATATTCTCATCATATTGGCAGCAAAAAAATGCGTCCTCCCATCCTGCTTGAAACTTTCGTTTTTGTAGAAGTACATAGTTTCGAGAGAGACATTTCGACGATATGCCACAATGTTCTCGCGAGTCATGTTTTCGCCATGGCTGCTTTAAACAACGAGTAAAATTTTCTTAGATAGGCTATCGATTGTGCGGTAATGACAAGATGATATTCAGTCTAATTATATTTGGTATTCTGGATATAAATTAAAAGAGAGTTTATAATTATTGAGAATACATCGTCCCGGATGGCGCAGTCTGTATAGTACTGGCCTTCTGTGTCGAGGTTGCGAGTTCGATCCCGGCCCAAGTCGATGGCATTTAAGTCTGCTTAAATGCGACAGGTTCTTGTCACTAGACTTACTGGCATGTAAAAGAACTCCTGCGGGATAAAATTTCGGTACATCGGCGACTCTGATATAACCTCGGCAGTTGCGAGCGTCGTGAAATAGAAAATAATTTATTTTTTTTTATTATTATCCAATTTAATAAACCCTATTTCACCCTGAGGTATATTAGGATTATAGTTGACATCAAAATACATATTTTATAACCAATAAACAATAGTAAAGTTATAATATAAATTAGTGGTCACAGTTACAATTCACATGAATTATGTAAAAGCATGTACATTAGTGAAAGAATGGCTCCTGTTAAAGATTAATGAGATGTTTGAGGAATAATCAATATAAAAGATACAAGAATGTCTAACCGTTTCAGAGTAAATCACGATCTTAAAAACATAATCAATAGTAGATTAATAAAACAAAGTTTCACTTTCGCTTTCAAATTAATACTTAATTCATGAACAACGAAACAGTTAAGAGTAATAAAGAGATATTACAAGCAATGATTTACGGTTACAAGTTACATATATGATTCAGGAACAATTACAATAATTAAAATATAACACAAGTAATGACTTACAACTAACGAATACCGAAATTCTTTAAGGGCAATATATAATGGTAGGGGCAATACAAAAGATTTAAAAACAAATTTAAACAGTACAATAAAGGAATAGTAGAAAAATGACTTAAGATTACAATTTAAACACATTCTTTTTAAAGCAATAGGTAACAACAAAGAGATACTAATAATAATACACTGACTGTAGTTACAGATTAAACACATTATTTTAAAAACAAACACGCAAAGGGTTAATAGCTATTTTCAGGCATCATTCAAAGGGACCATGACTGTAATTCACATCTTCTTGACGTTATTTCGTATATTATTTTATATTTCTATTTCAATTTGTTATTTTTCACTGTAACAAAAAAAAAAATATGTTTCATAAAGCCTCAAGGCATTTCTCTATACTTATTGTATCACGGTACTCTTTGTCAATGGCAACCTGTAATGGTTATAGGAAGAAATATATATAAAAAAATTAAATAGTTATTAAACACTTTATTAATTTAATTTACATCGTACTCGTGTTTTTCGTAAATATTAGATCAAACTTATTACATAAAAGATCAAACTTTTTAAGCTGCTTTCATCACAGTTCTCATCGTTTTCAACAACAATTACAAACTTTTCAACGAGGCAGTAATTTGAGATACAAGAGTGCTTTTGTTATTGGTATCTGGTGAAACGTAACAATCACAAAAATCTATTAGAGACGGAAGCTGACTTCATTCTGCGAGCAAAGAATTTCTACAGCTATTAGCAAGTTAGAGGCTGCCCATATAAAATCTTCATTCGGTAGACGTCCACCATTCATGTGCATTTCCACACTACAATACCTGTTTATTCTAATGCTAATAGTCATTTTAGGAGCATTAGTTACGTCTAGTTCATACACTATTCAACAAGATTCGTTTTTAAATAGTGACCTGTCTTTTTTTAGATCATCCATTTATCGCTTAATTATAACATGACGCCTTAAAAACAATGGAACTTTTTATGATGAAACAATTTTAATGAAATTTCCAGTGGCATAACAAAATACCCCCCAAATTTAAGAGGAATAAATAGTAGGCCCTATAGTTTTTACATTCCTACAATATTAGAGAGCTACTTATATAGTAGGTATAGATTTTACCTTTCTTTGTGACCAAAATTTCAAGTTTATAATTTTAAATTTATTTTAATGAGATGAAAGAACTTCAAAACTACTACAGTAACAAAAATAACAAAATTCGAACTATTGCGACAATGACACGAAAGGAATGTTCTTTTTGTCTGTTGTTCAAAACATCACAACAATGAATTAAGACTGCGTCCGTGGTCTGTTGGTCAGCATGCTGCCTTCTAGATCAGAAAGTCCCGGGTTCGATTCCCGGGGTCGGCTCTAAGTGAAATTTTTCTTGAAGAAGGGGAATTCCGTGAGTGTCTAGAGTCTGGAAATTTGTATGAATGTGAGTGTGCCGGGTTAATATCAATTAACCAATCATCACAAATATAAAAATACATCAGGACTGTCGCTGGGCGTAACCTGGACACAAGTTTCAGCGTCACATTGTTGACAAGTAACTCCATCTGTTAGCACAAGCATAAAGCATCTAATAGATCAAGAGGAGTAGAATACACATATACAGTATAGCCTATATAACATTTAATTATATCATAAATAGACTTGTATTATTATTATTATTATTATTATTATTATTATTATTATTATTATTATTATTACTATTATTTTTATTATTATAAATTTAACTATTATTTTTATAATAAATGTTATAAATATGTAAAGATCTCAAGTAATAATACCACGTGGTGAATATTCAAGGAAAGGGTCTATTACTGTATTTTTTCTATTGGAATATTGAAACTCCGGTACCATGCTGCACACGACACGATGAGGTTTGCTGCAATTTTATTGGTTATATTCAGTGTTTGAATAACTTTTTTCTCCCGCGTGTGGTGTGCAAAACAGCGAAGTTTCTCCTGCACTGTATGAAAAGTTTCGAAATAAAAACAAAAAATATGCATCTTCTATATAATATATACTTACTTACAAATGGCATTTAAGGAACCCGAAGGTTCATTGCCGCCCTCGGTCCCTATCCTGTGCAAGATTAATCCAGTCTCTATCATCATATCCCACCTCCCTCAAATCCATTTTAATATTATCCTCCCATCTACTTCTCGGCCTCCCCAAAGGTCTTTTTCCCTCCGGTCTCCCAACTAACACTCTACATACAATGCGTGCAGTTTTGCGTTGTGTAATTTTCTCCATTCTCTTGTAACTTCATCCCGCTTAGCCCCAAATATTTTCCTAAGAACCTTATTCTCAAACACCCTTAACGTATGTTCCTCTCTCAGAGTGAGAGTCCAAGTTTCACATCATACAGAGCAACCGGTAATATAACTGTTTTATAAACTTTCAGATTTTTTGACAGCAGACTAGATGATAAAAGCTTCTCAACCGAATAATAACACGCATTTCCCATATTTATTCTGCGTTTAATTTCCTCCCGAGTGTCATTTATATTTGTTACAGTTGCTCCAAGATATTTGAGTTTTCCCACCCCTTCGAAGGATTAATCTCCAATTTTTATATTTCCATTTCGTACAATATTCTGATCACGAGACATAATCATATACTTTGTCTTTTCGAGATTTATTTCCAAACCGATCGCTTTATTTGCTTCAAATAAAATTTCCGTATTTCCCTAATCGTTTGAGGGTTTTCTCCTAACATATTCACGTCATCCGCATAGCCAAGAAGCTGATGTAACCCGTTCAATTCCGAACACTCTCTGTTGTCCTGAACTTTCCTAATGGCATATTCTAAAGTGAAGTTAAAAAGTAAAGGTGATAGTGCATCTCCGTGCTTTAGCCCTCAGTGAATTGGAAAAGCATCAGATAGAAACTGACCTATACGGACTCTGCTGTATGTTTCACTGAGACACATTTTAATTAATCGAACTAGTTTCTTGGGCATACCAAATTCAATGGGAATATCATATAATACTTCCCTGTTAACCCAGTCATATGCCTTTTGGAAATCTATGAATAACTGATGTACTGTACCCTTATACTCCCATTTTTTGCTCCATTATCTGTCGAATACAAAAAATCTGATCAATAGTCGATCTATTACGCCTAAAATCGCACTGATGTTCCCCAATAATTTCATCTACGTACGGAGTTAATCTTCTCAAAAGAATATTGGACAAAATTTTGTACGCGTCATCAAAAGTGATATTCCTCGAAAGTTACTACAGTTAGTCTTGTCCCCCTTCTTAAAAATAGGTACAATTATGGACCCCTTCCATTGTTCTGGTAAAATTTCCTTTTCCCAAATAGCAAGTACAAGTTTATAAATTTCGCTATGTAATGCACTTCCACCCTCTTGTATTAATTCTGCTGGAATTTGATCGATACCTGGAGACTTGTACTTTTTCAGATGTTCTATACCAATTTCGACTTCTGAAAGCGTGAGTTCGGGTATAAATTGCTCAGCAGTTTGTATTTCAATTTCGTCCCGATCATTTCTAGTTGGGCTATGTACATTTAGTAGTTGCGCAAAATAGTTTTTTCCATCTGTTTAGGATTGATGGAGAGTCTGCAAGCAAGTCACCATTCTCATCCTTGATCACGTTTACCCTTGGCTGATATCCGTTCTTAAATTCCTTTATACCCTTATATTGTAGGGATTCGTAACAAGCTGTTTTTTACGGTGATGGGTTGTTAGCTCTTCGCCCAACCCCCAAGCTTGAGGACCACCCCTTATCGGCTGTCCACGACTGCTATTCAATATATTCACAGCTACCCTCCATATCTGGAGGCCGTCTCCTCTATCCGCAACCTGAGGACGCGCCATGCCGTGGTGATAGGGACCCACAATACGTCTATACAGGATGTTTAAAATATACAGGGCATAATTTCAGGTATGTATTTCCCACATGTAGACAATCAAAATAGTTCATTACAACATGTGTCCGGAAATGCTTCATTTCCGAGTTATGGCCTTCACAACATTGAAATTCACCGGAACGTTTTTCTTTCCGCAGGTCGTTGTCATTACAGAAGATGTTCAAAATGTCCACCTCCTGCTTGAATACAGACCTCACATCGATGTCTCATTGACCTGCGAACACGATCCCAAACTCCAGGAGTATTGCGTATGTCCTCAGAACATGCCACAATTCGATTCCGAAGGGATTCCAAATCAGGCACCGGAGACAAATAAACCAATGATTTTAAATGGCCCGACAAGTAGAAATCGAGAGGTTTCAGATCAGGTGAGCGTGGAGGCCAAGCAATTGGGCCACCTCTACCTATCCATCGATCAGGAAACCTTCGATCCAAGTACCGGCGAGCCGTACGACTGAAGTGTGCAGGAGCGCCATCATGCAAGAAGTGAATGTGTTGACGATTGATCGATCAGTGAAGTGTCTTCTACAACATGAGGTATGGTGTTTTCCAGGAAGTTTGTGTATGCCTGCCCCGTAAGTCTGTTTACAAGTACAAGGGGTCCAACTAATCGATCACCAATGATACCGGCCCACATGTTGAGGGAGAACCGCACCTGGTGATGAGATGGAACAGTTGCACGTGGGTTTTCATACGCCCATACATGCTGATTGTGGAAATTTGTTATGCCATCTCGTGTGAACTGTGCTTCGTCTGTAAATAATACTAAGGCAGGAAAGTTCGGATTTACACCACACTGCTGCAAGAACCACTGACAGAACCTAACTCGTGCAGGGTAATCTGCTAGTGACAGGGCCTGTACACGTTGCAAATGATACAATTGATACTCTTTCAACAGTCTCCAGACAGTCGTATGAGGAACAATGACTTGCAACGCTACCCTTCGTGTGCTGATAGAAGGAGTCATGTTCACAGCCTCCAAAATCTCCTCCTGTACTTCTGGAGTTGTAGATCTTGGTCGTCCCCTTCCCAAACCAGGAGAGTTAAATTTTCCATACTCGCACAGACGGTAATGGAGACGTACAAATGTCTTCCGATCTGGACATTGTCGCTGTGGGTACCTCTCCTGGTACAAACGACGAGCCAGCGCAGCATTGCCGTCCGTCTTACCGTAGATGAAGTGTATCTCTGCCAGCTCTTGATTTGAATACATGTCGCACAGTCTAACGCCTACACAACACTGAGGGTAATCTTCGCCTCGGAATGAACTGTCAGAGTGCCCTCTTAATGTCTCCTTTGACGGCAACGACCTGCGGAAGGAAAAACGTTCCGGTGAATTTCAATGTTGTGAAGGCCATAACTCGGAAATAAAGCATTTCGGGACACATGTTGTAATGCACTATTTTGATTATCTACATGTGGGAAATACATACCTGAAATTATACCCCGTATTTTTTAAACACCCTGTATTATATATATATATATATATATATATATATATGTATATATATATATATATATATATATATATACTATCAATAGAAATAATAATAATAAAAGTCTGTTAATATGTAACTAGATGTTACAAATTCTGTATATGTGTGTATGAAGTAATATCTGATAACCTAACCTATATTATTTAAAATGATGCACGTGGCTAGCAAAATTTACAAGTATATCAAATTAGTTATAAGTGATAACATTGCTATATATTGTAAATGAAATCTCACCTCTCACTAT
Source organism: Periplaneta americana (assembly GCF_040183065.1). NCBI lineage: Eukaryota > Metazoa > Arthropoda > Insecta > Blattodea > Blattidae > Periplaneta > Periplaneta americana. The sequence continues at coordinate 12,626,217 of NC_091125.1, read as the reverse complement.
CCCAGGTATTTTGAAGAAACATTTCGAGGGGTTACTACTCTTCTTACTTCCGCAGTGCGGATATTCGCATTTAATTCGTCCGGCCATCCTTCCCTCACCTAGGCAAGACAATTCAATATGTCTTCTTCTTCAGTTCTTCAAATACGAGCGCCTTGGTGGAACTAAATTTTTCCAGGACTAACAACTTAAACCAAGAGCACGCAAATTCATTCTCCATTTCCAGGAGTCTAAAATCAGCGACGGAATGTTGGTAAGAGGCGATGTTAGCGCTCATCGTGGCAGTGCCATAGAATTAACAGCTATTAACAGGGAATAGATACGATTGCCCCCCTCTCTTCTATTCTACTCCTCTTGTAATAGATGCTATAAAGTTACCAACAACGAAAAAAAAAAAAAACAATGAATTGAGAAGCTGTATTATGGAAGTCGGGAGCTCAACGTGCTGTTTCGTGTTTTGTATGCTCTTTATTTTCTCTCTCTCTCTTGTACGGAAGGATTATTTATACTGCAGCCTGAGGCTTATTGTGCTTACCACTCTTATTCGTGTGAATGATTGGATAGCAAAACGGCCGCGCTCTTGTACAAGTACAGCATGCTGCACCGTGAACTTAACCCGAGCTATTGTATGGATGATGACGATGATGATATGTGAATTAATGATGGCGATATGAGTCCGAGGTCCAACGCCTCAAGTTACCCGGCAATTCTGCTTCAGTTGGTTGAGGGAAAACCCCGGAAAAAACGCCAACTAGATAACTTATCCCAACCAGGATGTGAACCCGGGCCCGCTCGTTTCATAGCCAGACGAGCTGACCATTACTCCACACCAGTGGGCTTTGTATGTTCTTTAATTTGTTAGTGCTATTATTTAATTAATCTGTTTTATAGCGCTAAGTTTTAATTTTATATTTAACAATTAAAGTATTATTAATATTAGGCTGTTGTTATGAAGAAGCCTGTCACCAAATTGTTCCGAGATCATACATTTTTTCAGAAGAAAAAGACAAATGGAAGAGTACGATAAGACACACACACACATACTTTTCACTTTATTCTTATTAGAGGTTGGGCATTTTGTAATCGATTATCGATTAGTCACAATTACTAAAGCTATTATTTATCAGAAGTGCGAAGAAGGTAAAAATATGAGTTTTAACATAGGCCTAATATTTCAAAATTATTTTTTTAATTCTTTACAATCAAGTTCATAAAATTATCATATCGTCATTGTTTTCATTAAACCTACTACATAGCAGTAAAGGTATCCCCATCACATACCATAAAGGCACTTGGGGGGCATGGAGGTAGAGCCCCATGCTTTCTATGACCTCGGTACTAGAATGAAGGTGGTGTGGTCGGCACCACGCTCTGGCCATCTTTTACCCTCGGGAAAGACCCGGTACTCAATTTTATAGGAGCTCAAGTGAACCTCGGGGCTGTTCTGAAAGTTTGGCAACGAAAAAAATCCCGTTACCACTCGGGATCGAACCCCGGACCTTCCAATTCATAGCCAGTATGTATGTATGTATGTACTATATACATATATATGTGTTTATTTCTTTATTCTGGCCTAGTTCAGGTCTTTTCTTCCACATCACCAGAAATACAAATAAAATAACAGAAAAATTAAACTATAAATGAAGTAAAACCAAACGAACATATATATAGGCTACAGGCACACAAACTTTAAATGAATTAGTATTGTCTTGAAGTTCAGCAAAACAAAAACACACTCCTCGGTCCCTATACCCCCACTTAGCATTGTATCAATGTTCTACAGATATTACATTTTTTCTCAGCCGGTCAGCGACTGTAAAATTTCAAGTGACATATCTTAGTCATGGGAATCAACGTATTAAAAAGCATTACAACCTTTCTGCCGTCTCCTTTCCTCCCCCCGCAAATGTGACGTTGTACTGTACAGAGGCAGAGATAAAATAATTACAAGATCTGTACATTGATCTGAAGCTGTGCATTTCACGTAAATTCATGTGTTTGTGTGCTTTCACTTGAATTTCAGAGACAGCTGATGATAAACAGGGAATTCCCTTGTTCCCAGTCTGAACCCGTTGGGGTGTCATCGTGAGCCTATGACCTATCAGTCGTACCAAAGAATCAATGTATACGTTTTTTTTTACTTGGTTATTTAACGACGCTGTATCAAGTACGAGGTTATGTAGCGTCGATGAAATTGGTGATAGCGAAATGATATTTGGCGAGATGAGGCCGAGGGTTCGCCATAGATTATCTGATATTTATCTGACGGTTGGGGAAAACCTCGGATAAAACCCAACCATGTAGTCAGCCCAACCGGGAATCGAACCCGCGCACGAGCGCAACTCTTGATCGGCAGGCAAGCGCTTTAGCCGACTGAGCTACGCCGGAGGCTAATATATACGTATATAGTTTAATTTGTATTGGAAGATTTTTTACACCTTGATCTCTGTACGCCTATTTTTTTAATGTGACTTGAGATACTCTATCTCACAAATTCAGAACATATTATATTAATTCCTATTTTATACACAGAATACAGATACAATATAAACTCGCAATAAGTCATTTTTAACATAAAGACTAATAGTCTGAGCGACGTATACCGGTTTTTTAGAACTTTAAGGGGTTGTTAGTTCCACAAGGCATAACATACTACATTGGCAATGTGTTATGGGAAATTATGTATGTATATAGTTATTCACACTGCAAATGGGTATATACCCGGTGGCAGTGGTAACTAATTACACTCAATAATTACAATTAATAATAAACACAATTAATAAAAAATACAATTAATAATAAATTAATAATAATAATAATAATAATAATAATAACAACAGGCAGCATCCTAAATTAAATGAAGCACGATCACTTAAAATAACATTTAAAGTAAATCTAATTTGTATCTTAACCCTAAGTTCGAACTAAAACCCACGAGTATGATATGTTCACACCTGCAAAAGTACCTTTCAGCACTACACTCATTTCGCCGACAGCGCACTCACTGCACTGGAACTACGACACATTTCACTGATTCTATCCTGATTTCACTAACACTTCAAAAACATTTCACTGTTCAAATACTTTGCACTGCCACTATAAACTATAAAGCTTCACTGACAGAAACACATTTCACTTACACAACACACTTCACTGACACAACACGCTTCTTCACTGATACAACACTTCAATAACGAAACATCAATACATCAATAGTGTGTATAATATACTACCGTCTATTAGAAAAGTCTATTAAGCCTATTTTTAAATACTTTTTGGTTATTGGTAATACCTTTAGTAAGTCTGCAGGCAAGTATTTCAGTCTCTGATTGTACGATTGAGAAAAGAAAACTTTCCAGTGTCCGTCCTCTGTCTTCTTTCCCTCACTTTATATGAGTGGTCGGTCCTTGAAGAGTAATTTGGCGGCTGCAACCTATTTTTTATTTCTCTCCAGGCAGGCTCACCTCTGTATATTTTGAACATTGCCCATAATCGAATTCGCGTTCTTCTGTCCGTGAACAACAATGTTTTGAGAGACGTATATTTTAGAATTAATACAGTGTTTTCAGTCGGCTTATGTACATTCAAACTACATTAGCAACATGACAGAAGTATCATTGAACTGCTTTTTGATATGCGCAATATATTTTTTCCCTACTTATTTGTAAGTGTGTCCTTCGATAAACAGGTCAAAGAAAACTGTAAAGAGAAATATCATTCGTAGGCCTTCATGATAAATAAACTGAACTGGTATGAAACGTGTAAATGTTACAGTGAGAAAGTACTGTATGCCACCTTCAAGACACTTTTCTTTTTTCCTTTACGTGCCGAAAACCTAAAATATAAGACCTTATTTTATTTTTCCTTCCGAAATAAATAATCTTGAGGAAGCTCATAGCTCCTTTAAAATGCATAGTCCTCGGCCTGATTACAACCCACTAATTTCGGCTCTAAGAAACGAAGTTTGTTTTATAATTTTCATATATAAAAGACTTGTTTTGCTATGCTGGTGTTTAAACTAGTGTAGTATTTGCTATTATTACAACTACAGTTTATGTGTATCTTGCGTCTTTCCTTGTAATGAGTCCCTATTTGTGACAGACCATTCCCCAACCCATATGCGGGCTGTCTGCTGCAAAGTGGTTATGACGAGAAAGTCATAGTCATTTTGTGGAGACGACCCAAGTCGTTTTATACGGATAGGGCCTACTAGTAATTTATATTTTAGCTGCGTCTATGGCTTAAATGCTAGCGCACTGGTATTCCATCAGGCGGTTCGGGTTAGATCCCTGGCCACGTCGTGATGGAATTTATGATTGACCATGGAGATGTTGCAGAGGATTTTCTCGGGGTACTTCCGTTTTCCTCTATCATTACACCAACAATCTCCACTTCTTCTCTCATTTCATCTCTCATCTGTATTAGTAAGAATAGACTGAAGTGAAGTCTTGGGGTTAGTATGGGTTTTCGATGCTGATGTAGGAAGGGCTTGGGACTCTGGGCCACTGGGAATTATCAGGCTATTCGTGTGTAGATTCGATCAGACTTTATCAGGGGCTGAGGCAGGATGGCTCATCTGTCAGCGTCAGCTGATCAGGAAGCGCTTGAAGCTTGGAGCTTATCAGGGTACTCGTTCACGAAATGGGACCTGGTTTGATGCAGGATGGCCTACTTTTCAGCGTCGAATTCACGATTGCCACCTGTCGGCGCATATATAGGGCGCACAATGGACCAATCGTGCCTAAGTGTTTGAACCCGGCAATTGAAGGGTTGATAGGAAAAACAACCCATGTCAAAAAAACACTTTTTTCAGGGGAGCGAAAAAACATTATATCTCGTTATGTAAAAGGATAAGAAACTTAAAGTATAGGTATAAATACCCCAATGCTTTATAAATATATTGCTTGTATTTTAAGCATACACAGACGCCACATGATTTTAGCTTTCCATTAGTACCAATATCTCATTTTCGGCTAAAACTGACATGGGTTGTTTTTCCTATCAACCCTTCAATAGTAAAGCCGAACCAAGACACAATAGGCCTATTTTCTTACGAAACAGTGGTCGTAGCTGTGTGTGGATTTTTAATAAAGAATATTACACAATCGGTGATTTTTAGACGAAAGTAGCCTACTGTTTATAGTGAAGATGGTACGAATTGATAGTAAGGATTACTACTACTGCTGCTGCTGCTACTGCGCTACTATTTCCGACAATATTCTTGATACCTTTAGTAATTTCCGCGAAAAAACTAGTGTGACTAAGACAATAACATTTTCTAGAACTGTGGCCTCGAACTGCTGTGGTCTCTGAAAAGAAAATTGTGATATTTTGAGGATTTAGGCTATGTTGGTAACATACCGATAATGTATTTCTTTCTCCGGTATGTCTCAAGTGTAGATGGTCGAGATACAAATCTAACGGATACGAAATCAATTCCCAGCAGGGAGGTGGAAATTTATGGCTATCCCAAAGGGTCAGTGTATACCGGTATGTGATTGTTGTGTGTTGTCTTTAAGAGATGGCATTACACCATGCTATCCGTATTACCAAGCACACACTGACGTACCAAAATCCCGCATCCTAATGGTAGCAGTGTTGAAAATGTACTTCTTCCAAACATTAAAATAAGTTTTCAATATGATCAAAATGCTCTTTTCGTATTTAAATTCAAATTAAAGATGTGCCAAGAACTGTTCACCGCTTCTTTTTATGCGAGAAACAACCTCCCTTCTCTTTTCTTGCGCTACACAAACGGTCTACTTCTTTTTCTCGCTAGCAATGACATAGAAACAAGTACCCTGTATTTGTTTTTGCTTGTGTTTCTACTTCGTGCGTAGTTCTGAATTGAGGGTTATAGCTATGTGATCAACTTAAAAATATCATAAATGGAGGTAAAGTAATAATTTGCCGACTGCAACAAAGTTTGAATCAAGGACGGTCTGTTACATGATAATTGATTGCAAGCTCACCTGTTCTCTACTAACTTATATAATACGTACTAACACAACCTTGTCATCACTATGTGTGCAGTGTTTCAAATTTTGAAGGTACCAATCAAAAGATGTGCAGTTTTTAAGTACTCAAAAATCCAGTGGCGGATCGTCATAATAATTATAAGGAATTGATGCATTTTATTTTAAAGATTAAGGAATTGTGTTGGAAAGGAAAACATTGCTGTTCTACTGCCCTGGATTGCAAAGAATGAAAGCACAAAATAAAACTTCTGAGGTACATTAAAATAAAAAAAGTAATAATAATAATAATAACAATAATAATAATAGTAATAATAATAATAATAATAATAATAATACACTAAGCAACATTATCGGATCGAAAATTCAAATAGGCTTGCCGTATTAGCAAGTTCCGACGAAGTTGAGGAAGAGTTAGATGTTAATAGCGTGTGGGAAAACATCCGAGATAATATCAAAATTGCAACTGAACAGAGCATACGTTATTATGGAACTAAGAAAAAGAAACCGTGGTTTGATGAAGATTGCTGCATTGTAGTAGAAAGAAGGAAACAGGTAAAATTGAAATTCTTACAGGATCCAGTTGAGGCGAATAGAGTTAATTATTTCAATAAAAGACGGGAAGCAAATCGTACGCTTAGGAATAAAAAGACAGGTTACTTGAAGGAAAAAGTGAATGAGGTGGAAACAAATATTAGAAATAAAAACATTAGGGATTTATATAAGGGCATAAAGAAATCCAAGAATGGATATCAGGCAAGGGTAAACTTGATCAAGGATTAGAATGGTGACTTGCTTGCAGACTCTCATTCAATCCTAAACAGGTGGAAAAACTATTTTGGACAACTACTAAATATACATAGGCCAAATAGAAATGATCGGTACGAAATTGAAATACAAACTGCTGAGCCATTTATCTGAAGTCGAAATTGCAATAGAATATCTGTAAAATTATAAGTCTCCAGGTATCGATCAAATTCCAGCAGAATTAATACAAGAGGGTGGAAGCGCAGTATCTAACGAAATTTATAAGCTTGTACTTGCTGTTTGGGAAAAGGAAATTGTACCAGAACAATGGAAGGAGTCCATAATTGTATCTATCTTTAAGAAAGGGGACAAGACTAACTGTAGTAACTTTCGAGGAATATCACTTTGTTGACGTTGTACAAAATTTTGTCCAATATTCTTTTGAGAATGTACAATTCATGTTGGAAAATGTTCAGCTAAGCCTCGTGTTAATAAAATATATCAAAATATGATTAATTATTATTCAGTAAATATGGCTTAAGCATTGCATTACATATGAAAGAAAAACATATGAGAAAAAATATTGATGTGTTACATCCTATTTAATCTTGACACAAGGGCGAAAACGTTTGTATCAAGATTAAATAGGATGTAACACATCAATATTTTTTCTAATATGTTTTTCTTTCATATGTGTGTAATGCAATGCTTAAGCCATATTGACTGAATAATAATTAATCATATTTTGATATATGTTATTTATTTTGAGAAGATTAACTACGTACATAGATGAAATTATTGGGGATCATCAGTGCGGTTTTGGGCGTAATAGATCGAATATTGATTAGATATTTTGTATTCGACAAATATTGGAGAAAAAATGGGAGTATAAGGGTACAGTGCGTCAGTTATTCATAGATTTTAAAAAGGCATATGACTCGGTTAAGAGGGAAGTATTATATGATATTCCTATTGAATTTGGTATTACCAAGAAACTAGTTCGATTAATTAAAATGTGTTTCAGTGAAACATACAGCAGAGTCCGTATAGGTCAGTTTCTATCTGATGCTTACCCAATTCACTGCGGGCTAAAGAAGGGAGATGCACTATCACCTTTACTTTTTAACTTCGCTTTAGAATATGCCATTAGGAAAGTCCAGGACAACAGAGAGGGTTTGGAATTGAACGGGTTACATCAGCTTCTTGTCTATGCGGATGACGTGAATATGTTAGGAGAAAATACACAAACGATTAGGGAAAACATGGAAATTTTACTTGAAGCAAGTAAAGCGATCGGTTTGGAAGTAAATCCCGAAAAGACAAAGTATATGATTATGTCTCGTGACGAGAATATTGTACGAAATGGAAATATAAAAATTGGAGATTTATCCTTCGAAGGGGTGGAAAAATTCAAATATCTTGGAGCAACAGTAACAAATATAAATGATACTCGGGAGGAAATTAAACACAGAAAAAATATGGGAAATGCCTGTTATTATTCGGTTGAGAAGCTTTTATCATCCAGTCTGCTGTCAAAAAATCTGAAAGTTAGAATTTATAAAACAGTTATATTACCGGTTGTTCTTTATGGTTGTGAAACTTGGACTCTCACTTTGAGAGGGGAATATAGGTTAAGGGTGTTTGAGAATAAGGTGCTTAGGAAGATATTTGGGGCTAAGCGGGATGAAGTTACAGGAGAATGGAGAAAGTTACACAACACGGAACTGCACGCATTATATTCTTCGCCTGACATAATTAGGAACATTAAATCCAGACGTTTGAGTTGGGCAGGGCATGTAGCACGTATGGGCGAATCCAGAAATGCATATAGAGTATTAGTTGGGAGGCCGGAGGGAAAAAGACCTTTAGGGAGGCCGAGACGTAGATGGGAAGATAATATTAAAATGGATTTGAGGGAGGTGGGATATAATGTAGAGAATAGATTAATCTTGCTCAGGATAGGGACCAATGGCGGGCTTATGTGAGGGCGGCAATGAACCTCCGGGTTCCTTAAAAGCGAGTAAGTAAGTAAGTAAGTAAGTAATAATAATAATAATAATAATGATAATAATAATAATAATAATAATAATAATAATAATTGTAAATAAGTACAAACAATTACTCTTCATGCGATATTCACACTTATTGTCAGCTTTCCCTTCTTTAACTTCACAAAACACGTAGAAAACAACAAGAATATCTATATTGGTACTACATGAACAACTTGCTAAGCACAGGTTTAGCTGTTAAATCATAAATCATTTTATGAGTAATGATATAGGTATTTTTTTCGGAGTTATTTTTATAACTAATCATGATATATAATTGAATAAAGACATTAACCTTACTCCGTTTTGGAATAGCTGGGAATAGCGAAAACCTGCAACAAAGAAACCACCACAGCAAAAATCGTACTAATATCTGCGAATCGTATAATCTTTCAGAAGATAGAAGTAATCCGCTTCAGAAGATGTTTGAGGGAGCGAAAAAAATACGGCTCTCTGGTTCCCGATATCATAGCATGAAGAAGTGAGTTTTTGTTCGTCGCTCCCTCCGCACTACAGACTGTTCAGTTCGGAAACAATGAGATGATGAGGCGATATTTGAATGATAGTAGAAAAAGTGTTGCAGAGAAACCGAAATGCTTCCAGGAAACTTCCATCGTAGGTTCTTTGTTTCCTAAAATGAACACGAGATTTTCGGATACCCAATTCTGGTGATCTAAAATGCTGGTAGAAAAACTGATGCGCCATATGTAGGCTATTATAATTAGCATTTTGTGAATTTTTTAGCTGAGTATTGTCAAGTTGGCTACTAAATCAGCCCAGTGTATGGTTATGTTTATTTTATTTATTTGCATGCATAACAGCAGTATTTTGAGATATGTAGGCAATTTACATTATATTTTGCTCTAAAATATGACGGCCTTTCTTCCTCGAATTGGCAAACACTCATAAATCTCTATCTCCTCCTCAGGCGCGCGGCAGAAATGCAATGACTTGAAGAACTGGCAACTCAGCTAAGTGTTTATCTTTTGCACGTTCCTACAATTAAGTAGTGAAGGATGTGAGAGTAGACCGTCATGTTTTGGAGCAAATTTTATATATATATATATATATATATATATATGTATATATATACAAAAATATTCACATAGATTTATTATGGAGTATTGAAAGACATATTAAATTCTGTGAACATACTATTTTTGCTGGAACTAGTTATTTGTTTTACATAAAAATTCCACACTTCTAAATGACACAAATTAACTTATTAGCTTCTAGTATTTTGGACAGAATTTTGATTTCATACTTCTTGAACGTTAAAACTTGATAAACTTTTGAAATCCATGGAATTCGCTACATTAAGCCTGCAAACATGGTGGCTTTAATAGGTCGAGGTTATTTATGCTTTTAAGGAAGTCATAGGCTGAAAATTTTCGAAGAACTTTAGGTTACATCTTTTTTCTTTATATTAGATAGATGTAAAAGGAAAATTTTTATTTTTTGACGTAGGAATATTATATTTGGATTCTCAGCAGAAAATTTCACTGTTGCAATTCTCCGTTTCTCTCCATATCCGAATATTACATCTGAATTCCTTTAGTTACTTATTATTTTTTTTTTTTTGGATTTATTAATTTGTCCTACAGAATAATATCTGTAATATTGACAATTAATATTAGAGGAGAAAAATTCGCTCCGGCGCCGGAGATTGAACCCGGGTCCTTGGTTCTACGTACCAAGCGCTCTGACCACTGAGCTACGCCGAATTCAATCCACAGAACCGGATCGAATTCCTCTCCTTCAATGTTTCCCTTTTGTGGCCTTACTCCAAGTTAGGCATATATGTTGACGTTTATGTCCAATGTCAACTGCCATTATACTAAGGGCGCACTCAGCTGAGTGACTCAATTAATATTAGAGGAGAAAAATTCGCTCCGGCGCCCGAAATCCCGGCCAAACAAGTCACTCAGCTGAGTGCGCCCTTAGTATAATGGCAGTTGACATTGGACATAAACGTCAACATATATGCCTAACTTGGAGTAAGGCCACAAAAGGGAAACATTGAAGGAGAGGCATTCGATCCGGTGCTGTGGATTGAATTCGGCGTAGCTCAGTGGTCAGAGCACTTGGTACGTAGAACCAAGGATCCGGGTTCGATCACCGCCGCCGGAGCGAATTTTTCTCCTCAAATATTACTTATTTTTTGTTAAAGTTATATTAAATAAGTAGGACAACAATAAGAAAACATTCCTTACTCGTAATATCGTAATATGAACAATTGAAGGGTGAGAATAAGACAATTCAAAGCCACACTTTGAACAAAGATGGTTTTGTGCGAAGTCATTTTTTATACATATGAAGAAGCTATTATTAAAATATTATAAAAATTATTCAACAAATGACATAAATATACGCCGAAGAAATTATGATACCGTACTTAATAGCATTGGACCTTTAATACGCTCTCCTGTAAAATTTTGTCTGTGTGGCGTAGGACTGTCTTATATCATTCTTACCCCTTAAATTATTATTTCGCAGTTCTTTTGAACTGCCATTGTTGACGGACACTTTACCAAAATTCCAAAATGCATATTAAAGTGTAATATTTTACGGTCAACTGGAGAAAATGGATGATTTCTAATATGACACAGAAAATGAGGCGCTATTCTTTTTCTGACAATAGTGTTTTTTTCCCCTCTTGTACAGAGGAGGAACCCGAAGACTTGCACTGTAGCCTGAAGTTTATTGTGTTTACCACTTCTATTCCGTAAATGATTTGGTATCCGAACGGCCACGCTCTTGTACAAATACAGCACGCAGTACCCTGATCTTAATCCGGGCTATTGTATGAATGATGATGATATGTGAATTAATGATGGTGAAATGAGTCCGAGGTCCAAGCCGAAAGTTATCCAGCAATTCTGCTTCACTTGGTTGAGGGAAGATTCCGGAAAAAATTCCAACCAGGTAACGTGTCCCAAGCAGGATTTGAACCCGGGACCGCTCGTTTCACGGTCATACGTGCTAATCATTACTCCACAGCGGTGGAGAGACCTTGCAGATCATAAAATGCTATTACTAGATGCCAACTTATAAATAAAAAAAAAAAATCGCGCAGCATAGCATTTTAATAACGTGATTTATCGCTCAATTAGCAAAATGCTCACATTTGTGACAGAGCTGAATCGAGACTGGTTAAAAATATAACGAATGCAATCAATGTTGAAACTAATATAAACATCTGTTCCAGGGATTTAAAAAAATCATGTAGAATAAACGGGGAAATTGTACTAGTAGACGTTACCAGTTTACACAGATGTTTTAAAAATCTGACCAAAATCCTCATAATTATAGTGACAAATGGCGGGTTAATAGTCCATTAAAAATGCATTTGTACCTAATTAAATCTTATGTGAAAATGATTCTGTAAATATAACGCTATGTTGCATTCAAACAAATGTGCCAGAATTGGTATTGGTGACTACTGGGCGGACGGAGTCACCACTATGCACTGCAGCCCAAGTACACTTTTCGTACACCCGTTATAGGATGAGTTGTATGCTGATTGTGCTGCTCGGCTAAGCCGGCTCCACCATCCGTCGGTCCCCGCATTTCAATCCAGCCAACAAATTCAAATATATACCTCTGGTGATGGTCTGTCGTACCCCAGAGTTCGACCGTGGTCGTCAAGTCCCCGCTAAAGTGATGTCCGGGACTCCGGTTTTTCTCTCCAGATCTCTGAGCCATCTAGAACGCACCATCAATGCCATCCAGCAATCTCTGGGCAAACCCATAAAACCCTTAAAACCGTGGCTTTGTCAACAACAAACATAATCCGTCGTAGCCGAGATTTGAACACTGGTCGGGGGTCGTAAATCTGCGCTCTGACAACTAAGCTACTAAGGCGATTCATTTGAGACAATACCTGGAATATGGACGTTCCTGCGACGCCGACAGTAGTAGTTCTGTTATAACTGCTCTTTGCACTAACCGCAAGAAAATAAGGTACCGTAACATGGGGTAACTTTGCACGATCTATGAAAAACATTTTATATAGTTCTAAGAGTGTTTACGTGAACGAAATTTATCTGTTCATCACTTCCACCAATAGATGGTATATGTGTACAGTATTTTTCCACTCTTCGTGGTTACAGAATTTGTTTATGACATTTCTATACCTTAACAACAGAACGTGTGCATAATTTGATTGAAATATAGATCAAATTAATTATTTTTCATCACAGATGGTGTGCACAATCTCAAGATAAGTTATACGTGTATCTGTTCCTTATTCATCCATTTAGACTTTCTAGTTTCGCTTGTGCAACTGTTTTGTCGGGAAATGGTGTTACAGAATAATTTTCTAATCAAGGTGAATTTGAGGCTAAATTGGGGTTACTTTGCACCATAACACAAACGAAGATTTTTTAAATTTTAATTGCATTATTTTCATTTGAGGACCTTCCATGAAGTTTAAAAACGCTTACTATAATTCACACTTTGTATTACAGCTGAATTACTTGAATTTGTTTTTCTTTTTATTACATATTAGAGTCATTCCACGTCAAATCGCACAAATTTAACCTCGAATTGACTTTCATGTCGCAGATTTAGATAAAACAAATTTTACACATTCTATGGATTGAAAAAGTAAATACGTGTTTTATTATTGTTGTCTATATCGATTATTGTAGTAGATATGTGTTATCAAAGATTCTGAAATAGTTCGCGCATCATTATTGTTAAACGTGATTATCTCCACTAATAATCATCACAGAGATTTGCTCTTTGTCTCAATTTGAAGGTGACAGTACACACTTTATTCTTTCTCATAATAATATAAAAATATAAGTTTGTTAACTTTGTTTTAAAAAACATTTAAATGTATAAAATTATGTTTTAATGGCAAGTTGTGTGAAAGGTATCATGAGCTAAAGTGTAAAAACAGAGGACTGGCCTTAACGGGCTTCTGTACAGGCTGAACACATTAACATGCACATTGTGCGATATTCATCTTATTATTATTATTATTACTACAACCGTTGTTACTGATCCCTGAAGTTTTCACCTTCATTTGTGGGGTTCGCTAACAGGATCTCTAGTCGGTTATTAGACAAGGTACTTGAAGTAACCACATTATTAAGCTCATGCATGAGAATTGAGAGGCTCTTCATTATTATCGTATGGTGTTTATTGGAGATGGTATTGATTGTGTGGTATACAATGTATGTAGTCCAGAATATATATAGTGCTCCGGTATTGGGAATTTTGTGACTTCTCCAAAAGAAAGAAATCTATATGATCGTGATAGTAGATACTGGTATTGCAACAAACACTTAATATAGCTAATTTGTAAGAATTTTAATAATTCCGTAATATGTAGAATGAGAAAGTACAGTATGTAACCTATAAGTTAATAATACCCACTTTTCTTCTATACCATCTTGTATTTAAATAGTCTGCAATTTGAAGGGACTGAAAGTTCTTCCTTTTTATTACGTTTAACATATTAAGCGACACCAATAAGACATTATTCATGAGACAATTAAGCCAGGAGATAATGGGATAGGGTGTCCGGTTACTTTCCCCCTCAATTGGATGCATTGCTGACTAGTAATATAGTTCACAATTCAGACTGTATTCATGTAATGACTAGGAAAATATTTTTCAGTTTTCCATTAATATTTTATATTAGAAGTTAAAATTGACGTATTTTATTTACAATAACTTTCTGTCCAACAAGCAGCGTAGGATGTTCCTTTGTATCTCTTGCGGATAACTTGATTTCCGGCTTGCTTCCATGAACCCAGCACAAGTTATGACCACTGGAAATTCCTCGCCACATCCTCCCGTTATCACAGCGCATCTTAATCTACCTTGAACTTGAAACAAACACTAACACCACAGGAAATTACAACTTCGCGTATATTTCACCGAATCATAAAAATCACATTATTATTATTATTATTATTATTATTATTATTATTATTATTATTATTATTATTATTATTATTATTATTACACAGGCCTGCAAAATTAAGGGCCATAAAAAGTTTTCTAAATATTTATGTTACATTTATGGTTTCTTCGGGTGCTGAATCTAAAACTCAGCTTAGATTTTCTGTATCAGATACCATTTTTCCGCAACATGATTGGTACTTTTAGCAATGCGAATGTAGCGTTATTGAATGCAATATGGAAAAGTGATAAAGTGAAACAGTCCTGTGGCAAATATTAAAAGTATATTCTACAAAAACTAGTAGATTATTGTAATTAACGACTCACATTTAGTCAAATATTTTATATCACTTTTTTTCTTCATAGTGAAGTTGCATTTGCTGCTTTTCCTCTTGTGTGAGGTTCAAGAGATGTTCTTTGTGGCCAATTTTTGTTCCCAATGACTGCTTCTTGTTCTGCTGGCTCATTAATATAGGAAATATGGAAACTTAATATGCCCAGCCTCCTGACCAAGAAGAATGCACAACTCTTTCAGAATCCACAGATCATCCAGTTATAATCTTCATATTTTATCTTTGTAAGAACTAGTTCAAAATTCTCATGTTTCTTCAAGGTGCATGACTAAAGGTAACGAAGCATACTTATTGCAGTTGTACAAAAGCACTGATCACAGTCTTCAGACTTCTTTTGGACGAATCAATAAAAGTCTCCATTCATCCACTTCTTACTGGACATTAAACTCTGTATCAAACCAGGAATATCACTGCAGGCGCCCTCTTGTGAAGATTAGGGCGTTAATTACTCTTCCCTACCCATGTACCAATGGAGAAATATTTCTGGTGTAAGAAAATTTATTTACTTTACTCCAGAGCGTAAGAGCTCAGCATTTTCCTTGGGTAATCCTAAATCTCTCTTTGAATCATTGAGTTCAAACTAGAATTCTTCAGGACTCTCACACTCTACATCACACAGCCTCCTAGATTATGTTTCTGATCCTCATCAACAGATTAGTACAATTTTTTTCATTAGAACACTTGATTATGGATGCAGCAAAATTACTAGTATATTAATAATATAAAACATAAAACATAGTTTTGTATAAAATTGGTGCGTGATGCGTCATTTTTGATATCATATCTGGCTTCAGCACACAAAAATACATGAAGAAGGTCTAAAATGTTTTTAAATTTTTTTCATCGCAGGCCTGTGTTACTTTTTATTATTGTTATTATTATATAACCATCCTCAACATCTTAGTCATGTAATACTTTGCGGAATATCTTTTCCAAAACAATGCTAATTTTTTTTTGCCACAAGAGGTTTTCTGATGTGAATATGATAGCATGTAGGCTATATTAAAGAAAAGGCTTTTAAAATCATAAATTAATTACAATATGCATATAAACTGTGCTATT
The DNA here is from genome assembly GCF_040183065.1 of Periplaneta americana. Taxonomy (NCBI): domain Eukaryota; kingdom Metazoa; phylum Arthropoda; class Insecta; order Blattodea; family Blattidae; genus Periplaneta; species Periplaneta americana. Next base: position 12,610,119 of record NC_091125.1, on the reverse strand, counting down.
TCGACAAATCTGAGACAATACAGGAAGAGAAAATATAGACACAAAATGTATGCTTTGAACTAAACAAATTTGGTGTAATAATTATTAACAAGACATTAATATGCATAACTACTTGCAATGTAATAATTATAAACAATACATGCCATGAATTACTACTTGCAATGTAATAATTATTACTATTTTAAATAGCAGTAGGTGTAAATAACTAATTTTCATGCATACTAAAATGTATTAACAGAATTCCAAATAGACTATGCAAGTATGAACCAAATGATAGCTTAGAAGATAGAAGGGCCAGTTTCAAAATAAATCTTTGAAAACGGAATAAGTCTAAAGAACTGTTGATCCATAAAAGACAAAGATGCGCAACGCAAGCAAAAATAAAATCCATCCTGATTGTTAATTTGGACACTTTAGTGTCACAGGTAACAGAGAGATAGCTGTTTCGGCCAATCCTTCATATATTAGATCAGGCCTGCCCAGACTTCGAGCCCCAGGCGCGCTACTCAGCTGCGCCAATACGCCGGCAAGCACTGCAGCTCGCCGAGGCTCAACACGCGACTTTCAGAGTAGTAGTGGAGACAACCACAAACTACCCTCCGAAATGGCTTGGCTGATTTGGCGATTTTTAAGGATATTTTGTAGCTTACACGGAGAGACGAACTCATCACTTCAGATTCCTGCAAAAGCAAACGCACTACGAGCATGTCAAGTGCTAAGAGGGTGATTGCACACACAGAATGAACACATTTAAAACCACCATCTCTGTGTGTTCGATCAACTGTAACGGCTGCTTAAGTTCGCTTAGCTTCATTTCACGATCGACGCCTACCAGCGCGGTAAGTATCCTTGTGTTCCCGAGTGTAGTGGCATTCCAAGGAATATTTTTTTAAATTTAAAAGCACAAGGTCACTTAGAGGGCATTTTGAGTTTCTGATATGTAGAATGCAGAAATAGGCTATCTCGCACTCCTATTTGAAGACCAAAGAATCTCTGTTTCTTTTCACGACCCGCCTTAGTTATAGTTTACCTCTAAATACTACCATCAAGCATTCCTGTTTGAAGACCAAAGAATCTCCGTTTCTTTTCACGACTCGCCATAGTTATAGTTTACCTCTAAATGCATACATCAAGCATACACGTGTCACTGCATTCCCCTTCCCACCCCATTTGTGGTACCAAAGACGTTTCGTCCGTTTTCGGCTTCTCCCCTTCAAAATTTTCTAGGGCTCGTTGAGTGGAGCAGCGTATCTCAGAGTAAGACAAATGTCAACAGGCTTGGAGATCACATACTCAGTTTCTGTCAGCCCAAACTCCCTTTGCAAAGACGCGTTTTCGCGTACCTTTTAAATTTCTCCTCCCATATCCCCTTTCTTTCAGTTGAATTCAATACACGTTTCACTCTACAGCCTATACGTACAGTACCCTTAAAAAGAATGGGACGATTCTTGGTCGTCGGAAGTTAAAGTTCTACAGCGCGGTTCACTCGATACCGACGTAACGATAAGTACCATGACAAATAAAACAAGAATTGTTACAAGGACTAAAACAAGGACAAGGACCAGAATAAGGATCACGAGGAAGACTGACATTTAAGGCCACGATTTCATAACATAGCTCGGGTCACAAAATATCATTGCTTCTCTCTACCGAATGGCAAATTCCTGCTATGGGATCTACATTCTGGACTGCTGCTGTCAGTGTCTTGTCTCGGTAGCTCATATAGTAGCGTGTCGGTTCCACCGTATCACCGAAACGTCTCATGTTCGATCCCAGGTAAAACTTTTTTTTATTGAGGTGTAATTAATTTGTTCAGAGTTCCTCGACTGTCTAATTTGTCGAAAAATATGGAATGATTTATGCCCAATTTCTGGGTCTTACAAGTGGGCTGAATCTCGTCAAAAAAAAATTAATCTTACATGGAAGTTAAAAGTATTCTTCCTCAAACAAAAATCATAAAAGAACAAAAAGAGACCTGTTAACTTAAAATCTTGTCCACATGCCATCAGCTTCTATTACAGATCTAAGTCGATCCGGCATGAATGTCACGAGATTGTGGAATAAGTTCTGATCCCCGGCGAGATCTTCCCAGGTGTCAACAACTTGATCCCACAATTCGTCTCGATTTCGAGGGCGTCGGTGGGCATAGGTGGCTATCCTTCTCTTTTTCAATTCCGCCCATAAATTTTTTATGACATTCTAATCAGGTGACTTCGGAGCCAATGAATGATTTCGATCTCGGGTTTCCTTTGAAACCATCTTTGAATGCTTGCGGCATAGTGCATGGGATGGTTATCCTGCTGGAACAGCAATGTTCCTTCGGGAAAACGTTCTCGGGCGGAAAGAAGGAATATATTTTCCAGAATGTGCTCGTAACTTCCTGCATTAAACCGGCCATCGATGCGTTCTATAACGCCAGGTCCATCGTAAGACATCCACCTCCAACACGATATGCTAAAGCGCCCCGATCTTTCACGTCGGTGCACATAACGCTGACCATCCTCAAGATAGACACGGACAAAACCTTCGTAATCACTCGAGATGGTTGTTTCGACGGAGAAAATTACATTTCTCCAATCGAAATCCACTGGATTTGTAGTAAAGGCAAGACGGTCTACGGTTTGTGCTTCCCCCAATATTTACATTTGCGCAGCCCTCCGGCTCCTAATACCGCGGTTCCTCAACCTGCTGATCACAGTCTGTGAAGACCCAGGAAAGTTAGTTGCTGCTCTTATTTCGTTAGCAGTCCGAATGGGTCCTGTCGAACTGTCTCGAATAAGAGAGCATCCTCTTCCAATGAAGAAATCCGCGGACGCCCAGGAATAGGGCGATTTTCGACCTCCCCTGAATTTTGGTAACGATGAACCCACCTCGCGGCTGTACTTCCAGGAACACCGACCAAATGGCCAGCAGATCTAGCCCCATATCCAGCCTCAACTAGAGCTATAACTTGCTGTCTCATGTCACGTCGGTTCGCCATTACGATGAGAAATGAGGGATGGCGATAATACTTTAGTGTAAACAATGACTATTTAACGTGATATAAAATTATTGAAATAAGAGGCATCTTGCACAGTAAGAGTTAATAAATCAACCCTAAATAAAATATTTAAATAACAGGATATAACAGGAAGTCCAAATGTTGCGAAACTAATCAAATTAAATCTAATTACATTAAGTAAACAAATCCCAAGTTATGACACCACATTGCTACAGCTAATTTGTGGGTTATTAACATAAGGATTGAATAGGTTGGACGACAAAACCAAACATCGAAAGTTCGAATTTTGCCGAGGAATGTAACTTCTTGCTTTTTATAATGTAAATCAGACTTCTAACTACAATCATTCATATTTCTTACATTATTTATTAATATTTATAGCCAACATTGAATTTGTAAAGAAAAGACTTTAGAAATCTCATATGAAATTTGTGATCTGTAGTGACATAAACATAGATTATCTCTCGGAACTTTTCCGTAAAAGTAAATTAAATTCACTCCTTGAAACTGGAAACATTAGTCGTAGAGTCATTTTCCCACCAGCATATAAGCTGAATTAGCACAGCCATTGACAAAAGTTTTGTACACAGAATTAGACTGAATACAAATCCTAAGTGTTTCCAATGTCACTGAACAATTTCAAAATATTAATTTAAAAACTAAAAGATAATCGTAAATGCTGTATCTAGTGATTATTTACATTTATGTCTACAAAATGAATCTTGGAAAAACGTATATGATACTGGTACTACTGATATTAAGAGTAAATGTATTGTATTTTTCACTTAATTTCAGAATAACTTCACTGGTTGTTCTCCACTCAATGTTGTGAAAAAATTCAAAAGTAAAAACATGCATATAAGGCAGGGACTTAAAAATCTCATGTATTAAAAAGAAGGATCTATATGTAATGAGTTGCAATGTAATGATCCTCATGTTCTTAAATACTGCAAGAAGTACAGTGTAATTCATAAACAATTATGAAAGAGGGAAATAGAACACATTTGAATAGAAAAGTACAAAATTCAGATAATGCAATTAAAGTTATTCGGAATATTATTAAATTTAAACTTGTAGATATCGTAAAAAAGAAAATATTTTTTCATTAAAACCAGTGATTATAAAGTGGAGGATCCCAAATCTATTGCAAATTCTTTTAACGTCTTATAGTATATAGTACACAAATATTATTGACAACTTAAACATTCAAGATTTTACTAAATATACTGCAATTGGTTGCTTAACAGATGCATTTAATAATTAGTATTAATATATGTAATTAGTCAATAAGTGCAAGAGTGCTTTTCCGTTCAATAATAACATGAATAAAATTGAATGCACATTAAATTAAACACTATTGGAAACACGTAGATAAAATAGTTAAAATCAACTGAAGGGGTGAGAATGAAATAATCCAGTCACACTTTTAACAAAAATTGTTTTGTGCGAGTGCATTTCTTACACATATGGGAAAGCTACTAATAAAATAATGTAATAATTACTCAACAAATGACATAGCCTAAGGACTCTAAATCTTTGTAAAAGTTTGTCTGTGTGGCTTAGGAATATTTTTTAATTTCATTTTAATTGTTAGTTTTTAATATATGTCCATTTACATTGCATATGTGTGTATGTATAAATGTATTCATTAGATTATAACTTGTAATTTTGTATTGTGTGTGATCATTAACACTTAATCTGAGGACTTTGTAAAATTGTATTTCAACGTTATTTAGCTATTTCAATGCTATTTAGACAAAAAAAATCGTTGTGTAGACTAGGAATCGAACTCGCACTCTTCTGCACAACACGCGGAAGTCTTAGCGTCTGAGCTATTGAAACGAAACGAAAGATTTTCTGTCTGTGCGGAGTGTCGATCTAGTCATGAAGGTCCATTGTCGATTTAAGTACACGATTTATGTATATATTCATGTTTTATTTACGTAATATTATCATATTTTTGGCAGTTTTTGAAGTGAGTTTCGGAACGATGCTAGTAACAAACAAAATAGCCTGAATTTAAGTAACTCAATATTCGTTATCTTGTGTATCAGTGCTCTGTTCTCCGATCATGCGCAGTGTCTTACATCTGAGACTTAGGAATATTCAATCGTCTCATCCTTTTCTAGGGAAACTGTACATCAAGCGCGGAGCAAATGCGACGGACTCTCCGCAGTCTGGAAGGGTAAGCGAGAGGGGTGGTAGACTGACCCATGTCAGTTGTGCGCGGCGGCGCACTGTCTGGGGCGTGACTGGCGCACTGCTGCGCCGGGAGCGCTGGTGCTGTTTGGACGGGCCTGTATTAGATTACACTTTATCTGCATTTTCGTAAGATACAGACTCGAGAGCACTAAAAGGCCTCAAGAAATTCGGAGGACTTGCAGTGAAACATCAGGCTAGAGCAGTGATGTCAAAGCAAGCGCATTTTTCTGACCTTGACGTCGTGCGCGGGCAGCAAGCGCTAACTATGGAAAGAGGAAGGTTTGTGTATATGAATAAGCAACCTGTTGGATTAAGAAAACAGTGGTGCACAAACTTCAAACGGAACGTGAAATTTTATGTCGTTATTTTTATATGGCTTCTTTCTGTTTAATATTATCTATATTGTCTGTAAAACAAAAGTACTAACACTGATTTCTTAATATTGCACTTGTGTTTTAAATCTTAATAACATAATAGAGAGTTAAGAAGGAATATTCACTTAAATTCCATATTAGTATAATTATACTGTATTAAGTGAATGAAACACATCATTCATAAAGAAAGTGATATTCCAAAGAAAGAGATTGAGTATGACATAAGTTGGAATTTATATTGATGGTACGTATCTTTAGCCTTACAAAAGTAATCAATAAACTAATCAAAACAATATTACAGTACAAAGCAAAGTTACCTAGGCACTGTATCTGTTTTAAGTGTAACTAATATTACATAACAAAACTCTGATCGCATTATGGTTTTAAGGTAATATTTGTGAGCAACTTCCTATCATCAGAATATTAAATTATTTTCTCGAAATCTGCTGAAGCTATAGAGCTGACATTTTTACAACACATGGGCACGTATCTTTTGCTTATGAATAGTAGTTGCTTTGTTAATTCATTTCCTTACAAACAATTTCCATGCGAATATTTTCAAAATTTTCAATACACTATCTTCAGTAATACGTATATACGGTATATTAGATGTAAGGCTACTAAATAAATAGGCCTATACCTGAAAATTTCACTTTTCTATACGAAAAGTTGAGAAAAAATAAAACTTGTGAAAAATGAGCATTAAAATTAAAACTTACATTCTTATAATGCACTTATACTTCTCAGGAAAATCTGAAAATTGACATGGATACAGTTTCAATAAGTCCTCTTCCCTTTATCTATTGACTCAGTGCTGGCCATCCCTGAATATAGCTCGACCAAGCGGCATATACTACCTCTTTCGTCTGTATCTTTCCTTTCCGCTGTAAAACGTTCAGGCTCTCCTGAGCTCTAAAGCGCGCGTTTGCTCCTATGGGCATCAATTGACATGCCTGGGCTTAGTTAATCCGTTTTATGAAATAGAAGGGATTTCAGATAGCTTAGAGGTCACTTTCGCCTGAAAAAGTACCTTAAAGTGTTGGACATTACCAATAATGCCATATGTAAAAGAAGAAGAAATGTCTCGACATGACCTAAATCGGATGGAATCGCGTGCTAATACCCTGGTAGCTATTTTGTTGACTTTAAGGAACCTGAAGAATGTTAAACCAGTCAACAGGTGAAAGCCCATATAGCCCTCTTGTTTGCCTATTTAATCTCTATAGAGATGGGGATGCACGATAGGCTAAATCAGTAAGCAAAACGATATACCCATACCATCTTTAGATTGCCGTAGAGAATAAGAAAAATATTGTGACATTTTATCGCTGCATATTCACACCCAGTCGACAACGAAAGCTGACGTTAAAGTCGTTTCAGAATAATTGTTTGAAAAAACAAAGGACTTGTTATTTTATTTCTTAGAAAGATTTGTGTTTACAAGAACAGATCAGCATGCTTGCAAAACAGTTATTTTGTAATAGTAAGTTACTCTTTGTTTTTTAGTTAACGTGTCGACGAATCAATGCATATCAAGAGTAGGTGAAGTCTGAAAGGAAATAGCACTCAGTGGAATTTCCAATGAGAATTACACATTTTATTATTTTATGATATCACAACGTAGTGGAAATTCATCATCACAAGTTTAGAATCTCTCGCTAAAGACGTTTGTGATTCCCAAGAATCATAGAAGATTTAATATATACGGATATATAGGGAAAAGGCAAAGCACCATAGTTCCTGAAGATATACGACAGATGATAATTGTAGGTAATAATAATAATAATAATAACAATAATAATAATATTATTAATAATAATATTAATAATAATAACATAATTTCTTAAAGCCTCTGAATTTTCCAAACATTTTACTTACACACTTACCAGAGAGAGCATTACTACCGCATATCTTCAAAATTTGAAAACCACACTCGGCCCGCATTTACAATATTAACTTGAAAGAGCACAGTAACTGTGTGTTTGGTAATCACTTGTTTGTTGGAGTGTGTATTGAAGACGTTTGAAACAGTAATAAACATATTGTTGCGAGCAGCCTCAAACAGTTTGCTTGCCGCAGTGTGAGCTACCCTAAAGCTAGGCCCAAACTGCGTCAAACAAAACTGTTTCAGGCTGATTTAAACTGATTCAGACGGTTTACTTGATAAGTGGGTTCGAGTCTGTTACATGAATACACTATGCAGACGAAACGTTTTGTTTCTTTCAAGCAAAGAGAGTCAGTCGGGAGTTTCATGTCTACTTATTCATAGCATTCAAAACCCAAAATCATCTTTCCTGCTGACTGTGTAATTTTTTTTGCTAAAATGTATACTGAAGTTGTTTGAAATTTTTCGTACCAAGGAATCCAAAGGTGAAGAAAATGGGGTTTCATAAATTAGGCCTATAGATTCGTTATTCACATTCTTTCTTAGTTACATATATTTTACAATTGATTTATTTTAAGTACAATATAATTTGGAACCTGAAATAATAATTACAGAATAGAAAACATACTGTTTAATATATATATATATAATAAAACAAAATTATACATCTTGATTACACAACTTTTAACACTATATCACTTCGGAATGTGTATTATATATCTTTCTCGTGTTACATTCTATCATACAAGGCCGAAACATGTTAACCAGGTATGATAGAATTTAACACGAGAAAAACATATAATACACATTACGAAAACAAAATTATTATATTAATGTATAGAAAACAAACTGATTGTTATCAGACACTCTAACAAATTGAGCTTTTTCATATAAAGTACAGTAACTAATTTCTAGATGAAGTGTGATACTGAGAAGCTCCTTGTATGAATAGAAAACGCCTGGATATTTACAATTTTAACTTAAAGGATCACGGGAACTGTGTGTTTGGTAATGAGTTGTTTGCTGCAGTGTATATTGAATACGTTTGAAACAGCAACAAACATTTTGTTTCGAGAATTAATCAGTTCCGACATGTTTAGCAACTGATTCGACTATCGTATTGAAGCGATCACGAACTGATCGAACTCCAACCTCATTCTATAGTCTTTTATTATCAACTAATTACTTACTTCAACATTCGTTGTAGATGAGCAATCGCACTTTTGTCTTCAAATAACAATCATTTAATAATAATGGTCTGTCTTGTAATTAATAACAATAGATCTCCTCCCGCAGGACTTTTTTGGGGTCGAGCGAAACTTATCCATGTCCCACTAAACATATTTAGAGGAGTGTGACAAGGTTGCTCTTTATCATCTAACCGTCGTACACTGTTCAACACGTACATGGTGCATTTAGTGCACAACTGTTCAGGACAAGCAGGAGGAAAAAAAATAAAGTACAAAATATTTGTTGATGATATGGCTTTGTTAACAGAAGAGATGTAAGGCCTACTAAGGGATATGACAGCTGTGAGCAGTATAGGATTAAGATAAATGAAAACAAGACGCAGAAGATAAGCATACGAATTCGAAATTAGGCAGTAGAGCATGTGTGGACAGCTTACTATAAATAATAACATGAGCTGCTGCCAAGGCCAAAAGGAGGATAGCAATGGCAAAAGAAGCTTGTAATAGAAAAAGGGGCATCTTCTGCGGACCTCTAAAAAAAGAATTAAGGAAGAGACTAGTGAAGTACTTTGTGTGGATTGTGACATTATATGGGCCAAAAACATGGACATCGAGAGAAGTGAATATAAACTACTGGAAGCATTTGATATGTGGATATGGAGCAGAATGGAGCGTGTGAAATTGACAAATTAAGAAATGAAGCTCTGCTAGATAGAGTGGGTGTAGAAAGAATAATGATGAAACTGAACAGGAAGAGAAAAAGGAACTGGTTGGATCACTGGCTAAAAGAGAACTGCCAACTGAAGGATGCACTGGAAGGAATGGTGAACGAGAAAAAAAGTTCGGGGCAGAAAAAACATAAGATGATAGACAACATTAAGATATATGGATTATATGCAGAGATCAAGAGCATGGTGGGGAATAGGGAAGATCGGAGAATGCTGGGCTTGCAGTGAAGGACCTATCCTTGAGTAGATAAATATAAATGAATAAGCTCTATGTTGAATGTAAAACGCCTACCTATTGTCTAGTCACTAGTAGTTACCACGGTTGCATTGAGTTCGTGGTTCGCCATTCAAACACCGCCGATAGCGGTGGATTTTAAGGGCCACAAATTTCTGACGTAACTTCTTTCGGAAGGGATGTAAAGATTGGGTCTCGTGTAGTAAGATTATGATATGCAAAATAATCTTATCTGAAAGGAAAGCCAGAAAGTTGTATCGCAATGGAGACAGTTTTATTTAGTTTTAAACAGCGCAATTCATGAAAGTTATAAAATTGAATTAATATATTTTGATATAAAATAACTATTGCAAGTCAACTGATCTCAGCTTCATGATAATCATTTTATATTAATTATCTCGAGATACCTCAGCTGATGTCGCTGCACATAAAAGGCAGTGAATCGCGAGATGTCCCTACACTTTATTTTCTCATCCCATGAAAATCGTATTTATGATTTTTCCCCCTTAAAAATCGCCCTCGTTCTGTGGGACAAGCATCTGACTTTTATGACTTTTATGCAACTGAGGCTGGGAAGTAATACGTACTTTTAACTAAGCCATGGTGGCCGTTTACTTAAACCTGGTAACAAATGTTTTTTCTCAAATTTTGCTTCAGAAAAGGAAACTGTGCCATACAAGAGAGAACTGCAGGCTGGTATATGAAGTGTAATATTTTTTACTTAAAGATTAAAACGTCTAATTAAACATTGTACAGTATTTAGTTTTTCTCCAAATAATTATAGCTGCAAAGGATGCTTTCAGATCATAATTTATCTCAGCTTTATAATATAATAAAAGTGAAATATATTAAAGCATTTACTCAATATGTATTTCCGATGTGACATACAAATTGTATTGAAATGATCATTAGTGATCAAGGCGAACTTCCAAATAAGATGTTCAAGATTGGCGGAAGTTTGACTTAATATCCTGGGAACCATTCTTTCTCTGGAAACTTGGCTGATTTATGAAGAAAAAACTTGATGATGCAATAACGGACATAGTTACAGCATGCCATAAGAAATTAATACGCCCCTGTGCGTCACGTTTCTATACAAAGTCGCAGAAATAGACTTGACAATGGTTTTGGTGTTACATATCGCTCACATTCCAGTGGCTTAGGGTGTAAGGGAGCCTCTTCGTCACGCGATGTGTGCTCGCTCGTTATGTAACGTGTATTTCACTACTCGTGAGTCACTGCTATAGGATTCGGGTCACCACGTGTCATGATTTAAATTCCAAATACCAGTGAATGTAAACCTTAAGATGGAAGGAAATCTTTGGCTCTTGACTATGTTTATAGATTACTGTTCAGTCCCTGGCCCTTTTTATTACTTTAAATGACTTTCATTACTGTTTACAATTGGAGGGTCAAATGCAAAAAATGCCTGAGTCCACTTTTTCAGTTTTGTGGCAAATGAGCATTGAATATTTTGAATGTTTGCACAATTAACACTTTCCTTTCAAGTAAAGAAATACTATCCGATCAATGGTTTTGCTTGAGAAATTTTTTTTTCGAAAAAATCTATTTTCCACCCAGATATTAAGGCTTGAAGAAATGGACTTAGGCATTTTTATCCACAAATAATGTTAACTGAATATTTTTAGACCCTTTAGATAATGTTTTTTTGTGTTATTTCACTATTACATAGTTTATTATTGTAAATTACATATTTTTGCAGCATAACTAGATTTTAACTGTAACTCTAAAAGTCTATTTTGTTCAGTTTAATGTTTTAAATTTATAACACTCAGTGTTATTTTTATTTTTTCTTAAATGCAGTATTTTTATTATGCTATAACTCATATTTTGGCATAAATTACATATTTTAAGGTGCATCACCACGCTCTTTTTCTAACTACAAAGATAATTTGTTACATTTTTTTAATATTTGACGTTTCGTTACCATGAACTCACCACAATCATTTTACTCTGTTATTTATAAAGTTTGTTTCAGTGCTGTAAACTTTTAACACACACTAGATTAAATATATCCACATTTTTAAAGCACTCTCACCATAATGATTTTTCTCTTTTACATATCACATATATTAATATTTTGAACCAAATAGACTACATGCAATAGATCTAGGCTACATCCTCATTTTTCATTATGTATCATTTTGAATTTCCTCGGCTGTTTTTCCTGTGTTTGTCGTTATAATTTTGTAGAAATTTTGTTGTTCATATTTTGGCTCATATTGTAGAGGTGAAATATATCATCTACTTTTTTCGAATCTATTCAAATGTATTGTCCATCGAAGGAAAGAGATGGTGTTTCCTTTTCGGTGTCCTCCTACTTTGTACAAAGAAACTTTGTACAAGGGTCCAGTCATGGTTTCCTCTGCTTCGGCTCCGTTTCCTTTGGAAAAGTGCACTTTTCTCCATTTGGATATTCCTAGAACAGAAGTTTTCATACCCGTCTCGAAATAGATTTTTTATAATCAAGTACCTTTACAACTCGTTCATCAGCGACGTTTCCTTCTGCCCAGAGACTGTGTTCCACGAAAACAACTTCAAATAGATTTTTTATTCTGCATTTGTTCACCATATTTATATAGTAGTCAGGACTGTGCATTTTGTCCTTTTTCTCCTACAGCGCTCAAATGAATACAAAATCACGATCGATGGGCATCATTGTGAATCCAGGAATTGGATAAGATATTGAAATATCCTCGAAGATCCCCTTACCAACGAGATTATCAAGATAGACGGAATGATTGCGATTTTTATTTTGGGTATACCAGTTGTCCACGAATAGTTTCAGCATTTTTAAATATTTTTTGTTGTGGTTGAGATAGTCATCAAAGTATGAAATAACTTCATTTGGATCTTTGTGAGCGAAGTGTTCTGAATATAAATACACATATTAAGTACCATATTATGGATACTCAAATTATGTACCGTATCCATAATTGTCGCCTGTAATATTCATCTTGGATATTAGTTACAGGAAGTGAAAGATAATTATTGGTAATCCATGGATATAGTTAGCCTCTTTGGATCATTTTTACTATCTTTAGTGTTTTTAGGAAAACCTCACCTTGTGTGTGATGCAGCTGTTGCTTTCGTTTGTTTATATTCAAAACATACTGACTTTTCTCAATTTCAGCAGCTCATATATCAACTTCAAATTTTGTACAAACATTGAAAATATCGTTTCTAGGAAGACCAAATGAAATATTATTAAAACCTTCGTTAAAAACCATCCTGAAATATCATAAGTTATAGGATATTCCGCTCCTAAAGTTTGGGAATATATCCTATGAAGTTCAACTAAGTTAAGGTCTGAACTTAGATATTTCAGATGTTTGTTCTCAGATCGGCTATAATGAGATTCCTTAGATGGAAGATTGTCTATAAATTCCTAGCTTTTTGCATGGTGTTCTGAGGTGTGCGATTCACATGATTATCGTGCTTCATCTACAATATAGGATATCTTTTTCCGGGTGCTGAACTTTAGCCTTCAATCTTTGTGGTTCTATACCGTGTATAGCTAGGAATGTCTTCTGACACATAATTAACTCTCTATCATGTCGAACTATTACGGCATACGTGGAAACACGTCTGTAATTTCTGTCATCTAGATCTGTATTCCTTCTCTTACGCTTAACGTTTACACTACGAGTACACTCCTGCAAATGTATATTTTGTTTATTGTGGGAATATAGGTGGTTGAACTTGTCAAAGATACTTTTCTGCTTTTCACGACTGAGCTCTGCTTGACAGTTACATCTACAATTTGGTATTTCACTTTGATATATACTTTTGCACTTACAAGACGTTTCTTCTTCTTGTTCCGTACCTATTCTCCCTGATTAGGTTTCCTCTTCTTGCCATTTGACTTCAGCATTTCTTCCGGCGCTTGATAGTCGCTCTCTGAAGAAGATATCTCATCATTAGGCCTGTGACATTGGAGTATGTGTACAGTGAAACAAAGTAAACTCACTCCAGGATATACACAGAGTACACAGCACCGCTCCGTCTTGTACAGTAGAGTCTGCAGAAGAGAATAATACACACATTCCTCTGAATTACTTTCTATCTTTATTTAACTTCATTTCAATTATTAGAAAATTCCATTCAACACATGTTGGCTTAGATGTATTGTCTATTGCGTGTTTAGTTTGTAATTACAGTGAACAACAAGATCTATTCTCAAGGCTTCGAAAGCGAATGCGTGTCGACTACTGTCTAGTATGGATTTGAATGCAGGAAAACTGCGAAACGACAGGTGCATATGTGAAATATTCGACATCTAAATTACCTATAGCGTATTTGTCACCCGGCAGAATATTAGCTACCCGACAGGGTAAACTGTGACGTTTACGATCTTTCTGTATGTTGTTTTCAACGTAGTTACTGCCTTTAACATATAGGATGCTGCAACGGTAACAATCATAAGTGCTTTGGCATGCTCTATACCTAGCTGTTGGCCATAATAATTATAGTGCATGTTGAAAACCCCCCACATATTGTAGAATTGTTCACAGAATTTATCACATCACACGACAGTAGGTATGATCCAGCAGGGTCTTCCGGATCCAGAGCCCCAACAATCACATTAACTACACGCTGCCCAACAGCATCCGTCGTCTCATCAATTGACACCATATGTGTTGATTAGTTAGTTTACATCTGATCTCAGTAATGCATGTGTTGTAAATTTTCTCGACATAGTACTTCCGTAACGTAGTCTGATGTGGAATTTCTCTTCTAGTGTACTTCTGTAAAAACTCGCGGAACGCCGTATCTGCGAGTTTATTAAATGGTATGTCGGCAGGTATAAATATCTTCATAAAATGTTGAATTTGACATAGGGTCCTTCTGCACATTTCCTTGTTCCAGCCGTTTAAGTTTCATTGTACTTACGTGCCTTTGAACATTATAGGCTATTCCTTGTTTTTAGTAGACGTAATGCTAACATTGCAAAGTTTACAATACAGATTGTTGGTAATAGAGCTAAGTCATTTTCTCTTAATAACATACACCCCAACTCTATCACTTCATATCTCAGTTTATTCTAACAGTAAATCAGCCGTTCTCAAACTGGTGGAGCGCCGGTAGCTTGACGGGGGGGGGGGGGGAGCGTCAAATGAATAAGACAAGATTTTTTTTGCATTTTTATATATAATTTAAATTTTGAATTTAAAATATAATCTAAACGAAAGTATTGCAATAGACATTTCTAAAACATTTAATGACTAATATGTGCCTGCTTAGAAGTGCACAGCTTGTCTAGGTTTGGTTTTTTATTCAAGATAGTCACTCTGAGCTCATTTTCTATTTGAAATTTGTTTCTATATTTAGATTTTAAAACAACTACAGCTGAAAACCAATTCCAGGTAACAAGTGGGAAAATGTAGACTAACAGTATCCGAAGCGCTTTTGCTTTAATAAGAGAATAATTACAAAAAGTTAATTCCCGAAATTTGGTAAAGACTTAATAACAAAATTTTGATTTTTCTGAGCTACTTGAAGATTTTTCTTGCAGCATTAGGAAGTTATGTGTACTGTGAAATGGATTTATTACTCAATTCCAATCAAGTTTTGTAAATGATCCTGTACTGTATTTAGCAACATTCTTTTATCATTCTTTTCCTGCGGGTAACTCTGGATAAATTCACACATTGTGGGAAACATCTCAAAACAGTTTTGTTTTCATTTGTCATTCCATAACTGTATTTTCTTACAAAAAGTGTTGACCCTTTCACTTAAATCAATATGTTTGTAGCCTATTATTTCCCTGAAGTTGAAGATTAAGTGAATTGAGTTTTTCGAATATATCAATTAAGTAGGAGAGCTTCATTAAAAATATCTTGTCGTAGAATTATTTTGCATGCTTATGACCCTCGTCACCCAAAAATATCGCTATTTCATTTCTCAGTTCATAGAAGCGCTTGAATACTTTACCGCGTGACAACCATCTGGATGAAGAATAAAAAGACAATGATTTATGTTCAACTCTCATATCTTTACAAAGACCAGCGAAAATTCTTTATTTTAGAAGTCTTGATTTTATATAATTAACTACACCAATAACTACGGTCAAAGCAATGTTTAGTCCAGGACTTGGTGATTTCGATGCTAAAGATTCTTGATGAATAATCATGCAGTGTGTGCAGATTAGGTATACTCCTGGAGATTCCTTCTTCACAAGTACTTGTAGACTGTTATATCTCCACTGCAAATTTGCGCTGACAATGACATCATTTGTAATTCTGAACAACTCAATAGCACTTCCTCTTTCTTCTATAGGTTTGCAAAATAGCAAGTCTTCAATTATTGCAGCATCCTGACACAATCTGATATAGCAAATCAAATGGGAATCGTTACTGCTGTCTGTTGCTTCATCAAGTTGTATCGCAAATAATTTTCCATCTAACTCAGATTTAAGCTGTTGCAGATATATCGTAAATTCGTCGGCAAATTGTATCGTTTGACAGAGGAATATTTTTAAGTTTTTAGCATAGCTTCCACCAATCATTGTTTCTCCTATGTCTATGGCAGCTGACAGAATGAGTTGCTCTGCAATAGTACATGACTTTTTACATTTGGCTATTTTATAAACCACATTGTACGATGCTCTCTCATTTACTGTGAGAACTTTGTGGATATTTGACTTCAGTTTCTCTAAAGATATAAGTTTCTCTGCAAAAAAAAAAAAAAAAAAAAAAAAAAACTAAAAAAACAAACAAACAAAAAACACGGGCTTATCGATGTATCTATTCCTTGTGCAGGGTTTCTAAATGCCTCTTCAATTTATTGCTTTTTTTTCTATCTGCAGCCAAAATATTGAAACGAATAACACATTGAGCTGTTTCTTTACCACTTGTTACAGTGCTTGTAAAACCTAAGTTTAAGTACGCTTGGTCATATTTTCGTCTTTTTGCTTTTATAATAGGATTGACACTGGTGCTGGGCGTTTTTGATTAAGAAGAAGCTTCTTCGTCCTTACGCTTATGTTTGCTTCCAATTAAAAATCTGTCCATATTTACTACACACGTACACTAGCGTTGGAACTCTAAGTGACAAACTCACAACACAGTCGCACTGGAACAATTAACAAGTCACTCGCAGACGCGTTGCTTTTATAGTCGCATATTTTCAATCCAGAAAGTTCGAGACGTACACTAGCGTTCGAACTCCAAGTGCCAAACTCACAACACAATCGGAAGGAGAAAATTGACAAGTCACTTTTTTTTTTTTACATTGGGGAATTTAATTGAAGTGAATTTATTATAGTAGGCAGAGTAACTATCTCATATTAACAAGTCACCCACAGACACGCTGCTTTTATACCCGCATATTTTCAATCCAGAAAGTTCGAGACTCATCGGTATCTACCGTGAACATTCGGATAAGTGGAAATGACGTCATAATACGGAGCTATTGCACTACATCGGCAGCGATAGCCAGTATTGCCAATCGAGTTTAAATTGCCGCGTATTGTGTTATTCTTCATCTATGTTTATATCTTATATTATGGGGGACCAGAATTATCCAAGGCAAAAAGGGGGCACGAAATGCGAAAGTAAATAATAATCAGGAAGAATATAATCGGATAATACCTGGAATAAACTGTTTTTGAAGATCAAATAAGGGCCACATTTAATATTGCTAAGAATATTATTATATTTCAGTGCATCATTCTAGGATAAATTGACATTTGATACAGACAAAATCCTCTAAAGTTTAGGAGAACACCAGTGCATAAATCGATATATTCAAAATAAATATTTTAGCATCAGGAATTTATGTTCATGAAAATCTCAAGCCTTATGTTTTGGAGCATCATAATTCTTTACCTTTATACTTCGTGTGACGAGAGGATAAAAGGTACAGGTGAACTAAAGTCCTTATTTCGAGTTCACTATAGAATGCCCATTTCAGGAGCAGAAGGAGAAATGAGGAGTAAGATACGAAGACTGATATATGTCCTTATTTTAAATACTGTAACTTTGATAAGAGAACACGGATTTACCTTACAGAAATACCGCATATAATACACAATAAAAGTTCCATGTGTAATATTAGACGTGTCAGTCTTGGCTTGGTCTTCTGAACATTTCAATCTTTCCTCTTCCCAGTTGATCACTTACAGTTTTCCTTCCCATTAATTTATTTTATAACTCGAATAACACCATTCTTCCATTACATTTGGTGAAACATGATCAGTTTCATCATTTTTCAAAGTGCACCCACTTACATCCGTAAGCTATATTCTCATATATATATACAGTATAGCTGTATATATATATATATATATATATATATATATATATATATATACAGCTATACTGTAATGGAATGTGTGGTGAACAAAGCAGACGTTACAGTGGATTTTCTCTGTGCACTCCAGTTCTATTCCATCAACACTCTACGCTTCTTCCTCATTTCATCTTTCATCTACAGTAGTTAAAAATGAGGAGGTACATGGTTTTCAGATGATGACGTGGAATTTACGACCTGGCGTGTATCAAGTAACCATCTGGGGATGAGACCTGGCTCTGTTAGGGCTGAGGCAGGGTGAAACGTCTGTTATCACAGGATTCACGAATGCTACCCAGGCCACCAGTCAAATTTGGAACAAATATCTCGTACAATAGGCCAAAAGTGCCTAAGTGTATGGATCCGTTCCGAGTGCAAAACTCGAAGAGCTAAATCATCTTAATATGTTGCTAAGAAGTTGCAAAATTGTTACCAGATTTCTGACTGCACGTATGAATATTTTTCAGTATACGCAAAAACATCTCCAAAATTCATTCCAACCAACCGTAAATTGGTAAGCGGTCCGTTTATCGCAAGAATGACGAAATTACATTTTTGTTTACTATGAGATTTGTGATGAAGAAAATATGCGCCAAAACAGATTATTTTCGAATATCTAGGCCGCTCTTTACTATTGCGTAATAATTTCCTTATAATTATTTCACCGATTAAAACAAATGTCCACACTAAAAGTTACACAAACAAGAATGTATCTGTATATTTAGTAGGCCTACATATAGCCTAGATTACATAGATCGACACACCTATGTTCGTCTAATAACGTAGTTTCCTTTCCGGAAACAATCCGTCTGAAGCTGTAATACAGGTTTAAAAGCCACATCCCTTGATAAGGTCTTGAGATGAGAGGAGGTTTCCTATAAATCTGCAGGAAAAGGTAGAGAAACCCGCAGCTCTTCCTTGTGTTCTCTTCCTGTTATAATTTTATACCGCAACACAGAAAAAGAACTGAACAGAGGATGACAGACTTTAAAATACTAGACAATTACAGGCGTGAGGCAAGCATAAAGAATTTAATCCACATTAATGTATATATAATAAGCAGGCAGCGCATTTTCGTTCCCTAACAAGTTGGGAAAGTTATCAGTTAGTATATCTTGGAGATTCAGGGTTCAAACTCTAACCTTAAATGTTTATGTCAGGACGCTACGAAAGGTAAAACCTAGTTCGGTAAATAATAATAATAATAATAATAATAATAATAATAATAATAATAATGATAATAATAATAATAATGATAATGGAGCGTGACAACTATAAGTGGGATTGCTACTAAATTGAAATGGTCTGTCCAGCTAATTTTTAACCACATAAATGCACAAACATTGAAAAACTAGAGCTCTACAAAATATTAGTGCTACGTATGACAGGAAATATAATTAGATGGATGATAATATTGAACTAGTATATTATAGAACATAATAGTAAACATGATACACATTAACTGTATAGGCTATACACTATAAATAGCCTACATTATAGCCTACAATTAATTCATTTAGCTAAATCAGCTCCGTTACGGTAAACAATAATATATATTCTGAGATTATGAAACTCATATCTTTTACCGTAATTGTCAGTAAAAATTTGTTTAAGCTAAGAAAATGTTCTTCCTACGTCACAAGACGTTACAATGACATAATTATAACAACAAAAATCAATGTACAAATTAACAAAATTTACATTTTACATAATACAATATACAAAATACAGATCAAAATGAAATACAATATAACATAGATTGAGAACTTAAAATAATGTTAACACAAAAGTCTGAATGAAAATGCAACTTACTCAGTTTTAGAATCAGATCACAATGTAGTCGTAACTTGATGTTTTACATATACAACATGGATGATGAAGAACCTATATTGTACTATGATTCATACTCATTGCGTACCTGCTTACAATATTAACCTGCTTATGCAACCATGGCTAACGAACCATCGACGTGACGTAATAGATGTACCAGAAGAAACTACTCGATCCGCTGTACATTTGGGAAAAAAATGCGCTGCCTGATAATAAGAGAGTAGCTGATTGGAAATATAGACAAGGAGCATAACTACCGAAACAATCTGTAACCTATCCCGATGGCATTTACAGTAGCCTATGTCCAAATATATCTGACAAAACTCTATGAAGTAGGTTACTCCGAAAAAGTTCTAAGGTTGATCAATTCGGAAGAAGCTCTATAATGTAGGTTGCTAGGAAAGATGTCTAAAACTAGAACATAAGAATGGAGTCCTACAGACCAACTCCTTTGGAAAGAACCATACACATCAACGAAACAGGGCATAAAAATATCAACAAAAGTGGATGGAAATGAGGCGTTACAAAATCACTCACTCTTAAAGAGCGCTACAAAGCCACTCATTCGCAACAAGCAGTGCAAAACCACTCACTCGCAACGAGCTCTATAAGAACGAGCCCTACAAGGCCACTCACTCGCAACGATCCTTACAAAGTCACTCGCAACGAGATCTACAAAATGACTCATTCGCAACAAGCAATACGAAACCACTCACTCGGAACGATCGCTACAATGTCACTGACTTGCAACAAGTAGTACAAAATTACTACAAAATCACTCACTCGCAACAAGTACTACAAAGTAACTCATTCACAATAATTAGTATGAAACCACTCACTCGCAACGAGCTCTATAAGAACGAGCCCTACAAGGCTACTTACTCTCAACGAACCCTACAAAGCCACTCACTCGCAACGAGCGCTACAAAGCGACTCACTCGCAACGAGCGCTACAAAGCCACTCACTCGCTACGAGCGCTACAAAGCCACTCACTCGCTACGAGCGCTACAAAGTGACCCACTCGCAACAAGCAGTACAAAACCACTCACTCGCAGCGAGGTCTAGAAAAACGAGTCCTACAAAGCCACTCACTCGCAACGAACCCTACAAAGCCACTCACTCGCAACGAGCTCTACAAAGCGATTCACTCATTACGAGCACTACAAAGCGATTCACTCGTTACGAGCACTACAAAGCAACTCACTCGTTACGAGCATTACAAAGAGTTTCACTCGTTACGAGCACTATAAAGAGGCTCAATAAGAAAGATATCAACAGATCACTCACTCGCAATGAGCGCCACAAAGCCACTCATTAGGATCGAACGCTACATAGCAACTCACTCGGAACGAGCGCTACAAAGCAATTTACATGGAACGAATGCTACAAAGCAAGCCAGCCACTCGGAACGAGCGCTACAAAGCAAGCCACTCGGAACCTGGGCAACACAGCTATTCATTCGCTATGAGAGGTACATATAAACTCATTCGGAAGGGGCGCTGCAAAATAACTCACAAAAGAGTGCTATATAGCAACTCACTCAAAACGAGTGCTACAAGAGCTGATCGCTTGGACCAATCTCTATAAGGAAGTCATTCGGAACGAACGCTATAAAGCATGTCCCTCTTAACAAATTCTACAATGTAAGTCACCTGAGCTCTTCTAAACTACTCACATGAAACGAGTCATACAAACAACTCCCTGTAAAGCAAGTCAATAAGAAGAATCTGCCTAAAAGAGTAATTGAGATGAAATCCAAAAATCACACCACTTAGAAAGATACCTTAAGATATTATCGCTAAGAAGAAGCCCTACAAAGCAAGTCATAAGTAATAAGCCCGACAAAGCAAGTCAGTTGCAAGAAGCCCTACAAAGCAGTTACTAAGGAGAGACATTATAAAGTAAGCCACAATGAAGAAGCATTACAAATAAAGTCAGTAGGAGGAAACCCTTCAAAGAAAATACCCACGAAAAGCCCTACAAAGCAAGTCTCTAAGAAGAAGATTTACAAAGAAATTCTTTATGAAGAATTCCCACGCAGTAAGTCTATAAAGAAGCCTTCCAAACAAATCCCTATGAAAGATTACTACAAATCACGTCTATGTGAATAAAGTCATACAAAGAATGTCATTAGAAAGAAACCCTACAAAGTGGGTCACTAGAAAGAAGACCTGAAAAAAGAGTCATTACGAAGAAGCTCTACGAAGCTTGTAACAAAAAACTTAATCAATCAAGTACTTAGGATGATATTATATTAATGAAGTCACAACAGATTATTACTACTATATAAAGAAAGTCACTGCGAAGTAACAATACACACAGACTGTACAAAGAAATACGAAGATACCCTACAAATCAAGTCTAAAAAAAAAAAAAAAGAACTACAAAATAAGGCTCTACAAAGAAACCTTACAAAGCAAGTAAGTCTGTACTAAGAAGCCTCGCATAGAAAGTCTCTAAGATGAAGCCCTACGGATTAAGTCAGTAGGAAGGAGAAAGGAGAAATACAAATTAGGCAATACAATACAAAGAAGCACACAAAGCATATCACTATGAATAAGCCCTTCGAAGCAATCCACTAGAAAGAGGCACTGCAACGCAAATCACTAGGAAGAAGCTCAACAAAGTAAGTCACCAGAAATAAGCCTTACAAAGCAAGACACTAGAAAGCAGGTCTACCACACAAGTTACTAAGAAGAAGTCCTATGAAGTAAGTCATTAGGAAGAAGTCCTAGAAAGCAAGTCACTAAGAAAACGCTCTACAGTACAAGTCACTAGGAAGGAGTGCTATAAAGCAAATCTCTAAAAAAAAAAAAGTCCTACAAATCAAGTCACTGTATCACCAAAAATGCCCCTCTAAATCAAGTACAGTAATTACGAAGAAGCCCTAAAAATCATGTCACTAAGAAGGAGCCCTACAAAGCCAGTCACTACGAAGAAACTCTATAAAGCAAGTCATTAAGAAAACCCCTACAAAGTAAATCAGAAGGCAGAAGACCAACAATCCATGTCACTGGGACGAAATCCTGCAAATCGAGTCTTTACAACTAGCCTTAGAAATGAAATCACTAAAAAAAAAGAGCACTACAAATCATGCCACTAGAAAGAAGCCACGCAAATCAAGCCACTAAGAAGAAGCCCCATAAATCAAGTCACTACGAAGAAGCCCCATAAATCAAGTCATTAGAATTTAACCCTAGAAATAAACTATGAAGAAGTCTTGCAAAGAAATATACTATGAAAAAGCCCCATAAATCAAGTCCCTAGGAAACATTCCTGCATGGAAGTCACCAGGAAGGAGCCCTATAATAAAAGTGGCCACACATATTCACTGCAAAGCAAGTGATAAAAAAAAAGTCTTACAATTCATATTATTAGGAACGGTCCGTCCAATTCAAGTCCCTACGAAGAAGTTTTACAATTCCAAGTCACTTGATGAAGCCCTACATTTTCAAGTCACTACAAAGACCTATGAAGCAAATTATTAGAAAATGGTCCTGCAAGGCACGTAACTACTTAGAAGTACTACAATGCTGGTCACTATGAAGAAATCATATGAAGCAAGTCTCTAAGAAGAAATTCTACAAAGCAAATCAGTAAGAAGAATCACTATAATACTAGTTACTAGGAAGAAGCCCTACAAAGTAAATCACTAAGAAGAAATCCTACAAAACAAATCTTAGGAATACGTTCTACAAAGAAAGTCGTAAGTAAAAAGTACTACAAATTAAGTCACTAGAAAGAGGCCATATAAATCAAGTTAATAGAAAGAAGCCATACAATACAAGTCACTAGGAAGAAGCTCTAGAAAGCTATAAACTGTGATGAAGCCCTAGTAAGCAAGCTTCTAGGAAGAACCATTGCAAATAAAGTAACTAGGTAGAATGCCTACAAACCAAATCACCGTACGAAGCCCTACTAAGCAAATCACTATGAAGAATCCCTATAAAGCAAGTCACCAGCCGGAAGCAGTATAAAGCAAACCACTGCGAAGAATTCCTATAAAGCAAGTCATTAGATGGAAGCCCTACAAAACACGTCACAAGAAAAAAGCTCTAAAAGCAAATGACCTGAAAGAAGTCTTACAAAACTAATTTCTGAGAGGAAAACCTACAAACCAAATCACTAGATAGAAGACCTACGAACCAAATCACTAAAAAGAAGCCCTACAAAGTAAATCACGATTACGAAGCCATAAAAAGCAATCCACTAGGGAAAATCCCTACAGAACAAGTCACTAGGTGGAAGCCCAACGTAGTAAGTTACTAGGAAGAAGCTCTAAAAATAAGTAACGAGAATAAAGTGCAACAAAGCAAGTCACAGGATGAAGCGCTACAAAGCATGTTATTAGGTAGAACCTTTAAAAATCAAATTATAAGCATGAATCCCTATAAGGGAAGTCACTAAGAAGAATCCCTATAAAGCAAGTCGACTAGTAAGAAGTCCTACAAATCAAGTCACCATCACGAATTCCAACAAATAATGTCATTAGATATAAGCCCTGCAAAGTAATTTTCCAGTCTCAAGACATTATCACAAGTCACTACATAGAATACCTACATATCGAGCCCTACAATACAAGTCACCAGGATGAAGCCCTACAAAGCAAGCCATTACAAAGAATCCCTATAAAGCAAGTCACTTGGTGGAAACCCTGTGAAGCAGATCACTAGGAAGAAGCTCTACATCAAGTTACTACAAAGAAATCCTACAAAGTAAGTCACTATGAAGAAACTTCACAAAGTAAGTCACTAGATACATAGAAGCCGTACAAGGAAGTCACAAGCATGAAGTCCCATATAGTAAGCCACTACGAAGAACCCCCTACAAAGCAAGTCACTACGTGGGAGCCCTAGAAATCAAGTTACCAAGAAGAACCCCTACAAAACCCAATCACTAGGTATAAGCCTAATAAAGTAAGTCACCGGTTTAAAACCCTATATATCAAGTAGTTTTCAGTACGTTATTTTACTACTCTTTATCAACATCTTAGGTTATTTAGCGTCTGAATGAGTTGAAGGTGATAATGCCGGTGAAGTGAGTCCGGGGTCCAGCACCGAAAGTTTTTTTTAGTTGGTTATTTAACGACGCTTTATCAACCACTAGGTTATTTAGCGTCGATGAGATTGGTGATATCGAGATGGTATTTGGCGAGATGAGGCCGAGGATTCGCCTTGGATTACCTGGCAATCAACTTACGGTTGAGGAAAACCTCGGAGAAAAACCAACCAGATAATCAGCCCAAGCGGGGATCGAACCCGCGCCCGAGCGCAACTTCAGACCGGCAAGCAAGCGCCTTAACCGACTGAGCACCGAAAGTTACCCAGCATTTGCTCATATTGGGTTGAGGGAAAACCCCGGAAAAAACCCCAACCAGGTAACCCGACCGGGAATCGAACACGGGCCACCTGGTTTCGCGGCCAGACGCGCTAACCGTTACTCCATAGATGTGGACAATATATATAGCAAGTTACTATGAAGAATCCTTACATAAGAAGTTACTAGGTAGAAGTCCTACGAAGCAAGTCACTAGGACGAAGCACTACAAAGCAAGAAGACGTAGAATCCCTACAATGCAGGTCAATAGATAGAAACTGTACAATGGAAGTGACTAGGAAGATCTAAAAACAATTGACTACAATAAAGTGCTATATAACAAGTCACTAGGAAAAAGCCTCATAAACAAGTGACAAGTCCTACGAATAAAGTGCCTAGATATGAGCTCTACAATAGAAGCGACTAGAAAGAAATCCTTGAAAGCAAGTCTTTCTGAAGAATTCCTACATATGTAAGAAGCCTTACAAATAAAAGGCTATAGTGTATTTACTTCTCCATTCTATAAAATATGAGAGATTATTTTGTTTTTTAGTTGGTTATTTTACGACGCTTTATCAAGTTCTCTGGTTATCTAGCGTCGGAGTCAGATGAAGGTGGTTAATGCTAGCGAAATGAGTCCAGGGTCCAGCGCCGAAAGTTACCCAGCATTTGCTCTTAATGGGTTGATGGGAAAACCCGGAAAACCTCAACCACGTAACTTGTCACAACCATTTTTTGAACCCAGGCCCACTCGTTTTACCGCCAGGGAAGCTAAGATTATTTTGTTGCAGAGAGGAAAAAAGAAATAGATTTCGCTTTTGTCACAACTCTGATATTGGATTATATTGTCAATGTAACATACTTTTTCCTTGATTATTTAACGACGCTGTATCAACTACTGCGTTACTTAGCGTAGATGAAATTGGTGATAGCGAGATGGTATTTGGCAGATGAGGATAGATTACCTGAGATTCACTTTACGGTTGGGGAAAACCTCAGAAAAATTTCAATAAGGTAATTATACCAATCGGGAATCAAACCCACGTCCGAGCGCAACTTCGGATCAGCAGGCAAACGAGCTATCGCCTAAGTTACGCTGGTGGCTCTGTATAATATACAGAATTCGCTTAAATTATTATTGGTTTGATCTTGTAATATTTATTGCCTGTATATCAATTTATCTAGGAATGACTCAAATGAAATATGACAGCCATTTTAATGTGTTCATCCGAAATAAATTACACGATGTAACAATTTGCGAAAATTTCACTGTAAAAATATGTTTCTTTTTACATGAAACAGGAATAGTACAGACTTTATCTGGAATGCGCCACGATTCAGAACCTTTGAAGAGAATACGAGTAGTTTTAGAGTAATTTGAAAACCTTCTGAAATATCATCTTCCTATGCGTTTAGGAGAAGATAAGAATTGGCGTAGACTTTCCTCTGCTATATTTTATATAGTGCTGTTACTTCTTTTAATGTAGTTATTTCCAATCATGCATACAAATAATATTCGAAAAAATTTAGAAATACATCACTAAAGGAAACCGAGAAGTTTCACTTATAGCTGAAGAAGATCAAGCACAGATCGAGAAGAGAAACAGTTCGCCGGAGGTCGCAAGCAAAAGTAATGAACGCCAAACAGCCAAATTCGCCCAGTCTATAAAGCAAGGTGATGGGGAAATTGAAGGGGAAAGGGATATGACATATTGAAGGGGAAAGGGATATGACATAAAGGTCAGCACTTTTAATTTGTCAATGTTACAATGCAAATAACAATGAACAAAACGTGGCTATGTTAACAAACTTGTGTTGTAGCGCTGCGCTGTGGTGATTATGAACTGTACACTGTACGTACAACAAACGTCACTTACTAAAATCAGTATATGGTCACAACAATATCATTAAATGTTAATAGATTAACAAGGTGAGAGAACTTATAACTGGCTTATTTATGGCATCTATTGAAAACTGACTGGTTATATATGATTAGCCCCACTAGAGTTTATTACCGAATGTGTTATGCAAGCTTCATAATTGTATAAGTTATGTTGAACGAAAATGAAATATTCATATTTCATGGAAATTTACATAATATACATATCTCAGCTATTTGAAAGATAACGGTAATATACTTACAGGCTACAGTATAATTTGTGCATTTTCTGTAAGATTCATTTCATAGTTAGTAATTACTTCATAGACTTCTCGTTAGATGAAACGCGAAGTGTTCTACAATTCGCAAATTGATCATCGCTAGATGGCACGAGAATTGCAGTTAGCATGACAGCCACATTGTCAACACAGTCAAATTTTCACACGTCTTACTATGAGTATTTTGATTTAGAGAGTGTCTTAAAATCATCCCTTATCTTTATCTTTCAACTCATATTGTTACTTTAATTGTTAGCCCTAATACATTGAATCAGCTTCATAGTTTTATTGATATATTTTTGGAGTTTCGCGTTGGTGAACCATGAATAAAGAATCGGCGGACCATGGTCGTCTGTCTTACAACTACGTGCTCAGTCAATTACCAAAGATCAGCTCTGACTGGCTTCTGTCTACTTATTCTCAACTAATAAAGAGACATGCAGTAAGAACGAAAGCATTTTCCATTAATTCACTCGTATGCGTTGCCAACATTCGCAGCAGTACTTGTATCTCCCGAACGTTGATTCATGATGAGAAAGTAATGAAGCGGCACTTTGAACATAATACACGTTTGTTTTTAATAATAGCCGCAATAATTTAAGTGTTGTTTTACGTATAATTATTTATTCGTCCACTATTATCTCTTTCCAGATCCATTGCGTTCACAAATTCACAAATTGTTCACAATAATAACATATCAAGCAGAATTTTATTAATATAACATGATTTAAATTTTACGATTGTGATTAGTTAATGATTAAACTTGAGTTAGCTTCCGCGAAGAAACCGAATCTTACGGTTGGATCTAGGGGAAACCCGGGCAAAGCGGATAAGCTAAGAACAAACAATGCCACAGGCTATATTTTGGTGCTCCCGAAATAAAATCTTCATGACATTGGTTGTGACACATGTTGTCCAAATATATCAAAAACAGCAATTCGTTTCTCGTACCTATAGACGGGCAAAGCGAATAATTAACCCGGGCAAAGTGAATATCCCTGTAACATTTTCACATTTCTATTTAATTTTTATTCACTGATAATAAAATTAAATCAACACATAAACACGATATTAATGAGTTATATTAGACGATAGGATATGTTATTTACAGCCCATTACAGCACGTCTGATTAGTAGAAAATACAAATTTGAACAAGTCGACGTTTCACTAGCACTGAAGACTTGGATTTCTTCTGCTTTTGCTCCTGCCCATAAGTTACTTATCTTTTAACGTTTTTAATCGGTACCGGTATAGATGTAAGAACTTCAGAGCGCTGACATTTTCTTCGTTGAACTCGTATCTTTCAAGCATCCACTTCTGGCACTGGTCTAAATCAAAAGAACTGACTTGGATTCTCTTGCTGACGATGTTGACGGTTTTGGTGTAACCAGAACTGAAAATCTGAGTGTAATTGATGTATTGGATATTCCTTCAATCTCTGAAGATAACGACATTACAGAGGTGGCTGATTCTGAGTGAGCATTAACTGTTTCTTCAGCCGCTGAAGAAGCTAGCACCGCAGAATTTGTTAAATCTGAGCCAGCTGTCGTTTCGCTGATTTCTATCTCAAATGGGCGATCTGTAAGTTGATCTGGAGTAACATCTTCATCAACAAACACCTTATGGTTGTGTGGCCAGATAGCAGAATCAATGATTGGAAGATTGTTTTTCTTCAAGTGCTTTCTTCATGGCTTCTTCAGACCATTTGGCTTGTTCCGTCTTCGTCTTGAAAAATTAAACCATCTGAACACACATTACGACCTTTTTAAGTAAAAATTAAGATCAGTGTTACTGATTTATAGTTTAAATAGTGTGACTTAATGTCTCCACTATGTAAAATGATCTAACACGCTTTATTACAATAGACAAATACATACAAAAATACAGCTAACACTTACACACTCAAATAAAGATGGCAGGGCAAAGCAGATAAGTTATCCACTTTGCCCTATTCACTTTGCCCGCAGACGCCATTTCGCTTTTCATTTAAGGTTATACAAACATAAACGTCAATAATCTTCTTCGTAAGTACGGCACTTTAGAAGTAATCGTATCGCCTATATATTACTATCACATAATAAAAGGTTTCTGCAGTACTGTATATTGTACATATATTTCTCTTACCTTAAAATATTTGAAGAAAACAGTCAATTTTCTTCAAACACACGCTGACTTCTTCTCTCACTAGCTAGAATGACAAGTCAGTGCCAGCAGCAAAATCTGGTAGGGATTCTTCCCCAACATAGCAGAAAGCGCTACCTGTTGGCGTTTCTAAGAAATATGCATTATTCTCTTTGCCCGGGTTATTCGTTTTGCCCGGGTCTCCCCTACGCATTACGTTTTGGCAGATCCGGCTTCAGGTAGATGCGACTGGGATGCAATGGACAGGCGATCTCATCAGTCTCCTTTCAACAGTTTGCAAGTGTTGTAGAAATTTAATTATGATAACAACTTTCTAGTGATGAAATGAATACTAAGTAGTAAATTACTCGTATGGAGTATTTTGCCGTTATCATGTTAAAAATCTCTGAATTACTATAACAACAACAACACAATATGATAATTTTACCCGTCCACACCTGTGGAGTAACGGTCAGCGCGTCTGACCGCGAAACTAGGTGGCCCGGGTTCGAATCCCGGTCTGGGCAAGTTACCTGGTTGAGGTTTTATCCTGGGTTTTCCCTCAACCCAATACGAGCAAATGCTGGGTAACTTTCGGTGCTGGACCCCGGACTCATTTCACAGTCATTATCACCATTTCATTCAGACGCTAAATAACCTAGATGTTGATACAGCGTCGTAAAATAACGCAATAAAAAAAATAATAACTCATACAGTTTCAGATAATAGCTAGTACCGGTACCTAATTAAGTTTTGTATAATTATCTAATAATGCAATCAGTAAGTAACATAAACACTACTATTCTGTTTTAAACTTATGCGAAAGGAAAAAAAAATCATAGGATATTCTGCATATGGTAAAATTAAATAATAGACCTACAACAAATAATAAATATAATTAGCCTAATTATTGTTACGTAACTGTTGCATAATCATGTACTACTTATATGAGCATCACACTGCTAGAAACAAATTTAAATTCCAGACTTCTCGCCTAATTCAGAAGAAGCTCTACAATACATCTTCGCGTACATTTATTATTATTATATTTTAATGTCAATAAAAACAACCAGATTTGAATATATCATTCTGTAGAAGGACTAACAATTTCTGGCGTTTCACCCTGCTTCTCTTTGTAAATAAATAATTTACACATATCAAACGAAGAGTATCACCTCCGCTTTCATTACATAATAAGTCAAGAGTTCAATCAACCTGAAAATTAAATGTACGACTTTTACCTCAATATTTAATTACAACCCTTGTGTTCACAATTGTCTTGTACCTGAGTGTCTTACGTGCTGTGAGGTACGCTTGCGCTCGATTACATCATTATATAGTGAACAGTGCACACGCTGTAATGGCACTGCACATGCAGAACATTGATATTAGCACTAAGTTCAGTTTAAAATAACTTCTATTGTGACAATCATACAACATTTTATATAATGTAGAAAAATGGAAACTGAAAACTGTTAAATATATAATTATCAGGTATTGAAGTCTATTGTAGCAGCATATCTGCACTTGGCAGAATAGTAATTGCAATGAACGAACTGGTCTTGTCCTCCGGTTATCCAGTCAGTCCACCAGACCGCAGATTCCGGCACCTGTGCTTGACCGGTGCCTACTTACGTAGACGTCAGGATGTCAAGCAATGTTCTGATCGCCCCATTATCAGTGACCCCCCTCTCCTTCTCAATTCTCTTGACCCCTAATACTCTGATTGGTGCAGGAGGTATGAATGTGTGGACGGACATATTACGGCCTGTAAACGTAAGTCTATTGCATTAATAGATGGGGACTAGCAGCGTTTTTGCTATTGATAAAATACGTTTACACACACACACACACACACACACACACACACACACATATATATATATATATATGTATGTATGTATGTATGTATGTATGTATGTATGTATGTATGTATTCATTCATTCATCGATTTATTTATTTATTTATTTATTTATTTATTTATTTATTTATTTATTTATTTATTTATTTATTTATTTATTTATTTAACTAGCTAGCTAGTGAGTATAAATTAAAATTATAGAGCAAAAATGTTTCTAGCCACTACCGTAAGAGCCACGCTCGTATACGGTGTGGTCTTAGCCAATAATATAACATAAAATTTACAAGGACAGTTTACTAAACACAGTAAGTAACTTAATTCAAACCAATAAATAACACATTAAACATTATTAAAGAAATGTATGGTGGAAACTCTCTTGGGACCTCTTCATCTTTAACGAAAAAGATTAATTTTCTTTTTCGATTTTCTTTCGAGAAAAATGTCATTTTGTAACATTCTTGTAAGTGAGGTAATCTTTCTCGTAATGACTATTTCTTATGTGTATACTCGGATAAATTGACTCAGATAAGGATGTGAACTGACATTAGGCCTATATACTACTTAACCCACTATTATTGAAACGGAGGTAAATTTCTTCTAGGATTTCGAACCTCGTTCCGCAGAAAACTTAGAAATTCTTTCGCTTGCGTAATAATAATAATAATAATAATAATAATAATAATAATAATAATAATAATAATAATAATAATAATAATAATTTTTCCAAAATTATCCAAAGGTTTTATCTATATGACAGCACTTTATATTCCTTGAATTGAATCCAAGACCTTCCAATGTATGTTTACACGGTAAAATGATATTTTAATCCGTGGCCAATAGCTGTGATATAAAACAAAGAAATCCATGCGGTTGCCAAGGTGACCGTTAGGCGTGACGTAATGAGTAGCCGATCTTGACACTTTCGCTGCATGTTTGTACTGGACACATAGGTACAAAATACCCAAGGCGAAATTTATGCAACTGTCGTTTTTATAGGAATTGGCGGACTTCGCCTTCAAATGAAATGGGGTCAAGTTTAGTTACAAAACTCGTGCCACTAGCCGCACTCCAAGTTTCCGTATTTCGTTTCACAGTTCATTAAGTTGAGCTAAAAAGCAGAGGCGTGCCAATAAATTCAATTTCATTTACCTTCAAGTGTGAAATTGTTTTTTTGTTACTAGTCTGTATTTTAATAAAAAATTTTATTCCTATTTTTAAGTTAAGGGAGATCGAGGTGGAAATAGTGATTTTCCAAACTATACATGCTATAACGTTACTTTTTTGCACAGACAGTCTATTTGACATTAAAAGTAACTGTGACGAGTCTGAACTCAATATCTCAAATAGTTTTGTGATATAATTTTTTTCTTTAAATTTTCAAAAAAATGAAATGTACCATCTCACACAAAAATTAATATTATGCTCTAATTTTTTATTTTCTGTTCTCTACTATGCCATTAATAAAATGTGCTATAGAACTTTGAATATATTTTTTAGTACTCGAGAAACAATTTAAAGACAACAAGATGGAACAATAAAAAAAATCTGGTCAACATATTACTTTTTTAGATGAAATTCAACCCTGACAAATAATTCCATCGATCATTTTGAGAAAGACATTTTAGGGAATATTGTGTAAAAATTTAATGTCCTAGCTCTCACATTGGATATGATACACTTTGGATATGACAAAATTATAAAATTAGAACAGAGAAAAAATATGTTTAAAATTTTGCATGGTATATTTATAAGAAAAGACACATATTCATTATACCTGTACTTTTAAAAGTGTCCAGCTTTATTTAATAGTCCATCCCTCTTTCTGGTAGTATTTTCAGCCCTTATCTTCGTCACATATGCTAAAACTGTACTTATTTCACTATATTTAGGCCTACATACATGTTTGAGTGTAAATAAAACACTCAATAAACGATTATAAACACGCAACACAAACCAAATTGAAATTGTAAACAAAAATAAATCACATGGATTCTCACGTGTAATGAATGCCTTCAATAACAAAGTGATACCAAATGTGTTTATATAAAAACTCTGGAAACAATTGCAAGGAAAATAAATTTCTAAACACAACCAACAACAGACTGTCGGAAATAAGTGATATCTACTTGGAAAATATGATGAACTATTACAAGTTGACTAAGGTAACTTGACAGCAGATGTAGCACCAACATTGTGTATTCCAAACAGGGGCGATAGGCATGTTTCAGAAGTGGATGTCAAATTTGAATATCTGGGCGTAGCTGGGCAGTTATGTTTACGTGATGCAGGCTTTTAAAAATGACGAAGAAAATAATTATTCGAGGTGTCATGATAAAGAAAGAATATAGAGATATTCTTCAAAGTGTCAAGTACTTTTTATATAAAAATAAAAAAAATCGAAATTTTTTACCAAAGTGCCAAAAATTTCACATCTGTTCCCCCTTAAACACTGAGTATTCATATTTCAAAAATGTGTCCTGAAGAAAGAGAAACAAAATGTATACTTGTTGAAGTCATAATTTTCAGGATCTTTTGTTCTATTCAATACATACAGCATATTCATTCATTCATTGTGTTCTGCCCAAGTACAGGTTTTTCACTGAAAACCCAACATTCTCCAATCTTCTCTCTTTTCCACCTTTTCTTAGTCTCCGCATATGATCCATGTATCTTAATGTCGTCTATCATCTAATATCTTCTTCTACCCTGAACATATCCTCCGTTCACTATTCCTTCCAGATCATCCTTCAATAGGCAGTTTCTTCTCAGCCAGTGGCCCAGCTAATTTATTTTACCGTTCTAAATCAGTTTCAGCATTATCCTTTCTTCAACCACTTTTTCCAGCACAGCTTCATTTCTTATTCTCTCTGTACTTCACTTCGTAATTTTATTTATTTATTTAATAATAATATATACATAAAAATGCTACATGAAAGTACCCCGAAAGAGCAAAGCTCGTGTTCGGGGACAGTTCCGTTTTGATAGAAAGACTTGAAAATGACATACAATTTTACATTATTCACCAAACACACCTATTTTTTCTGAATTAATATTTAAGATTCTGTTTACACAGATTATATATACTGGCAATTCACAAAAATAGAAATCTCTACTGTTTCAAAAATAAAATTTAAAATTCTTGCACTAAGATCACATTCTTAAGAAGAGTAGATAGAAACATACATAATTATACATACTTGGTAGGCAAAATACTTAAGAAAAAAGGTCACATAAAGAAGATAATAATAAAGTTAGTAATAATAATAGTAATAACTGAGTGTAAAAAGAGACGATGATGAAATTGGTGATAGATTAATAGGCTGTTAACTTATTATTTGTAGGATTCTGATTCAGCTCCTGGACCCGATAAGGTTCTAATTCGGACTTTGAAATTAACTGAATGCTCTCCAATAGTATCTCTTATATTGGACATAATGCTAAAATGTAAAATTGTTCCAGATAAAATGCGTGAAGCAAAAACTATATTAATTTAAAAGGGCAAGGGGGAGAAGAATGATTCCAATAACTGGAGGCCAATCTCTATTTGTTCAGTAATTCGAAGATTGATTGAAAGAGTTCTTGATTCTACACTGCGGTAATTTGTTAACTCAAATGAAAACCAAAGGGGATTTGTATCGCAACCAGAAACATTTATTAATACTTCATTATTTAATGGGTGCCTCAAGAAAGCTAAGCAGGAGAAGAAGGATGTCTCAATAGTTATGTTGGATGTGCGACAGGCCTTTGATTCTATTGGATTAGAACACGTAACTAATTGTCTGAAATCCCTACCTATTCCAGTATCTTTACGAGAATTAGTTCAATCTTTAGTAGTGGGGAACTTTACTCGGATTCACAGTTCCAATCAGATATCTGATCCAATTGTATTACAAAAAAGAGTTTTCCAAGGATCACCTTTATCTCCATTAATTTTTATTATGTCAATAGATTTTATTCTAAAAGAACTTACGGAGAAACAAGTCAGTGATAAATTTGGTTTTGAGGTTTCTGAGAATTTAGACAATCTAACTATGACTGCCTTTGCTGATGATTTAGTAGTCATAGGGAAAGATATGTCAGCTGCCCAGGACCTAGTATTAATGATGAAGGAGCTTTTAGAAGGCATTGGATTACACATTAATCCTAATAAATCAACTTCCATTAATATAGTAAAATGAAAGTTACGTGAAGAGGATCTGATTCTTTATGAAGATTGCTCCATAAGAGGGATCAAACAAGATGAAACTATAAGATATTTGGGTGTATCATTCAATGAGGAAATAACATTTGATCGGCAGGCATTTATGTTAAGTCTGAAAAATGATTTGGAAAATTTAGTATCCACTTCCATGCTCCGTCCAGATCAAAAGCTCAACATTGTTAACCAGTATATATGGCCTAAATTGATCTACCCATTACAAATGGCTCCTATCCATCAGTTACCAGAAACATTCTTAGAAGATATTGACAAGTTAATCCGTAGTTCTGTTAAACAAATGCTTATGCTGCCATCTGGTACACCTACTAGTATGTTATATGCAAGCAAAAAATACA
Organism: Periplaneta americana; assembly: GCF_040183065.1. Lineage (NCBI taxonomy): Eukaryota > Metazoa > Arthropoda > Insecta > Blattodea > Blattidae > Periplaneta > Periplaneta americana. Next base: position 12,574,350 of record NC_091125.1, on the reverse strand, counting down.
GAGATTTGGGACTAGTCAGAGCATCATGGGAAGCGTTCTTGCAACACTGCAACATCTGCATCACTTTAATATTAAATGAAAATTCTTATGTAAATAGTATGCGACCTTTGATGTCTGAACTTAATTTTTCCTGTCAACATCTAAGTCTCCCTTGTCCAGTTGAACTTCGTAAATCTGTGCCTAGGAAATTAAGAGAGGAATTAAGAAATGCAGAATTCGAATCATGGAAAGTAATGCCTGGAAGAGGCAGAGGTTAGAATTGTACAGCCAAGTACCTAAAGCCAACGCCTGGATTTTTAATAAGTCTGGACTATCTGCATCAGAATGGGTAACCTGCTCAAAATGAATGCCAATTTAGCAGCAGTTAGAGGAGTACCTGGTCGCTCTTTGGACGGGTCCCGGTGCAGACATGGCTGCCCGGAGACTGAAACCCTTGCCCACGTCCAAGGTCAGTGTAACAGAGGTTTACTCCTCCGAAATGCCAGACACCATCATGTTCGATCCTTAATTGCAAATGCATTAAGAAAAAAGTCTTGGATAGTAGAAGAGGAACTTTTTTGCCTTGCTACTAATGGCTCCTCTAGACGTATTGACATCATTGCGTATTCCCAGGCTACCAAGAAAGGATATATAATTGATCCTACCATAAAGATTGACACGGGGAGTAGCCAGCCGGAGGATCTCAATAAAGAAAAGATCAACATTTATCTGCCAACAGTTGATTACTTCAAAGCAAAATACCAGCTTGAAGACATTGAGGTGATTGGTCTTCTTATTGGAGCTCGTGATGTGATTCCCAAGTTCTTTGAAAGCTTCAGGAAGACTTTTGAACTACCACAGACACTTACTGCTGACATCATAACTTCAGTTTTGAAAAGCTCTTGCCAAATTCTGAGTCATCATATTCACTCTGTTTAATTTTTTTTCTTCACTTTATAATTCATATATGTTTATATTAATTTTCTTCTACAAAATTTATGTAAACATTTAATATCATAATAATTCATGTAGGAGAGTATACTGAGTCCTTCTGGGCTACCTCCAATAGGAGGCAGTTATTATCTCATCTTATCTTAGTACTGGTTATGTTGATATAGTAACAAAGATAAGATAGAAAAAATATACTTAGGATAGAAATAAACTTGTTTTACAATACATGGTACATATTATAAAATCATCATAATGTTCATGCTTCTGCCTCATACAATGCTACACTCCACATAAAGAACTTCAATAGTCTCTTCTTTAGTATTTTTCCCAGAAGTCCGCAGAAGATGCTCCTTTTTCTATTAAAAGCTTCCTTAGCCATTCCTATCCTTATTTTGGCTTCCTAGCAACAGCTCATGTTACTGCTTATAGTACACCCCAAGTATGTGAAGCAGTCCGTTTTTTCCACTGCCTCATTTCAAATTCGCAAGTTTACCTTCTTTATTTTTCTTCCGATAACCATGGTCTTCTTGTTTGCATTTATCTTCTTTCCATACTGCTCACAGCTGTAATTTATCTCCAGTAACATATCCCATAATATCGTGTCCTCTTCTACTAACAACGCCATATCATCAGCAAATCTTAGGCCTATGCATTTTATTCTTCTTTCTTCTACTATCACTCCTCCCATGTTCTGAAAACTGTTCTTCACTAAATCCTCCAAGTAGATGTTGAACAGGATTGGCGATAAAGGGCATTCTTGTCGTACGCGTCTTCCCATCTCCTCTTCCCATTCCACTTTTCTTTGACATTTGTACGTCTATCCTGACTTTGACTCATTGTTTTGTATAAAGGTTGCAGAACAGTCTTTCCAATCCACATCTCCAGTATTTCCTTCAAGATCCCCATAAGTTAAGTTCATTCCAATCCATTTTGTCTAATGCCTTTTCCAAGTCCACATACACTACTTTATTTTTCTATAGACTAACTGTAGTAACTTTCGAGGAATATCACTTGTGTTGACGTCGTACAAAATTTTGTCGAATATCCTTTTGAGAAGATTAACTCCATATGTAGATGAAATTATTGGGGATCATCAGTGTGGTTTTAGGCGTAATAGATCGACTATTGATCAGATTTTTTGTATTCGACAGATATTGGAGAAAAAATGGGAGTATAAGGGTACAGTACATCAGTTATTCATAGATTTCCAAAAGGCGTATGACTCGGTTAGGAGAGAAGTTTTATATAATAATCTTATTGAATTTGGTATTCCCAAGAAACTAGTTCGATTAATTAAAATGTGTATCAGAGAAACTTACAGCAGAGTCCGTATAGGTCAGTTTCTGATGCTTTTCCAATTCACTGCGGGCTAAAGCAGGGAGATGCACTATCACCTTTACTTTTTAACTTCGCTCTAGAATATGCCATTAGGAAAGTTCAGGATAACACAGAGGGTTTGGAATTGAACGGGTTACATCAGCTTCTTGTCTGTGCGGATGACGTGAATATGTTAGGAGAAAATCCACAAACGATTAGGGGAAACGCGGAAATTCTAGTTGAAGCAAGTAAAGCTATTGGGTTGGAAGTAAATCCCGTAAAGACTAAGTATATGATTATGTCTCGTGACCAGAATATAGTACGAAATGGAACTATAAAAATTGGAGATTTATCCTTCGAAGAGGTAGAAAAATTCAAATATCTTGGAGCAACAGTAACAAACATAAATGACACTCGGGAGGAAATTAAACGCAGAATAAATATGGGAAATGCCTGTTATTATTCGGTTGAGAAGCTTTTGTCATCTAGTCTTCTGCCAAAAAATCTGAAAGTTAGAATTTATATAACAGTTATATTACCGGTTGTTCTGTATGGTTGTGAAACTTGGACTCTCACTTTGAGAGAGGAACAGAGATTAAGGGTGTTTGAGAATAAGGTTCTTAGGAAAATATTTGGGGCTAAGAGGGATGAAGTTACAGGAGAATGGAGAAAATTACACAACACAGAGCTGCACGCATTGTATACTTCACCTGACATAATTAGGACCATAAAATCCAGACGTTTGAAAATAGAATGTTAGTTGGGAGGCCGGAGGGCAAAAGACCTTTGGGGAGGCCGAGACGTAGATGGGAAGATAATATTAAAATGGATTTGAGGGAGGTGGGATATGAGACTGGATTAATCTTGCTCAGGATAGAGACCAATGGCGGGCTTATGTGAGGGCGGCAATGAACCTCCGGGTGACTTAAAATCCAGTAAGTAAGGTATCTTTCGCTGATTGTTTGCAGCAATCTAATTGCATCTGTCATACCTTTTCCCAACTTCAAACCAAATTGTTCTTCTTCCAACTCTCTTTCCATTTAAAATTATAAACCTCGATTAAGTATTGTCAGGAGAATTTTCGCCGAGTGCAATATAAAGCTGAGAGTTCTAAACTCATTACATTTCTTAGCATTATTTTTCTTCGGTATTGGAAGTAACACTGTCTCCGTGACATCTTCAGGCTATTCGCCTTTCCCATATATTCCGTTGCGACAGTTAACGCTAGGAAACAACGGATGGGCCTAGCGTGGTGGAGATTGAAAATTTGGGTGTTAAAGAATTAGAAGAAGAGAAGATATCGTAAAAGATATATGTCCTTTATGTAATCAAAAAAGATTCGATACACATTCTACTAGCTTGCCCAGATATGAGAGAAAAAGGAAAACATGTGTAAGTAGCATATAGGAAACTTTATAGAACAATAAATGGAAGAAAATGAAAGGAAATAGAAAATTTTGTTAGATGGCAATGAAGAATGGAAAGGGAAAACTAAGATATAAACATACTATGTAGGTATATTAATAGGAACTGTAAATAAAGTGAAAGAGTATTTTGTTAAGGAATAACTAGAATGAATAGGCCTAGTACATAGTATTTTTTTTTAATTTGGTCATTTAAAGATGCTGTATCAACTACGAGGTTATTTAGCGTCGATAGAATTGGTTATAGCGAGATGAGGCCGAGGATTCGCCATAGATTACCTGACATTTTCCTTACGTTTGGGGCAAACCTCGGAAAAAAACCCAACCAGGTAAAATCAACCCAAGCGGGAATCGAACCCGCAACCCCGGATCGGCAAGCAAGCGTCTTGGCCGACTGAGTTGCGCCGGTGGCTTAGTATAGAGTATAGGCCTTCTCGTATGTAATAGTAGTTGGTAGTAAAATGTAGTTAATGGGGGTTCCTGGAAAACAGAAATGGAACTACCATTAACGGATGATATACAAATTGTACAAAATTTTGATAACATACACACACATTTCATTGTGTAATGATAGAATTTCCTTCTTGTCTTCTCCCAAGCATTTCATAATTCAATGAGGAATCTAACAACTCATGTTGCTTTCCCATTCTTTATTTCCTTAAGCGCTAGTTCAACTTCTTCTCTTACAAGATCCTTTATCGTCTTCTAATACAGCTACTTCATCTTCTACAGCTAAGTCACCTGGACGATTTCCTGTCTCATATAGCTCTTCTACATATTTCGGTCATCTGTTCAGTATTCCTTAGCTGTTTTTTATTTCATTGCCGATTCCATCTTCATCTACCACATGGATTTTCTGTTCTTATTTGTGAAGTCCAAACATTTTACTTCGCGGTACATGAAATCATATATTCCTTTTCTCTCTAGATCCTCTGTTTCCTTTACATTTCTATTTAATTTTGTATTCTTTCGCCTTATCAGTTTCTCTTCTTATTTCTTTGTTTAGTTTTATTGTTCTTCTGTGTTGATAGATATTACTTTATATACCAAAACAGAATTACTAAAATAAAAAAAAAATGTGACATCGCATTTAATTATAAATACTTTATAGAGCATGCAGAAAACAAAATTCAGCTTGATAGCTTCAAAGTTTTAGATCCATTGTTAGATTTTTAATATGTAGAAATGTGCATAAAATGGAATTATCGAAGAATCACTTTCAAAGTAGTGAAGTATTTAAACAACACAGTAATTTAAATACGACACCATTACTGACAGTTTCCAAATGCGATGGAGTTCTGAAACTTTGGTGACACATAGTTCAGGGTATGTAGATTTATTTTTTACAGTAAAACAGAAAAGTGATTTTTAACCAGAGTTAGTCGAAATTTCACCCATCTCTCCCCAATACATACGAATTATTACTTATATGATATTCTGGCAAATTTAAGTGCAGAAAACAAGACATTATTTGCATACACATAAGTGTTTATAGTTCTATCTAAAACAATAAGTGATTATCATATCTCAATCCCTTACGACGATAAAGGAAAATTGTGGACCCAAGACGGGTTGGGAAATTATGACAAAGACAAAATTCTCGTGCCCCTGCCCAGGACTGAATCCCTATCCTTCAACTAATCCACTAACTCTACTTCCACCCGAATCTTTGAGTTTATGCGTATCTACTAACTGGAAAGTCTTCTTTAAATTTTATCTCCATTATAATTTCCTTTCTTGCTCTAGGATTTGTAGATACTATTATTCCTATTGAACACAATTCTGCAACGTTCAATTTTTAATTGTTTTATTTTAGCTTCCTTTCTTGTTCATATGTTTTAAACTTCAATCCTTCTTAATTGATTTTATTTTAATTTCTTAAAATTTATATCCTGCTATTGCTTTTCCACTTTAGTTCTTCTTAATTGTACTTATTTTAATTTTCTTCCATGTTCAATGGTTTGTAGCTGCTATTACTATTATAACTATAGATCACGCTTCTGCCACTACACCTCATTTTAATTGTTTTCATTTTAATTTCTGTTCTTGTTAAAAGGTTTGTAGCCTGCCATTGATCTTATAGAACATGTTTCTGCTATTTTCGTCCTTATTAGTAGTTATTTATATATTTTTTTCGTTTTCGGATGGTTTGTAGCTGCTGTTGCTCTTAGAGAACACATTTCTGCCACTAAATTTTCCTTATTTTAATTTTCTTCTCGTTTAATGGTTTGTAGTTTTATTGTCCTTACAGAATACGCTTCTGTCACTTTCTCCTTCTTATTTGTTCTTATTTTAATTTTTTTTTTAAATGATTTGTAGCTGATTTGGTTCTTATAGAACACTTTTTTGCCACTTCATTTCTTCTTAATATTATTCTTATTTTAATTTTCTTCTTTTTTGATTGGTTTGTAGCTGATGTGGCTCTTGTTGAACATATTTATCTTAGTTGTTCTTACATTAATTTTCTTTCCTGTTAAATGGTTTGTAGCTGGTGTGGCTCATAGAACACGTTTCTGCCACTTCTGTTCTTCTCAATATTATTAGTATTTTTATTTTCTTGTTTAATGGTTTGTACCTACTACAGCTCTTATAGAACACGATTCTGTCACTTTCGTCCTTCTTAATTGTTATTATTTTAATTTTCTTTCTTATTCAAAGGTTTGAAGTCTGCTATTCCTGTTATAGAACACGTTTCTGCCATCTCCATCCTTCTTAATAATTGTAATTACTTTAATGCTCTTCCTTGTTTAATGGTTTATAGCTGCTAAGACTCTAATACAACACGTTTCTACCTCTTCAGTCATTCTTAAATTGCTTTTATTTTAATTTCCTTCCTTGTACGAAGGTTCATAGGGTGCTATCGCTGTTATACAATGTGTATCTGCCACTTCAGTCCTTAATTAAGTCTCTGTGTAACTAAAGTTTCACAATGATAAAGCAAAATTAGGGTGACTGTCCTTTTATAAAATTTAAGAAGTATGTCTCTACAAATGTATTTGGATCTGTTTATTTTGTCAAACTTTTTATTAGCTATGTTTCCTAAAGAGCTTTGAGAATTAACTTTTTGTTTGTAGAACTGTTTGTTATTGTTGTTGCCGGTATTATATTTTTCCCTATTAATTTTCGTACCAGCTAATACAAACGCCCTAGCTTTCTTCATAATATATCATATTACAATTATTACTATTTTGTTTAGTTTAAAAATTACTTGCCGTAAATTCACATTCAGGTCTATAAATGACTACAATAAAAGTCAAGACATGTATTCTTGTTTTTTTTTTGTCAATAAAGTCAACTAGGCCTATTATTTTAACAAATTTGTCGATATGAATGCAGGAAAATTTTGTGTCAATCCTCCATTTAATATTCTTTCACTTTGCCAATTGTGGTAGCTGTTGCTTTGCATTATAATATTACATTTACATTATGTAGGTTCATGCTCTGCGACACTATTATAGACTCTTTAGGCCGTATTCATAGACATTTTTAGCGCGGGCTTCTGGTGGATGATCAACATTTTTCGTATTCATAAACCAGTGTTAGCAATAGGATATGATTTGAATTCTGTACTAGCAACCAGTGGATAGCCTGGGCTAGCTTAGTACGCTCGTAGCGCGTGCTGCGAAATGTCTTAGAGGAGGTGATAAATATTATCAAAATCATATCTTAATGAATACAAGAAATGCGTACAGATTACAATGTGTTTGCTTCTCAAGTACTTCATTATTATTGAAACATAATATATCATTTCTAATCCACATTTTCTGAATTCAAGTTGAGTATTCGTTACAAGACCTTCCTGGTAGTATTATCACTCTTTTTATTAATACTTTTGTATGAGCAGATAATTTACTGCAGTACTGAATTCATAAGTCAGAATTGAATATAGGCCTAACAAATTTACTTTATTTAACAAACATTCTGTTGAAATGTTGCATACAAGTATTTAGTGAGTTCTGGGGCTCTTCGGTAACAAGAAATAGACCGATTATTATCTCCATACAGCTGGAATTTGACTCTCTGAGTGTCAATATGTAAAGTGTACAGTAATTATACAGAGGCGCGGACGAATGTCTATCATCATGTCTTAGACCATTAAGCACAAGATTAGAAAGTAGAGGTGAGTGAGTGACCCTATAACAGGCATGGGCACTATGTTCCGCGCGGTCACTGTACATACCACCCCTTTATTTCTCCCTCCACAAATATTCTGTCTGCGTGTACAGCTCATGCATTTTGTCAAGATACTCGCGATGCGCAGTACGGGAACAACGTTTCTGTTGAGGGGGTATGAGTAAAAGGGAAGGTCGAACGTGTGTCAGGGGTATGTAAAGTGGTAAAATACATATGGAAGATAATTTGTAGATTTCGTTTTAATTTCCAAGAAACAAGACTATTTCGTTATTATAAATGAAGGTAAAGTTCAATGTTTAACTGAGATTTATATAAATATTATATCAGACGGCACTTAGACCGGGAACGTAAAAAGGAATTTAGCAAACATAAACTTATTGGTAAGAGAGTTTAAAATAAGGTTGTTAAAATGATTTATATTAATAAAATAATTGTTACATGCGATAAAGGAATGTGCTGTTTTAATTTAATTTGTTATACTAGTTGAAATAGTGAGAAACTTTTCAAGAATATACAAGAATAATTTGTTAATGGAAAGGCAACCCACAATGACTACTAATTGAAAATGCAGTCCGATCAATTTATCGCATTTCAAGCATATGCGAGTCATAGACAACAGTACCTTTTTACAAATGTTAGGTAAAACCGGCAAGGAATTGTATGAATTATTACCTAATGATAAGTCTCTTAACTTGCGTAATTTCGCAGCTAAGATACTGGCAATCTTTGAATCCACCTATTTTTTTTTCTAAAATGAACCTGATGAAAAATATTGCGCGTACACCTATCAGCTCGTAACTGCTTTACGTTTATGTACTAGGTGACCATTTTGTATGTGGAACATAAACAGCAGTGCTGCAGTCTTGTATTGTGATTGCGAGGAAGAGAACGGCACAGTCTAGTGGATAGTCCGGTTTTCAAGTGATAATGTTCCCAAGAAGGTCGCACATAGTACAGTGAGTATATGCGACAGTATATGAAAACATAATACAGAAAATTGTAAATACATTATTTAACACAATGCAATATATATATATATATATATATATATATATATATATATATATAGATTTATAACACATAGTGAGGAAAATAAAATAATAAAAATAAGACGATAATTAACCTGGCGCTTAATCTAGGAATAAAATTTCTTCTGGCATTTTATTATGATAGTCGGAAACACTGCTTTTTCTCTAAAACACCAGATAGGCATCGGGAATGACGCCTATCTCATCCCCAGCATGCACAATAATAAAAATGTTGACCAGCGCTACTGTTAGAAAAAGAGACCAAGTGCACTATCATGCTGCAAACAATTTTTTTACTGTACAATGCGCGTCTAAGAACACCATTGGCCTTTTCTGCTCTGATATATTATTTTTCCGTAGAAATCGGAGATAGATTTCTCCCTTTGTAATTATATCATGTAACTCACAAAGAACATGACGATTATCTTTACATTTTTAAATGTCTATAGTGTGAACGATATTTCTTAGTGTTTGTAGCCTATAAAATTTATTTCCTTTATACAAACGATGTATGATTTACGTAACGTATGGGTTTGTTTACAATTGTCATTTATCTTAAGATTCGGCGCCTTGGAGTACATTTTTTTAATCATGAAGATCACAAGTTGAAACAGCTACCTTTTTTTTTTTTTTGGAGAAAATATATTAGGTCCCTTCACCCCAGCTGCTTAAACGTCTATCAGCAGTTTGCTTATCTTAGACTTGCTTAGTCTTAACGTCCTGCTGGGACGTTCAGTAGATTTCTCGATGGATAATTTTAGTCCCTGCTTTTCAGTATCGGGAAACTTCACTTCGTAAAAGCTATAATACACGTTTCCGTTTCCTTGACATAACTACTCCAATTCAGTAGACACTACTAGTGTCACATTAGAATGAGAGGTGGGCTGTACTGTGTAGGTAACGTAATAGTGATACACTGTGTATTAATACAAGACGCTGCCGTTCCACAAAGAGAATGGTCGGGCAGTAGAAATAGTATTCATCCTAATATAGACAGACTCGTCATGACTAAATAGTATAGACGCTCTATGGTGCTATTCATAGACATTTCGCTAGCCCGCGCTATGAGCGTGCTAAACTAGCCCCGGCTGTCGACTGGTTACTTGTACAGGATTCATAATATTATCATACCATATCGTTAACACTGGTTTATGAATAGGAAAAACGCTAGTTCGTTGATTATCTACCGGAATCCAGCGCTAAGAATGTCTATGAATGCAGTCCATAGAGTTTATAAGTGATTATTTATAATGAGCGCTAAGCCATAGTGATCATATGAATGCCTCTATTGAGAAATGATCTGTGAATAGGATACCGATTGAATGCGTTTCTAAATTCATGTACCTAGGAGCAGTAATAAATAATAGGGGAAATTGGAAAGTGCAAAATGAAACATCGATAAATAAAGGAAAGAATGCACTACAAACAGTAGCCAAATGTTTAAATAAGTGGCCGAATTTTGGAGTGAGGGATTTTCTAAATGTGTACAGGGCATTAATAGAATCGAAAATATTATATAACGTCGAAATATGAGATAGTACAGAGACTAGTATAAATAACGATGAGTTAAGAGCTAAACTGAGCAAAAAAAACTTCTAGGTGTACCATGGAACGCTTCAAATTTGGCAGTGAGAATGGAGATGGGGGTGGATAGTAGTCTAGGAATAAACCTGGAAAGGAAAATAAAATATTTAGGTAACATTGTGCTAAGATATAATAAGTCGATCGTAAAAAAAATGTAGTATATTTATATATAAAACTGATCTGAAATCGAACTGGTTAAAAGAATTACAATCAGAAGTAAACTTGTTTGGATTAGATTGCTTATGGAAAGAAACAGGGAGTCTAAATGTCAAGATTATTGGTCAAACTATGAAAGGTATAGAATACGAAATCTCAAGACAGGAGAGTTTCAGTAATATAACGAACTTGAATTCATTAAGGTATTATAGAGAAATGAAAACTTTCTGGGAACAGGAAGAGTACGTCAGATTAAACACAAGAGAAGTGAGAGTAGGATTAGCCTGGTGGAGATTAGGTATTTGGAAACTCAAAAATAGAAGAGGTAATGTGAGAAAGGGTATATGATTGTGTCTCGTGACCAGAATACTGTTCGAAATGGAAATATAAAAATTGGAAAATTATCCTTTGAAGAGGTGGAAAAATTCAAATACCTGGGAGCAACAGTAACAAATACAAATGATACTCGGGAGAAAATTAAACACAGAATAAAAATGGGAAATGCCTGTTATTATTCGGTTGAGAAGCTTTTATCATCCAGTCTGCTGTCAAAAAATCTGATAGTTAGAATTTATAAAACAGTTATATTACCGGTTGTTCTTTATGGTTGTGAAACTTGGACTCTCACTTTGAGAAGAGAACATAGGTAAAGGGTATTTGAGAATAAGGTACTTACAAGGGAACCTTCTATCATGGTGAATTGAAAAGGCGGTAATGCCGTATATTTTTGGAAAGAGGAGGTAAAAGTAAGTCACCAGGTGAAATTTTTCCACCTGAGCTCCATAGGGATAAAAGTTATGGGACTTTAAATTTAACATGACAGTCTGTGGGAAGTGACTCAATGTGCAAACTTAAAGGTTAAAATGAAGTTGTTTTTGAAGTCACTGCATTGCAAACGAGATATTCAGCTGTTGTGCATCTGAATTGCAAACATTATGGATATCGATCTTCATGCAATGAAGAAATTCTGGGTGAAAATACTTGCGAAAGCATATCCTTCATATCTGCCTTCCGCATATTCGCTGAATCAGAAGCATATGATTAGATGTTATATGAGTCAGCAAGTTTATTTTTAGGGAACATTTTCTGTGAATCGGCTGACAAAGATACATTGGGGACATAGATTTTGAAGTAAATTCCGAAAAACAAAGTATATGATGTCTCGTGACCAGAAATAGTACGAAATGAAAATATATTCGTACTGCGCATGCTCAGTGCTTACTGAGGTGGCCCAAATTTTGTTTCTGATTCTGTACGACCTTCCAGTTAAATCAATCTGTCTATAACGTAATTCATTGTAAAGGATAAAATAAAATATAGTCTTAGTAAAAGTGAAATATATTTAGCATATACTACAATCACACAATTAAAGGTAAAGACAACCACATTACAGACCAAATCGACTCAGAGGATGGCGAGAGGTTAAGGCTTCCTCTTCACAAACAATCGGCATTAATGGTAGTAGGAAGTCGGTCATACGTGTCCGCCGTCTTTACTCTCAAGGAAATGCCCCGGGTACTCATTTCTGTTACAGACTGAGTAAACCCAGGGCCACATTGCGACCGGAAGAATTAGATCAATGAAGAAAATGCATGACCCAATATGGAATTGAACCCGCGACCTTCCAGTTTTTCAGCATTAAGACTTAACGATAACGCTCCCCAAATTAAATTAAACTTCAGCTAAAAATATAGAATAAAACAAAACAGAACTTCAGTTAAAAGCAAGTAGGGCATAAATGAAGTAAGAGTATAATGTAAAATACTGTAATGAAGATGACTATTTTGTTAGTTCATAGAATCCAATACGCTTCGAGTAACGATGTCAACACCATCACGAAATATAAGAATGTTCGTTATTATAAATAGGGACCGTATTCTGTTCCAGGGCGTAGGGAGATAAGGTTAGTTGTTCATAGACTATATTGGCGTGACGTCACATCTGGCGCGTGGCACAGATATTATCAGGGAACACTTATATCTGGTTTGTTATTTTTTATAGTAAGTTACTTTACGACGTTTTATTAACAGCTTAGGTTATTTAGCGTCTGAATGAGATGAAAGTGATAATACCGGTGAAATGAGTCGGGGTCTAGCACCGGAAGTTACCCAGCATTTGCTCATATTGGGTCGAGGAAAAACTCCGGGAAAACCTCAACCAGGTAACTTGTCCCGACTGGGAATCGAACCCGGGTCACCTGGTTTCGCGGCCAGACGCGCTAACCGTTACTCCACAGGTGTGGACATCTGGTTTGTGCTCCATTCATGAATCAAAAGTAGACCTCAGAGACTGTTGAAAATGCATTCTAGTGATAAAGATTAATGCTAGATGACCATTCCTACAATTTAAATTATTTGTTGATTTATTTTTACTGATAGGGGAAACCCGGGCAAAGCGGAGAAAGCTAAGAACAAACAATGCCACAGGCTATATTTTGATGCTCCCGAAATAAAATCTTCATGACATTGGCTGTGACACATGTTGTCCACATATATAAAAAACAGCAATTCGTTTCTCGTACCTACGGACAGTGAATATCCCTATAACATTTTCACATTTCTATTTAATTTTTATTCACTGATAATAAAATTAAATCAACACATAAACACGATTTTAATGAGTTATATTAGACGATAGGATATGTTATTTACAGTCCATTACAGTACGTTAGATTAGTACAAAATACAAATTTGAACAAGTCGACGTTTCACTAGCATTGAAGACTTGGATTTCTTCTGCTTTTGCTCCTGCCCATAAGTTACTTCTCTTTTAACGTTTTTAATCGGTATAGATGTAAGAACTTCAGAGCGCTGACATTTTCTTCGTTGAACTCGTATCTTTGAAGCATCCACTTCTGGCTCTGGTCTAAATCAAAAACCTGACTTGGATTCTTTTGCTGACGATGTTGACGGTTTTGGTGTAACCGGAACTGAAAATCTGAGTGTAATTGATGTACTGGATATTCCTTCAATCTCTGAAGATAACGACATCGCAGATGTGGTTGATTCTGAGTGAGCATTGACTGTTTCTTCAGCCGCTGAAGAAGCTAGCACCGCAGAATTTGTTAAATCTGAGCCAGCTGTCGTTTCGCTGATTTCTATCTCAAATGGGCGATCTGAAAGTTCATCTGGAGCAAAATCTTCATCAACAAACACATTATGGTTGTATGGCCAGATAGCATAATCAATGATTGGAACATTTTATTTCTTCAAGCGCTTTCTTCATGGCTTCTTCAGACCATTTGGCTTGTTCCGTTTTCTTCTTGAAAAATTAAACAATCTGAACACACATTACGACCTTTCTAAGTAAAAATTAAGAACAGTGTTACTGATTTATAATTTAAATAGTGTGACTTAATGTCTCCACTATGTAAAATGATCTAATACGCTTTATTACAATAGACAAATACATACAAAAATACAGCTAACACTTATATAGTCAAATAAATGTGGCTGGGCAAAGCGGATTAGTTATTCACTTTGCCAGCAGACGCCACTTCGCTTTTCATTTAAGGTTATCAAACATAAACGTCAATAATCTTCTTCGTAAGTACGGCACTTTAGAAGTAATCGTATCGCCTATATATTACTATCACATAACAGAAAGTTTCTGCAGTATTGTGTGTTGTACATTTGTTTATCTTACCTTGAAATATTTTAAGAAAACAGTCATTTTCTTCAAACACACGCTGACTTCTTCTCTTACTAGCTAGCATGACGACAAATCAGTTCCAGCAGCAAAATCTGGTAGTGATTGTTCCCCAACATAGCAGAAAGCGCTACCTGTTGGCGTTTCTAAGAAATATGTATTATTCTCTTTGCCCGGGTTATTCGTTTTGCCCGGGTCTCCCCTACTGACAGTGTTAAGACCATAATGCCTTTTCTTACCCTCAACCATTATAAAAATACATAGCTATTTTTAAGTTACACGCTGGAAAAGATACTATTACATACATCTCCTAGGGTAAGGATCATTCTTATAATAAATCCAAATTGTAATTTTTTATTTTAAAGCTAAAGTTATCTTTCTTCAGTTTCTGGACAGGATAAGAAGTTCTGTAGAAGATGTAGATTTCTGGCTCTCCGTGGACTCAACGGTAGGCTAGATACTGTTCAAATTTCACGAGAGGATCCCTGCGAGGGGAGTATGGGCCTTGCGGGGTAAGAGAAGAGAATAAGCCAGTAACTCCACGTTCTTGAAGGAGCAGGTGGATGGGAGTGGTGTCATTGGCCGGCTGGTACAAACAAGGCTCAGTCAATGGTTGGCCGGTTCCGTGTCAGGAATAGGTTATAAGAGTGGGAGAAAAACTCGCATTCCTTGCTCGGATCTTCTCGTGAAATGCGGACTACCTGTAGACGCCATATTGCTAATGTAATGAATGGAAAAAAAAAGATATGGAGGGTCCTAGAAATACTTTATTTCCTCAAACTTACTTGAGACAACACATCATGGAATAATCGCTTGTACTGTACGAGAAGCTTTTAATAAGTACAAACATATTTACACCTATTATCAGCCAGTACATCTCACTTGACGGTATGTGTCGAAGGAAAAACAATTGTTTGTACGGTATACATCTGAATTCTGATTAGTGTAGTATGTAGCTAGTCAGTGATGCATACAATTAAGGGTGAAAGGAACTGGCCACCCTACTCCATTATCTCCCGGCCTAGTTGCTGCAAGAGTGATGCCTTGTTGGTGTGACTTGTGGAGACCAGATCTGTTTTCGGACAGTTGACTAAACAACATATGTTTAAAAATCTCTCATAAATTTGTATTTGTTCCACAAAAGGTACTGACAAAACTTCATTGCCCATAAAAATAAAATAAATTTTGGTTTTAGCATTGATTCTGTTTCGTGATTCCAATATTACTATTGCGAATGGAAAAATATGACAACTTTTTGGATTCGACCACTGATTCTGCAAATTACATGGACAAGGCACTGCTGACATTTTATACAAAAATAATCTTTATCACGTGCTTTGAACATACTGCGAGAGAAACAGAAGAAATTCGTATAAATTTCTCAATGTCAATTCTGTAATATCTTCCATAAAAAAGTACTCGTAAATGCAGGCACCACTACGGGTCAGCATTTATGTAAACATTTCCTAATACACCATTGCCATCGTTGTCAATATTCACCTACTGGAGTACATGGCTGCAATTGCAGTTCTGCACACACCAGTAATGTTGCATTACGCTTCAGCAAATTTGTTACCTTTCATTATATTTCAGAGTACGTTTATGCTACAAGTAGGCTAGTTCGATTCTTTATATATCGCATATTTTAAAGTGATGTCTCCATGTACACATCTTCTGAGGTCCACATATTTTCCTGCCTGAAGTTTTAAATAATAATGGCACATTTGTATTTAATCGCTAATGTTTCAGGTGGCTCAAGAATTTGGCGACCTGGACGTTGTGTTCATCAAACAGGCAAAAGAGGCACTGGCTTATTCTACTCTCAAAGTTAACCTTACGTGCATCCTGGATAATTTATTTCTGCTCCTTTGGAGGCAGCAGACTCTTGTGAATTCTGTGAGTTATATTTTAGAATTATATAGAATTTCGAGGCATGCGGGAAAGTAAGAAGGATTGAAGCACAGGAAATGGAAAAAAGTGTTACAGCAAAACCAAGGTTGGTTAATGAACAGTTTTCCAAATTGTAGCAGTTCTGCAAGGGGAGAATCTTAAGTTATCCTTTCTTCAACCTGCTGAGGAGAAAGCAATGACATATTGTCCAAGTAACTCTTGCGATGTTGAGAAATCATTTTTCCGATATAAGAGCGTTCACTGTAATCTAAGAAAATAAATACATCTCAAGTAATTATTTAGAGACTATTAATAAATTACACTACTACCATGTTAAGACAAATGTTAAATGCTTTATTAATACTGTGCATTTAATTTTTATTTTATTCTATAGAGCAGGGGTCGGCAACCTTTATGCAAGAGTGGGTCACAATGATAAAAAGTGAAGGAGACCTGGACCATACTTTTTATTTATTTATTTATTTATTTATTTATTTATTTATTTATTTATTTATTTATTTATTTATTTATTTAACAATAACATATACATAAAAACGTTACATTAAAATATCCCGAAAGAGCAAAGCTCTTGTTCGGGGACAGTTCCGACATAGATATACATATTTCGTAGACAAAATATTTAAGAAAATTGTCACATAAAGACGATAATACATTTAGTAAGTAATAATACTAGTAATAACTGAGTGAAAAAAGAGACGATGTTGAGATTGGTGAACTAATATAAAATTATTATTAGTAGCATAGTATGTTGATATAATAATCAAGATAAGATATAAAAAATATACTTAGGATAGAAATAAACTTGTTTTACAATACATGGTACATAATATAAATCCAGGGAAGCCTGTCATATAATTTTTTTAATTCTGGATCTGAAAATTTCATTGCTTAAAGTAGTCAATTCTGGATGAAATTTTATTATCGAATTATATAGACGTGGACCATAATTTGTACTGTGTAGTAAAGCAGCAGATGTGAAACATTTAGGTTCAACTAATTTAAGAATTTCATTTCGTCTTGTATTATGATCATGTGGCTGAGCTACAAAATTCATTCTATTTTTATGATAGAATTTTATTAAAGAGTATTTATAAATTTGTTCGATTCTATAACATTCAATTCGTAATGGATCAAATTTGTTGGATAATCCAGTCGCCTTTTCAAACAAATTTTGAATATACGTTTTTGTAACATAATGAGAGGAAGAAGAGCAGTTTTTGTGATGCGTCCCCATCCAGTTATACCATATTGGATGACAGATTCAACTATAGCCAAATAAACCAAACGTAATACATGAGTAGATAAGTAATGGCGAAGGTTTACAAATTTGTAAATTGTTTTACGGATCCTGTTACATAAAAAGGTGATTTGTCTATCCCATTTCAAGTGCTGATCAACAATAATTCCCAGGTATTTCACATCTACAGATTCTTTCAGGCAAGGGCATTTACAGGTTGTAGAAAGTTTACAAAATGAGTTGTGGATTATTAATTTTAAATGAGAAAGTGATTTTAATTTGTTCAATCCAGAGACTGTTAAAGAAAATGACACCAAAGTAGTTTTAGTTATATTTAGAGATAGCAAATTTGCATCAAGCCAGTTTTTGATCAAATTTATACCTACATTGGCATGTTTATAAGTGTCCTCCCAAGTTAAACCACTGAAAATCACCACCGTATCATCAGCGTAAGAAAAACAGGAGCCATTCCGTACTTTCAAATCAATGTTTAATAAATCATTAATATATATTAAAAATAGAATAGGACCTAAAATTGTTCCCTGAGGGACATCTATATCAATATTTACATTTCCACTGATATTATCATCAATTTTGGTTACCTGAGTTCTTTTGTTTAAGTATGATTGAAATAGCTTATGCGCAATACCTCTGACTCCTATATCAAATAATTTGTCCAGAAGTAAACATTGGTTAACCGTGTCAAAAGCTTTCCTCAAATCTAAGAAAATCCCTAAACATTTAGAACCGTTATCCAACTCATGCATAATTTTACCAGTGACTTCAATAATTGCGTCATCCGTAGATAATTTATTTCTGAAACCATACTGATGTTTGGACAGAATTTCATTTTTATCTAAGTAATTTACTAATCTGTTTTTAAACATTTTTCTAATATCTTTGAGAAGCTAGAGAGCAAGGATATAGGTCTATAGTTATTCAGACTTTTTCTTTCCCCTGACTTATGGACCAGTACAACTACAGCATTTTTCAGAGATTCTGGGAAAACTCCTTGAGTGAGACATAGATTGAACACATAAACAAGCGGTTTTAATATATGTTTAATGATAATCTTTAATGACGTGTTATTTGTAATTTTGTTGATTCCCGGTGAGACATTATTTTTTAAGGATTTAACAATATTATGAATTTCCTCTTCGGTTACTGGTGATAAAAACAAGGAGGAGGATGCGTGCTTATTATGGTCACTGCAATAATTTTCCGTGTTAAATGCCGATTTGTTGATGTTCGATGCAATGCTATGTCCTACTTTTGAGAAATATTTATTAAATTCATTAGCTATGTATTTTTTGTTTTTAAATATTTCTCCCTCTTCATTTAAAATCTCTGATATGATACTGTTTTGGTTCACATTTACGTCTGTGGCTTCATTAATAGTTTGCCAAATTTCCTAGGATTATTTGGATACTTCTGAAATTGAGATCGATTATACTGAGTTTTCATGTTTCTTATGAGAGTTAGGGTATTTCTGTATTTTTTGTAATAATTTATTGGATTTATATTATCAGGTTCTTTTCTAATATTTCTGGCTAATTTGTTTCTTACACGGATTGACTTAATGATACCTGTGATGATCCAGGGTTTTATTCTTCTTAATATACAAGATACTTTAAGGTAAGATACATCTGTGCTTATGTCTATATAATTAGATATTAAATTTTGGAATACTTGAAAGCATAATTCAGCATTTTCACAGTTAAGCACGGGATCCCAATTTTCTTTTTCTATAAGCGAAATTAGCTTATTGTAATTTATGTTTCTTTTTATATGGAGAGGATACTGACATGTATTCTAGTTTTTAATTCCAATTTCGAATAATGCAATAACTGCATAGTGGTCGGTAATAGCCAGGGAACGGATTTATATGGACTAAAAATATATGAAATATGTAAATATATATGTAGTTATTTTTACCAAAATATGGAATTAAATATGGATTTTTACCAAAATATGGAATTAAATATGGACTTAAAACTATAAAAAAATGACTATGTACGTTAAATATTGGTACATTTTAATCAAACTAAACAAAAAATATAATGGACGTACCTTATCTTCCAATGTAGTTTCAACAAAACACAATTTTTATTGTCTGTTACCATAACAATAGGTTACAAACATTTCTTTCAAGTGCTGAAAAGTGAATCTTCTTCTATTGTCTCTGAGGATAGATTTATACTGACTAAAAGAGCGTTCGACGTCACAAGAAGTAACTGGTACATAATTCAATTTCACAATGTCTGCTGGGGATAAGTCCAAGTTAATCTTCACTGTTGATTCACCACTCATCACAGCAACAACCTTTTGTAGTTCTTCATATCCAGGGTTTTTTGAAAGTACAGTGTCCACCTTAGCTCTTACTGCATCTGCAACTTTACCTCTACCACGATTCAGTTGTTCCACAGTACTATTTATAATTTCAAAACTTTCAGATAGTGAAAGGTGCCTATTTTGGAGACTTTTGAGCGTTTTTATGATGCATGAAAATGTATGCTGAATGTGAGCTAAGTCATTCTTCACACTTATGTCACAGGTAACTGTTTTCGCAGTATCAATTGAGACTGCATCTTCAGAGTCCAATGCAAGGAGAACATTGTTAATAGAGTCTATATGTTCGGCATAATATTCAACTGCTTCTAGCCATGTACCCCATCTAGTTAAAATTGGCTTTGGTGGCAATGGAATTTCAGGGTACATTTCTTTCAACACGTTAACTCTACTGGGAGCTTTGAGAAATACTTTTTTCACTGATGAAATCAACAAATCTACTTTAGGGAAATTGTCTCTGACCACTTCTGCCACACGATGAAATGCATGCGCCACACAAGTAAAATGAGTCAATTTAGGATATACAACAGATAATGCTTGTCCAGCTTTGACCATATAAGGGGCAGCATCGCTAATAAAGAATAACACATTATCGTACATAATACCCTTTGGCCACAGGATACCCATAGCTTCGTTGAACAGTTTAACTATAGTTTTGTTATTGCACTTTTCTAGAACATCACAATGTAAAAGAATTCGTTCAGAATATTGTTCACTTAACAAACCGATAACTACATTACCAACAAGTCTACCTTCTTTGTCGGGAGTCTCATCAATGGAAACCCAAATTGAACTATCTTTAATTTCATCTCTTATCTTCTGTATTGTCTCATCGTAGATGGATGGAGCATACGTCTTCCTAAGTGTTGACTCATCCGGGATTGTATGTTGAGTATATTTTTCAAGGAATTCCCTGAAGACCTTATTCTTTAGTTTGT
This sequence comes from Periplaneta americana, assembly GCF_040183065.1. Classification (NCBI taxonomy): domain Eukaryota; kingdom Metazoa; phylum Arthropoda; class Insecta; order Blattodea; family Blattidae; genus Periplaneta; species Periplaneta americana. The sequence goes on along the minus strand of NC_091125.1, from coordinate 12,553,694 downwards.
AGAGAGGAATATCAGCAGAGATGAGAGAACGGCACAGGTCGATGTTAAACTCAGATCTTACATTCGATGTTGTTGGTTGTGTTAAAAACAATTGTCTCTGCTTGGAATTTAGTTGTTTGTTGGCCTGATGTTTACTAGTTGTAATGTGTTGTTGCACCAGGAACTTTTGTGTAGATGATACTGCACACTGACACAAATTACAAAATAATATTTTATTGTCAGTTGATAAACCATCTTCTTTAAATTCTGAAATGTAACTTGTTAGTTTTGATTTTAAATTGACTGAATGACGTACTTTTGGCATATTTACCGTCTTTATAGTATGATTTACAAAACTGAACCTATGTGTACTCTGACTGGCATTTAACTGTTGAGCTGCACAACTGAAGTCTGTTAAAAATTTTAAATTAAATTAATACAGTTTTGTAACTTACTTTCCCATTGTTGATAGGACTGCTAATTTTCAAATAACTCTGATGTTAAAGGGATTACTGAACATGTGTTTAAATCTCTATTGTTGAAATGTATTTTTAAAAGTTAATGGAATTTTGTTTTGTTTTATTGTTAAACCTAATATAATATGGACTGTTTTATATGAAATATGGAAAATATATGGAAATTAACGAAAATATGTACTAAACTCTAAAATATGGAAAAATATGGAAAATAAAAGTAGGATTTTTCAACCCTACACATTGTGAAACATAAAGATAATGCAAAATATAAATTATATTAGCTTTATAAGTAAATATGTATTTACATATAAATCCTTTCCCTGGTAATAGCACTACAAAAAACTGCAGGTACAAATTTCCAGTTACTCTTTGTTTTAAAAAATATGTGATCAAGGCAAGACTGAAAATCAGGCCGAGTAATAGTGTGTAAAAATTTGACAAATCCATATTCGTGTAAGATATTCATGTACCTATTGCCAGTACTGTCTAATTTGTCTTCTAGAATTTGTATGTTAATGTCTCCAACAATGATTTGATTACTTGTGTCTTTAGAATTAGACAAAAATAGTTCAAAATAGTCTAAAAATTCATTTATACAATTGTTTGGAGATCTATATATCGCCACAATGGAGAATGGAGAATTATTACATGTAAAATTAAGATGAATAGAATTACATTGTGGGATATCTACATATACTATTGTGACATCAATATTATTTTAGCAGTAGACAACTAAACTATCACATTTATTATATTTATTAGTTTTGACAAACTTTTTATAACCTGGTAAATCATAACCAGAGCCATGATTTAACAAACCTCCGTCAATACAATGAAGTCGAAAGGATTATTAAAATTTTGCATAGTGGCACAGAATTCCAGGAAATGTTTATTTAAGCTGCGTATATTTAAGTGAAATAATTTAAAATAGTGTAAAGAGTTACCAATGTAACTGTTGCAAGAGTCAAAGTCTTCCAAAACTGCTGTGCGAGTGTTATTATTAGTGGAATAATAATTTAGCTCATTTATTAGACAATCCATTGTTGAGAAATATTAACATTAATAAGAAATAAAAACCAGACAGTAAGACAATTACAATGAAATTAAGTCTTGGACAGAATTGATCTTATAAGCAGGGCTCGTTTCATCCTTGCGATCTCTCGTCCATACAAATCGGTACCCTTTCTGATTAGCTGCCCGTCTTGTTCTATTTAGTAGGTCACGAGTAACAACTGTCAAATGTTCACCGGCAGTCAGCCTCCCAGCAGGTAGCAAAGGGTTGATCCTTTGTAGTGGAATTCCTGGGCCTTCTGGGTGTTTCCTCGCTTCCAACTTGAATTTCTGGAGCCATGTGTCTCGACTAATTCTTTTGTTAAATCTGACGACAATAGGGATATCCTGAACTAGCACCAACAGAGAGCGCACGTGTACTATGAGGGATGCGCTTTGCGTGTGCATTTGTTTTTCGGTATATAAACATTGTAGTGTATTAGTATATTAAATACTCTTAAAAAGAACTAAAAATGGCAAGTTTTTGTTATGTTCCTCTATGTAAAAACCAGGGAAAGCTTTCTGTCTTCAATCAGGTCCCGAAATATTCTGAATATATGCTTTAAACCTTAAAAAATATAATAGAATTGGGCCTCGAAAGTGCTAGCTATTAAATAAAAGTAACTACTTCAAGTAAGGAATTGTTGACTATAGTTTCATTTTGAAAGAGGAAAAAGAAAAATTAATAAAAACATATGTAACCTCGACAGCGAGCTATGTTAGCTTAGAGCCTTAGATTATATGCAGTAGTTGGAGTGTCCGAATTTTACGCCTGCAGTAAACTCTCGATAAACTGGAATGTTTATTATCCAGGACGATCCCTAGTGAAATCCATTTCGTGAATAATGTTTTTAATGTACTGTACCCTAATTATTAAAACCATGTTTTAACTTCAAATTTTCAAAATCATCCCACACAGTATTCAAAACTGCATGTCCTTAACCTACAAAACACACTACTAATCGTGATACTATTGCGATCATATTATATCATCATATTAAAAATTGCATTTGATCTTTCTGCAACTACAGAAAAAATCCAAGGAATTCAATCTCGATAGTCTCTTCCCTATAAAAAACCCATTGGTGGCTGCATATTCTGTTTTTAGCGTACGGTTCTTAAATGCTAATTTAAAGAGGGCAATATTCACTTTCGACATATTTCCTATTTTTTTATTCGTACATATTGTTCTCAAAGTTCTCGTTTAGGCTCATGAACATTCAATTTACTCGTATTTATATTCTGCATACTTCAGATTTCCCCACCCATCTCGGGGAATCGCTCAATATTATACAGGTTTACGTTATTATTTATTGTAAATTAAATTAAATTATGAGGCAAGAAAATATTGAATTATATTAAATTATACTAGGTTATACAAAATAACTGTAAATATAATTTTGACACGCACAGAAAACCAACAAGCGGGAAAACGTAATCAACTGTAGCATATGACAAAAATAGCCCTACAACATGTTGCGCCGCATGGAACGCTCCTGCCATCTGACGGTAAAACTTCGCATAAGATATTCCTATAGGCTTCGTCTTGCCGGGTTTTGCAGGTAGCCTGTGTACAACGCTTAAGTCAGCAACAAGCTCCGGTCCTCCGATGACTTCCGAAATATTTTCGATAATCATAGAAACAGATTCTTCCGGAGTTTCCGGAATCCCGAACACCAGTAGATTGTCCCTACGCGTGTACTGCTGTAGTTCATGATTTACAGTTAAATGAATTTAATTATGTTTTGTTTAACGACGCTCGCAACTTTCGACGTTATATCAGCGTCGCCGTGTGCCGAAATTTTGTCCGGCAGCAGTAAATCTACTGTCATGAGCCGTCGCATTTAAGCACATTTAAATACCATCGACCTGAGCCGGGATCGAACCCGCAACCTTGGGCACAGAACCCCAGCACTATACTGACTGAGCCACCCAGGCCGACTACAGTTAAATGAAAGATAAATATATATTTTTATTTTATTGGGTTATTTTACGACGCTGTATCACCATCTAGGTTATTTAGCGTCTGAATGATATGAAGGTGATAATGCCGGTGAAATGAGTCCGGGGTCCAGCACGGAAAATTACCCAGCATTTGCTCGTATGGGGTTGAGGGAAAACCCCGCAAAAAAACCTCAACCAGGTAACTTGCCCCGACCGGGATTCGAACCCCCGGACCACCTGGTTTCGCGGCTAGACTTGCTGACCGTTACTCCACAGGTGTGGACATATATATAGGGTAAACTAGGGTCTGTTGGACAGTCGGGCATGTTGGACACTTTGTATTTTAACGTGTTACCTCGCCACTTGTGGGCACCACATTCTGCTAGAAGTCAATGACGGAAGTAGCCCCTCTCGTGGCTACTTCCGTCATTGACTTCTAGCAGAATGTGGTGCCCACAAGTGGCGAGGTAACACGTTAAAATACAAAGTGTCCAACATGCCCGACTGTCCAACAGACCCTAGTTTACCCTATATAGGACACAGAATTACTCTCTTCATTAATAAATTATTTCTTATTAAGCCATTGAAAAAATTATATAGCTAAACAAAATAGCTACTAAATTATGTAAATTAGCTTTTGTAACTTTGGGGAACTCATAAATTCATAGCCCGGAAACAACATGTGCTTTAATTATAGAAATTAAAATCTGACATTGCAATTTACGCCTTATCTTTAATAAGAAGAATGCGTAGCCTATAATCTGGATTTATTAATTTGTCCTATAGAATAATATCTGTAATATTCACAATTAATATTTGAGGAGAAAAATTCGCTCCGGGACCGGGGATCGAACCCGTGTCCTTGGTTCTACGTACCAAGCGCTCTGACCACTGACTGTCAATATTACAGATATCATTCTGTAGGACAAATTAATAAATTCATAATATTCTCACAGCTAGCACTGCATATAACTGCGGAATCCCGGCCAAACAAGTCACTCAGCTGAGTGCGCCCCTAGCATAATGGCAGTTGATATTGGACATAAACGTCAACATATATGCCTAACTTGGAGTAAGGCCACAAAGGGAAACATTGAAGGAGAAGAATTCGATCCAATGCTGTCAATTCAATTCGGCGTAGCTCAGTGGTCAGAGCGCTTGGTATGTAGAACCAAGGACCCGGGTGCGATCCCCGGCGCCGGAGCGAATTTTTCTCCTCAAATATTAATTAAGAAGAATGCGGCCTGAATTTTAGATGCAAGAAAATAAATTGATATCTGTTTTGAAGTTGGTGACAGATATATGTAAACAGTAATGCAAATGGTTATTCTTGAGCGAGATTTTGATTTTACATTTATTTCATCACTAGCCGTACCCGTGCGTTCCGCTGCACCCGTTAGAAATAAATATAAAGTAATTACCAGGGAAAGGATTTATATGTAAATACATATTTACTTATAAAGCTAATATAATTTATATTTTGCATTATCTTTATGTTTCACAATGTGTAGGGTTGAAAAATCCTACTTTTATTTTCCATATTTTTCCATATTTTAGAGTTTAGTACATATTTTCGTTAATTTCCATATATTTTCCATATTTCATATAAAACAGTCCATATTATATTAGGTTTAACAATAAAACAAAACAAAATTCCATTAACTTTTAAAAATACATTTCAACAATAGAGATTTAAACACATGTTCAGTAATCCCTTTAACATCAGAGTTATTTGAAAATTAGCAGTCCTATCAACAATGGGAAAGTAAGTTACAAAACTGTATTAATTTAATTTAAAATTTTTAACAGACTTCAGTTGTGCAGCTCAACAGTTAAATGCCAGTCAGAGTACACATAGGTTCAGTTTTGTAAATCATACTATAAAGACGGTAAATATGCCAAAAGTACGTCATTCAGTCAATTTAAAATCAAAACTAACAAGTTACATTTCAGAATTTAAAGAAGATGGTTTATCAACTGACAATAAAATATTATTTTGTAATTTGTGTCAGTGTGCAGTATCATCTACACAAAAGTTCCTGGTGCAACAACACATTACAACTAGTAAACATCAGGCCAACAAACAACTAAATTCCAAGCAGAGACAATTGTTTTTAACACAACCAACAACATCGAATGTAAGATCTGAGTTTAACATCGACCTGTGCCGTTCTCTCATCTCTGCTGATATTCCTCTCTACAAACTAAAGAATAAGGTCTTCAGGGAATTCCTTGAAAAATATACTCAACATACAATCCCGGATGAGTCAACACTTAGGAAGACGTATGCTCCATCCATCTACGATGAGACAATACAGAAGATAAGAGATGAAATTAAAGATAGTTCAATTTGGGTTTCCATTGATGAGACTCCCGACAAAGAAGGTAGACTTGTTGGTAATGTAGTTATCGGTTTGTTAAGTGAACAATATTCTGAACGAATTCTTTTACATTGTGATGTTCTAGAAAAGTGCAATAACAAAACTATAGTTAAACTGTTCAACGAAGCTATGGGTATCCTGTGGCCAAAGGGTATTATGTACGATAATGTGTTATTCTTTATTAGCGATGCTGCCCCTTATATGGTCAAAGCTGGACAAGCATTATCTGTTGTATATCCTAAATTGACTCATTTTACTTGTGTGGCGCATGCATTTCATCGTGTGGCAGAAGTGGTCAGAGACAATTTCCCTAAAGTAGATTTGTTGATTTCATCAGTGAAAAAAGTATTTCTCAAAGCTCCCAGTAGAGTTAACGTGTTGAAAGAAATGTACCCTGAAATTCCATTGCCACCAAAGCCAATTTTAACTAGATGGGGTACATGGCTAGAAGCAGTTGAATATTATGCCGAACATATAGACTCTATTAACAATGTTCTCCTTGCATTGGACTCTGAAGATGCAGTCTCAATTGATACTGCGAAAACAGTTACCTGTGACATAAGTGTGAAGAATGACTTAGCTCACATTCAGCATACATTTTCATGCATCATAAAAACGCTCAAAAGTCTCCAAAATAGGCACCTTTCACTATCTGAAAGTTTTGAAATTATAAATAGTACTGTGGAACAACTGAATCGTGGTAGAGGTAAAGTTGCAGATGCAGTAAGAGCTAAGGTGGACACTGTACTTTCAAAAAACCCTGGATATGAAGAACTACAAAAGGTTGTTGCTGTGATGAGTGGTGAATCAACAGTGAAGATTAACTTGGACTTATCCCCAGCAGACATTGTGAAATTGAATTATGTACCAGTTACTTCTTGTGACGTCGAACGCTCTTTTAGTCAGTATAAATCTATCCTCAGAGACAATAGAAGAAGATTCACTTTTCAGCACTTGAAAGAAATGTTTGTAACCTATTGTTATGGTAACAGACAATAAAAATTGTGTTTTGTTGAAACTACATTGGAAGATAAGGTACGTCCATTATATTTTTTGTTTAGTTTGATTAAAATGTACCAATATTTAACGTACATAGTCATTTTTTTATAGTTTTAAGTCCATATTTAATTCCATATTTTGGTAAAAATCCATATTTAATTCCATATTTTGGTAAAAATAACTACATATATATTTACATATTTCATATATTTTTAGTCCATATAAATCCGTTCCCTGGTAATTACATAATTAAAATAGGACATTTGATCCAGGGAACATTCGTGTTTGATAGAAGGATAAATCGTTTAATATGTTACTTAATTTAAATTGTATTTTAAATATTAAAATGCGATCATTTTGATCCAGAGACCACTCATTTGGTGCAATGACAATTCCTTTAACATGTTTCTTAATTGTTATTACCAATTATTTTTGGATAAGTGAAAATTAACAGAAAAATTTTGGCTACAGATTTATTATTATGTTTATATTATATTATATTATATTATATTATATTATATTATATTATATTATATTATATTATTTTATATTATGTAAAAAGTGTGTTGATAACGGATGTACTCGAATTAGAAAGTTTTTAATTTGTTGTGGGAGCTCTTGAATCTCAGGAGGAACAGCTTTTACAACAGCGCAACATAATCTGCTTGGCTCATTACCCAATTTTTTTGCATTGCATTTATTGCATATATATTTTATGTATTTTAACACGATTCAATTGAGCATAGTTAAAATTTGAATTATAAAATAATGGATTGCTAAGCTAACGTACTATTACTGCATACTAAATCAATACACTCTCGTTGTTCGTTAATTCTCTGAGATAAAAATGAATATGTTCATAAAGATTATTTTAAGAAATACAGGAAATGAATATACAGAATAACCTATAAATTTTTCTGTGCATAAGAAGCTATTTTAATCTTACCTGTCCTCAATTCACTCACAAGTTACTGTAATAACATTATAGCATTATGTCCATCCAGGGACACTACACTTTCCAATGATGAAATAATAATTAATTATATAAATCGGTTAATTTAGCTTCCGATATTACTTCATACAAACACAGAAACATTGTCTGTAGGCTATGTTTCATAGCTTTCGATTGTTGTGTCCAAGGCCCCTTATAGACGAAGCCATTTGTTTTGTATTTCAATACACCGCCTTAGATGGCAGTTATTTTAATTTTAAAACTCATTTATCTCATTAAATATCAGTCCTATCAAAATTTTGTAAAGAGTAAAACTTATCAGAAGTCATTTTTAAAGAAACTTTTGTCATGTAACATTTTTCACAAAAATCAATAATAAGAGAGATATTTCAATTTATTCAATTCAGGCCCCCTTATAACCCCCCTTTTTAATAATGTATTTTGAATGCCATATAGCCTAAAATCTAAGTTACAACGAACATAATTTATATTCCAATTTTCATCGAAATCCGTTCATCCATTATCGCGTGAAAAGGTAACAAACATACAGACAGACAGACAGACAGACATACATACATACAAACAAAAATAAAAAAAAGCGATTTTTCGGTTTCAGGATGGTTAATTATACATGTTAACACCAATTATTTTTAGAAAATCGAAAATTACGAGAAACATGTTGGCTACAGATTTATTATTAGTATAGATTGAAAACGTCTGTTTTCATATACAGAGTGTAAAGGGTATAAGTGTCTATCTTTTCACAGTCGTCGGGGACGATCTACAGGATCAAAAAATGTCCATACAACATAGGGTCAAAACTTCATAGTTTTCCCAGAAAAAAAATATTTATTTTGTTATTTTATTTGCGTTATACTGCTTATATCGTGAGTAAAATTACGAAAACAATTACATCAGTAGGTAGCCTATATCTATCAAAGAGTTAATATTAATTTAAATAAATATTTGTGTGTTCTATTACGTTTTCGTGAAATTAAATAATAATTCATGCTTAAATTTGTTAATATTCTGGCGTGAGAGGCGTGGCAACGTGTTTAGCAGGATTCATGATATTGACAGCAGTCTGCATAGACGTACAAATAGCTGAGTTCACGCTCCCTGTCCATAGGTCGCCTGCCGAGCGGATAGCAGTTCAGTATAGGGAGGTCTATTCGATAAACAACTTTTTTTTTACTTGGTTATTTAACGACGCTGTATCAACTACGAGGTCATTTAGCGTCGATGGGTTTGGTGATAGCGAAATGATATTTGGCGAGATGAGGCGAGGATTCGCCAGAGATTACCTGACATTTGCCTTATGGTTGGAGAAAACCTCGGAAAAAACCCAACCAGATAATCAGCCCAAGCGGGAATCGAACCCGCGCCCGAACGCAACTCCGGATCGGCAGGCAAGCGCCTTAGCCGACCGAGCTACGCCGGTAGCTATAAACAACTTAACAATGTCATTCACAGTTGAGGAATATCATATGTCATTAATTTATGAAGAAAGTCTTCGTAATTCAAATGCGGCAAGAAGGATGTATCGCCAACGTTTTCCGCAAAGAAGGTTACTAATCGGCGAATTTTTGTAGTAGTTTCTCAACGATTATTAGAAACTGGGAGTCTCTTACCCCGTTTCGAAAATCACACAACGAGAAATTTCTTTAAAAAAAGATACTGCTTTACGGAAGCGGAAGAGATTAACATTTTGCTTTAGAGAAAAAGTTCGTGTGATTTTGTGCAGTAAACCATTACTGTTTATTTTTAGACGTACAATAAAAATGGAGCAATATTGTTAAATACAATGTAAATGTAACATAACGTTCTATTAATGAGATTGAAAGTTTGTATCTGCTGCTCGTTTTATGTAAACAACAATTGTCCTGTATTAGAACAGAACGTCCGTTTTGTACCACTATGTCTGTATAATTCGTTGCAGGAATGATTGCCGATTTTGAGAGAGGCATTGGCGCTGCGTTATACGATACGATCCAGTGTTTATGCTTTAGTTCGCTTACTGGCCGCCGGCAATCATTCGTGCAACGAGTAATACCCGCTTGAGCTGTACTTGTACTTCTAAACCCCCTCCTCCCCATCCAGCAACGTTGCAAAACGTGTAATATTGTAAATTTAATAATTAGGCCTAGTTAAATATTGAAATTGGAAAAAAATTGTGAGGACATTTTTTCTTCCTTATGACATGAATAATCATCAGTTAAAATAATGGCACTTATACCCCTTACATCCTGTATAAGTGCTTCTGAAAACTTTCAACAATTAAGCTACAAGTTTTTTTATGTTAGGAAACTGTGTAACTGAGAAACATTTGTCAAATTGTACCCTGGTATTGAATGAAATATTTCTTTCAGTTCGTCATTAGTCTGCATGTCAATGAGTTCAATCTGGTACATTTCAGATACTGTCTCTATTTCAATGGCGAAATGATTATAAAAAAAGCGAATATCTTTGGAATATGTATCAGAATCCTGAAATCTTGCATGGAATTCCTTCTGCAATAACTATAACATTTCACAAAATCTTTTGTGCAGAATTGTGGTACTTCCTTACTTGAGCGGGTGAGTCCATTATATTGTGACTTTTAATTCACACAACATTAATGTTACTTTTATTGTCAACAATAATGGCTTTCTATATTTCTGAATTTAAACACTCCCGTTAACAATGGGTATTTCACTCCACACAGCAACACAGTATTCGTTATTGCACTCCACAGACAACAATGACAATTCACTTGGAGTATTGAGAACAACAATGTACTCCTAATCTCAACTAATGTTCACAAAGCACTATTTACAAAACAAAACTGTCAGTTCTCAGTTCACAGTTCGTTGCCTTGGCTAGTTCTTCTAGCTCATTCACTTAAGTTCACAGTATATCTAACCCAAGACTTGCAGAGACAGTCCACTGCACTCGAACTCAAGACTTCCGGATACGCCGCACTCGCCGGGTCGCTGCCACAGTTGCGGTCCTGCTCAAGTCGAACCCAGGTCTCGAAGGCTGGCTTCCTTGCTCGTCCACTGCTGCTTGACTAGACTGACTCGCTGTTCTAAACTGAACTGGCTCCTGGGCGCGTTGCTTCCGCCTGGACGCTGCTCAAGTTCACTCGCGTGTCGAACCCTAGACTCCTGGGCGCTGCTGATTCACAAGCTGAACTCGCTGTCCAAAATAAACTCACGTCGCGCCGCTCTTCTATTTATTGCTAAGTAACACTTCGCGAGCCTTCGATTTCCGGACGTTTCGTTACAACAATCGGCTCGTGTAGTTTTTCGAAACTTCCAGCTTCCCCCCTTTGCTTCGCGCCACACCGCACCTGTCCTTGCCTAGATGCGTGCGCAACTTCCTTTGCCGCGCTCAGCGACCGCCGATCTCGTCCTCCTTCTGCCGGACGCGTGTTCGACTCTCGAGGCAGCGAGAGCATTCCAGCATGGTTGCCACAATATAATGCAGGAGGGACAGAGTGAAAGAGCTTTTTGTCGAGTTAATTTTAATACAGTATACATAGAAGAGAGAAATAGTGTGCCTCTCCTACTAATCAATTGTAGCAGAAGCTATTACGTTCCGCAAAATAATAATAATTTATTTTGAGGTTGAAAGAAAATATGTTATTTTTTAATCTATTATTTTACATGTATTTATATACTTTTTGCCTTTTGCCAATGGGCCGGATAAAAGCACATTGTGTGCCATAGGTTGCCGACCCGCTATAGAGTATAGAGCTTACATGAGTACTTATTTTTTAAGTACGTCTTTAGTGCATTTTTACCTACGTATTTTGAAGTTTTTACTGAGTATTGCGCCGAGTTCGACTCACGAGCCTTACTTTAAAAGTGAACTTCTGGACAAATGGATGACCGTTTACGCTTCAAACCTAGGTACAGCGTGTCACTTTGTTATTCATACAAGGCCAAGTCTATTATAAAAACATAATTTTTAAATAAGTTAGCCTATTGGAAATATTATATTATATTCTTGTAGTTTGAATATAGAGACATATTATGTGTAACTATCCAAAGCAAAAAGCACTTCAAAACTAAAATATTTTATTTATAACAAAATAAGTATTTCAACTCAAAATACAACCCACCTTCTTTCATACACTTGAGTACGTAGTAGATATGTTTGCATTTCTTGCATGGCACAAACAGTCGTCGATCAGATCAGGTACAGTTTGCTTCGTTTGTTTACACCGTCAAGATGAGCTCAGTTCCGACCTCAAGACGACAATTGTCAATCTTGCCCTAAAGGGATATTCTTTAAGAGAAATAGGGCAACTCGTAAGCAAAGTCACAACGGTGCAGTATACTGCTAATAGATTTAAATATAAAGGTTCGGTAGAGAATATACCAAGAAAACCGAAACGAATGAAGTTAAGTGAAAAAGAGGAACGAGCCACTGTGAGACAAGTGAACTCATAAGGAAGAGGCCATTTGAATCCTCTAGATTCAAAACTCTCTAAAGACCATTTTGTTCACAATTCATTTATGTTCACATATTGCTTGCTAAGAATTAATACGAATGATTTATATAGTTTAGACCAAGGATTAAATAGGAGGATACAATAGAAAGAATAGGCCAACAGAAAGGAAAAACAATGGTAGAGATGAAGAGAATGTGTAGAGACCGGGAAAAATGGATGAAATGGACGGAGAGAGGCGAACCCGACGCTTAGCAGCGGAAGGGACTGAAGAAGAAGAGAAGAAGAATTTAAAAAGTCACTAAATTTAAAGCAAAGGGTTTGTTAAAAGTCACTATTAGGTTGAAAATTCCCTTTATTTGCCACCAGTTACTGCTAAAATTCTTCAATTTGTGAAAGTGGGTATAAGGGATTTTGAATCTATAGGATTCATTTGTTAGTAGGAAGAACCGAACTGCAATACTGAAGTTCGCAAAAGAACACATAAGTACATGAGGATCAGGAATTTTGTGATAATGTTGTCTGATCTGATGAGACTAAAGTTAACATATGGCCCTGATGGCGTTAGCAGTGCGGAGAAAACCCAGAGAGGACAATAATGTGGCCAACACACTACCCACTATAAAAGATGGGGATGGTTGTTATGTTGCGGGGGTGTATGTCAGCAAGATGAATGGCAATATCCAGTTCATTGATGGTCTAATGGAGAAGCAAGTGTGTGTGAACATTCTTAAGAAGAATGTGAAACAAAGTACCGGAAAAATAGGGTATGACGCCTACATCATGTTCCAACATGACAACGACTCCAAACATATGGCCGAAATAAATGAGACTTGGTTAATTTGGAATGTGCCTAAACTACTGAGAACTCCTCCTCAATCTGCTGATTTTAACCCAATTGAAAATTTATGAGCTTATCTGAAGCCAAGGGTGCATAGCAAACATTTTTCTTCGATAAAAGAATTGAAAAATGAGATTGCTACGGAATGGTAAAAAAAATCAGCCCTCAAAGGATGTGAACGCTTTCCAGGGAAAATTTGAAGCTGTTATTAAAGCCAAAGGCTATTCTACAAAATATTAAAGATCAGAGATATATTTGTTTTAATTACTAATCGATTTTTGTTCTCTCTGTAAGAATAAGAATGTGAGAAGAAAAAGTGCAATATTATTTTTGTTTATAATATCTTACATCTTAATTAATTGTTGGTTTTATTTACTTTTATATATTATGTAAATAAATCTATCTGTAAATGTTTGCTAAAAAGAAAGATTCAATTAGAATAATTTTGGTTGTGAAAATTTTACTGCTTTATTTATAAAATCCAAGTGTATGAATATCAAAGTGACGTGCTGTATATTTGAGTCTAGTTTTCTTCTAAATCTGTTATTTCATGACTCTATATTATCAACTACGCGGTCATCTATCGTTGGTGGAATTTTAGAAAGGCTATATTTTCGCGAAATGATGCCGAATATTCACCATGATATTACCTGGCATTCGCCTTACAGCTGGAAAGAAACTTCGGAAAAATATAATCCGGTAATGAGCCCAAGCAAAATTCGAAACCCGAGCACTCCTCGCAGTACGATTCCCGCTTGTCAAATTATATCGTCGTTTTTCCTACAATAATTCCTATGTGACATATTTATCGATTTTCAGATTTTTGCTCTATTAACCCTGCATTACTCAGGTGGGATGTGGTAAACCCCGGTGCGTATATTTCAACGAAAATCTAAGAGATGGAGCTAGTGTGTACTCTGTGCATCTGTATACCTTTCAATCACATCCAGAAGAGTTCACTTAAGAAATTGTTTAAGTGAACTAAGAATAGTATATTTAATTGCGTTTATCTGATTTCTGAAACTTGCGGAAAAATATAGGCCTATTAGTTATTTAAAATGGGGTTTGTGAAACCCCACTTGAGCAATGGTGAGAATATTTATAACATGAGTAACGCAGGGTTAAATAGCTTAAATAGTGATACAGCAAATAATAAAATCTCCTATATGTAATTATATTCCTTTCTTTCGAAAATGTAAGAATTCACAATCCCCTATGTACAGCTGCCATAGAATGAATAAATGCGTTTTTTCCTCCTACTGAAAAATTGTACATTTTGCACATAGACGTTATTGCAGGAACATCGACGATATCAATGTCGTTCTATGTGGTTAAGTATTTCTTCCAGACAACTATTTTGTGTAGTTAATGTTGTGTTATTGAGTTTTGAGTGTAAATAGGATAGTTTCATCGTATCTTCTCATAAATGTGACCTGAAGTTGTGCCTTCAGCCGTAGACTTAAACGACGATGAACGCAATGTACGTCAAATCGGAAATGTGATAAATAAGTTATGCTCAGATGCACAGTCCATGATACAATAAAACTGTTCATAGAGATACGAGTACAAGAATAGGGATATACCAAAAAACCAAGTTCATGTCGTGCGAGACGCATAAATTAAAATGAAGACCGTTTTACAATTCATATTGGAGTGTTGCTCGGATGTGTCTACTCTTGATTAAATCAAAATACAGTTTTCAGTCTCTATAAATTATCAAGTTGGCATTTAATATTAAAAACAATAAATATACATTTTATTACATTTGTTCTTAAATTAAAGTTAATGATTCATGTGAGCGTATAAATATACAAAATATCAATCTCAATTCTAAACAAAGAACTTGCAAGGATCTAAAACTATAGATCTATATATTTATTACAAATTAAATAAATATTAACGCACGAACTTCGTACACAGTCAACATACGACATATTGAACAATATGGAGACCGAACTAATAATATGCAACGACTTTCGTAGTAAGTCTGGTTTAATGGGTCACTTAATAGCAACCTACATTGAATAATTGTCCACCGAGTTAGTTCTGTGGCAGCGTGCTCTACGAGATCTGAATGACTCCTACTTAAACATCTTAGATTCGAAACTGCTTCTATAAACGCATGCATCATGTAACATCATCCTTATCCGAAGTGGACTTAGAAAATATTCGCTGTTCTATAGTGCGGTCACTTTTTTTTTATAGCTGTACAAATTGAAAATAGGTCACAGTCCTGCCATCTATCCGCAATATGCGGAACCCGAATCACGCAAGTGAAGTGGGTAGGCATTAGATACACACATATTGAATAATTTGATATTGTAACTAAGATTCGCCATGGTTTAAGTACCATTGTGTATTAAAAAATTGTAATAATATCAAGATAATTTACATTGTTTAAATGCAATGCATATATATATATATATATATATATATATATATATATATATATATAATCTCAAATTACCACAATTATAACATGTCACAAAATCAAAATTGGTCAATGTATAAATAGATTGTATTTTATTATAGGCTATATAGAGTAATTTAGGGACATCTCGAAAAAAAAATAATTTTGGCACCCATTTATGCAAACTGTATTCTAATTTTTTCCTAATATATATGGACATGTTTTCCGTACATATCACGTATATGCTGCCAATGTGATCTTTTTATATCTTTGTATTTAAAAAAAAAAATACTAATTTTATGTATGTGTCAAATTCTCCCATAATGGGGGAGATTTAGACAAGGTATGACAAACATAGAAAATACTTTAAAACCCAAAATTTACAACACAAATTTTGCCTCTGAAATATAAATATTATATAATATTCTTACTCACGCTTGTCATATGTGAATTTTTCTTCGATGACATTTTCCTCGCATGCCTCGTGAAACCAATTTTGGCATTTTACAACATACTGAACACAAAGTTCTCTAGTATTGTCATTACACGCGGCACAACAGAGCATTAGATTACTTCCTTCTGTGAGAAAGCCTAACGTCTTTTTGCTGCTTAGTCTCCTTCAGCTGTTTCCTATACTTTTCAGACGTTATTACGTCTCAGTCTTGTAGTTTTCTTACTCTTTTGACACGAGATGAAAACGTTAGCAGTGGAACTGGTGACAGTTCTTCAAAGGAAGTATAAGTAGGTGAGGAATTAGGCAAGCCTAAATGTCTTTGTGCAGATGGTGTATGTAATGTTCTTGGGGAGTGGTAATGTCTTCTTCAATGCAAATTTCACATCAATGTTCTGCTAGGACCAGATCGTACTCAAACCTGTTATCATACAGTACATCAGGATGCCAATTTTCTTACGTCATTAATTGTTAATCCACATAGTCTTTAGAATCAAGGCGAAGGATACGTCGTACGAATTGATCTTCCATGTTTTTATCGAGAGTTACGCCTTTTCATATTTGCCCTCTACCAATGAAAATTAAAATATACAATTTAATTAAGATTGGTTCAATGGAAGGTGAGTAATTAAGTACAATCAGGCAGACACACAGAGAAAAAAAAAACAGAGAAACGAATAAAGTGGCACTAAAAAGTTCTATGAAGAATTATTGCGAACTCTCCTAAGAACAGATATATGAAAAGTTTGATAGAGACAGATCCCCAGGTCATCTGAGATCTGAGAAGGAGCAAAAGCGAAATCAGGAAGAACTCGAAACATGTCGAAATCTCCCCGAGTTACACATTCATTCAAAAGATGACAACACATCCGAAACAAAGATAATCGTTTGAGGGAAATCATTTTGGCGCTTTTACTAACGTGTAAAATGTATATACAATAACTTGTGTATCTACCAATATCACGCACATACAGTCAAGTACAATAAACTAAAGATGGTATATTTTATTTCATCGAAAAGAAAAGTGTAACTCATATTTATTGTGCTTATTGCTTTATGTGAACGTAAAATACAACCTGAGGTCACGAGATTCACTTACACAGAGATTACAAATACAATCAACACAGATCTCCTGTAGTTCGAACTTTTTTCACTAGCAACTGTGCTCGTAATGGGTACTTTTCTTAAAACTGTCGAGAACTCCCAAAACGATCATACTTTTTTTTTTTTTTTTACTTTCTAGTGGGTTATTTTACGACACTGTATGAACATCTCAGGTTATTTAGCGTCTCAATGAAATGAAAGTGATAATGCCGGTGAAATGAGTCCGGAGTCCAGCACCGATAGTTAACCAGTATTTGCTCATATTGGGTTGAGAGAAAACTCCGGAAAAAACTTCAACTAGGTAACTTGGCCTGACCGGGATTCGAACCCGGGCCACCTGGTTTCGCGGCCAGACGCGCTAGTCGTTAGACACTCTACTTTATGAAATAATCCCAACTTAATATTATAATTCATAGCATTCTAGTAATGGTACACATTTTTAATGCATATTATGTTCTGTTATAAGGTTTTAACTCATTATATTATTAGTGTCGTAGTTTTTACTATTTCTATAAATATTATACGTTTAAACATTGTTTTATATTGTCTGATGATGTCATAAAATAACAAAAAGGTTCACAGGAATCATTAACTTTAATTAACAACAAAATTGTATATTCCATATTTTTATTTTGATGTATCGTCGCTTAAGAAACAATACCGCCTAACTGACATTTTTGGTCAAAACTG
This sequence comes from Periplaneta americana, assembly GCF_040183065.1. NCBI lineage: Eukaryota > Metazoa > Arthropoda > Insecta > Blattodea > Blattidae > Periplaneta > Periplaneta americana. The sequence continues at coordinate 12,535,982 of NC_091125.1, read as the reverse complement.
TTTTTTTGCACATATGGTACCTCCACTGTCATCTGGATGCATTGACAAGCGCGGGAATTTGATTGCATGAATGGCCTGCGTGCGAAGGAGGGGGTACAATACCGCATATCTGAAGTCACGAGAAGTCTGTTGGAAATACGGCGTATCTGACAACAGATATTATGTCTGCGTCTTCAGTACGGAAGCTGGTTCTCGTTACTGCCTTGTAAAATTGTGTCAACAGTGTGTGATATTCTGAGAAGATTAAAGAAGTGTTCAGTTTCAATTATTTAAAAAGGTATATATAATAGAATTATTTCACTAATGTCAATTGAATATTTGTTGAGCTGAATTCACGCAGAATCTTACTGCAAGTTCATTCACTGAAATATAGGATATTTATTATTTTATTATTATATAGACCTACATATACAAGAAAAGAAATGAATCGGACGGCGGCGGTCAGTTTAGCGAGAACAAAATCCTATCTGTGCTATGTTCTGCATTCAAGACGGGAGAAACTCCTGTGGACATTAACAAAGATATCTCATGACATGAGAAAAAAATTCAGATTTACAAAAAAGATGTTTACGTGTACATTGGGAATTAAAGAATGGATTGTGCGATATTGGTACTGATGGCGTCCCTTCTGTAAAAAATTAGACATGTCCTCGTGAAAAATCACAGAAAAAAGAGTATTCGAAAGAATTTCTTACTTCTTTCTTCAGTAGCCTGCCTAAATTACCGTCACATTATTGTAGACGAACGTCCACAAAATTGTATCTAGGATCGATTGTGCAGTCACAGTCACAATTATATGAGCTTTACAAAGAAAAATGTGATGACAGTAACCTAAGCCGACATACTTTCGACAGTTTGTTCCAGGAGTCTAACCTCAGTCTCTTTAGGCCCAAGAAGGTTCAATGTAACGTTTGCTGCAGCTATAAAGCCGGAAATATCAAAGAAGAAGAATGGAAAACTCATAATGAAAGGAAAGAATTGCCAAGAAATGAAAAATATAAAGACAAAGAAAATGGACAGAAAAAGTTGTGTATAGTTTATACAATGGATCTTCAAGCAGTTAAGATGGCACCATTTGTGCAGGCTAGTTCCATATATTATAAAAGAAAATTAGCTGTGCATAATTTTACAATGTACAACCTAGCCACTCAGGAAGCAGTATGCTACTAATTTTATGAGACAGAATCTAGTGGCGTCAACTTTTGCATCATGCGTGTAGGATAGCCTACGTTAACCAAGCAACTGAAAGATCGTCTACTCCCAGTTATTCTGTATTCTGATGGTTGTAATTACCAGAATAGAAACGTAGTAATGGCAAATGCCTTATTAAGATTAGTCATTAATTCTGATGTTACAATAACACAGAAATGTTTGGAAAAAAGACATACGCAAATGGAATGCGATTCCGTCCATAGTTCTATTGAATGTGAACTGAAAATGCGTGAAATAACACTTCCTAGCCAGTACGCTTTGATTTCTAAAGAGGCTAAGAAGAAACCATTCCCCTATGAAGTCCATTATTTGACTCAGAACTTCTTCACCAACTTTGCGACTGAAGATTTGTGGTGATACGACTCTATTCGACCTGGGAGGAATAAAAATGACTACGGTCACTGACTTAAGAGTCATTCAGTATTGCCCTGATAGTATAATACTCTTCAAGTGCAATTTCAATGGTGACTTGCAAGAGATGCCTAGGCGCCCTAAGAAGCTCTCCAGGAATGTCTTTTTCCAAAATGTACAATAATAGGCTGAAGATTAATGAGTCAAAATGGAATCATCTGCAGCAATTGAAGAATGTTATTCCAAGAGACTGCCATTGTTTTTATGATAGCATTCCACAATAGGGTTAGTCAAGGATTACTTTTTACGATTCCAGTTTAAGCCTATAATTATTTCTTTATTGTGTTTAACGAATATTGTGCCTGAAAAATTATTATCATCATTATTATATTTTTATATGATTTTCTGTTCATTATTAGCAAATCAAGTCCATTGTCAATAGTAGTAGTAAAAAAAAAGGTAAAGGTATCCCCGTAACATGCCATGAAGGCATTAGGGGGGCATGGAGGTAGAGCCCCATGCTTTCCATGACCTCGGCACTAGAATGAGGTGGTGTGGTCGGCACCACGCTCTGACCGCCTTTTACCCCCGGGAAAGACCCAGCACTCAATTTTATAGGAGGCTGAGTGAACCTCGGGGCCGTTCTGAAAGTTTGGCAACGAGAAAAAATCCTGTCACCACCTGGGATCGAACCCCGTACCTTCCAGTCCGTAGCCAGCTAGTAATAATAATAATAATAATAATAATAATTATTATTATTATTATTATTATTAATCATCATTTTATTATAAAATTATATTTGTCAGCAACGTTTTAGTAACAATTATATTTATCTATTCAAATACGTAGTGTGAAAATACCTACCTGTTATCAGATTATCATTATTATTATTATCATTATCATTATTATCATTATTATTATTATTATTATTATTATTATTATTATTATTATTATTACAATAAACATTGAACTGTGTCTTCTTTTTTCCTTTTCCATAGTTTCAGCATTTGATTGACTGTAAGAATGCAGCAATTATTGTCTGGAACGTATACTTTATTTTTTTTCATGGAGTGCAGTTTCATAGAAAGGACTTTGCCGACAGACCTTCTACTGCCCCCTACTAATTGGTTGTCATAAATAAATGTCTTCCTTACTATGACGGAAATCTTGTCTTCTCTTGTTAGTGACCAATCACAACCCTCGTTCAGAAGAATTGACAGGTGCCCGTCAAATCCACGTGGAGGCAGAGTTGCCGCATCGTTTCCGAATTCCAAGAATCCCGTCAGTTTCACTGCATAATTTCGAAGGTCATCAGGATTGTGACAACTGTGCAATGTTGGGATTAGGGGACAGGATGGAATTGTCAGAGCTGTTGTGTAGAAAGTAATAAATCTGTAAATGGGTGTTCAAAGGAACCACCGAACTGCACTCCTTGAAATAAAATAAGGTTCTATTGCTAACTCAACCCACAGCCTACCGACCTTGACCTCAAGTCAGATGGTAGGACAACAATTCAGATGACACATTAACAGATACAAGAGCACGAATAATATTTCCAGAAGACACTTTTAACGTAAAGAAAACGCTAGTCAACATGTGTCTTGAAGCTGCTAAAGTTGTCTCACAACACCGGGTAACTAACAAAATGTAGTTAACGGCAGAGTTCCAATACCGCGTAAGTGACATGGCCAAATGTCTATGGCCATGATCATCCATTTTCATTTAGTTACAAATTAGTTAAGCTATTTCATAGCCTATACACCACTTTTCAAGACTATTGAGTTATTTTTATGGTTTTTATTCGGTTTTCTCCTTCTCCTGTAAAATTTACATTTTGTCAGGAAAGAAGAGGAAAGATTAAGAGCTTGCCCATGACAGGTATTTAGAGAACCATATTCCTTCCTTCAAAACAGATAAACATAGGCGTAACAAAATTAATATTTAATATTTTGAGGAAACAACAAACTTAAATTCTGGGAAAGGGTTAATATGAAAAGGTACCAACTGCTACAAAACTTTTTCAATCTATTCTAAACACAGACAGAGAGAGTTTTTAAAACAGCTCCTATATTTAAAAGTTTCAAAATTGGATGAAACATAGGAGTGTTGGTCGGTTGGTTAACCCTCCCATATATTGAAGATCGTGCAACAATGTATACAGTTGTAGTACTGGCGGTGGTAGTAGTAGTAGTAGTAGTAGTAGTAGTAGTAGTAGTAGTAGTAGTAAGTAATAAGTGTAACGTTAGTGATATAATAACAGTAGTGGTGGTGGTGGTGGTGGTGGTTGTGGTTATAGTAGTAGTAGTAGTAGTAGTAGTAGTAGTAGTAGTAGTAGTAGTAGCAGCAGTAGTAGTAGTAGTAGTAGTAGTAGTAGTAGTAGTAGTAGTAGTAGTAGTATTTTTGGTGGTAGTATTTGTATAGTTAATATTGTTATCTGAGGTAATATTGTTATATGTGGCAGTAGTTACTTACTTACTTACATACTTACTTACTTACTTGCTTTTAAGGAACCCGGAGGTTCATTGCCGCCCTCACATAAGCCCGCCATTGGTCCCTATCCCGAGCAAAATTAATCCAGTCTCTACCATCATATCCCACCTCCCTCAAATCCATTTTAATATTATCTTCCCACCTACGTCTCGGCCTCCCCAGAGGTCTTTTTCCCTCCGGCCTCCCAACTAACACTCTATATGCATTTCTGGATTCGCCCATACGTGCTACATGTCCTGCCCATCTCAAACGTCTGGATTTTATGTTCCTAATTATGTCAGGTGAAGAATACAATGCGTGCAGCACTTAGGTACTTACTGGCTTTTAAAGAACCCGGAGATTCATTGCCGCCCTCACATAAGCCCGCCATTGGTCCCTATCCTGAGCAAGATTAATCCAGTCTCTACCAACATATCCTACCTCCTTCAAATCCATTTTAATATCATCTTCCCATCTACGTCTCGGCCTCCCCAAAGGTCTTTTTCCCTCCGGCCTCCCAACTAACACTCTATATGCATTTCTGGATTCGCCCATTCTGCGTTTAATTTCCTCCCGAGTGTCATTTATATTTGTTACTGTTGCTCCAAGATATTTGAATTTTTCTACCTCCAATTTATATGTGGCAGTAGTAGTGGGGTTATGGTTTTTGTTTTTGCAAAATTATCAGTATTTATTTGACATAGAATCCTTGAGCAAAAGCTCTTAATTGGGAACAATACATTGAAGATAAAAGTGGTGCTGGTTATAGTTTTGGTGTTTTTGTAATTGGTTATTTTATGATGCTTTATCAACTGCTATGGTTATCTAGCGTCTGCATGAGATACCAGCGAAATGAGTCAAGAGTCTAGCGCCGAATGTTACCTGCATTTGTTCTTAATGGGTTGAAGGAAAACCTCAGAAAAAACCTCAGCCAGGTAACTTGCCCCAACCAGAATTTGAAACCAGGTCCGCTCGTTTTACGGTCAGGCATGTTAAGTGTTACTTCACATCGGTAGAGAGTTTTGGTATTAGTCGTGGTGTTTGTGCAGGTATTGGTCTTGTGTTGGTTGTAGTGGTAATGTTAGTCATAATGGTCGTAGTAACATAGTGACATTTATATCCTAGTTCTTATGTGAGTGATATGTGACAAATTGATATTAGATTTGAGTATTTCACTGACTGACAGAAATTACATTCCTTTTACCCATGCCATTAAATGTGTATCATACTACGACCAAATATATATTTCGAATGATTCAGAAATATCAATGGGTTGGCCGCATCGGATCCAAAACATTGATTTTAAGTTAGGCATAACCTGCATGTTGTTCTGACAATACACAAGCAGATTCGGGTTAATTGGTTATGAAATGAAGTGAGATTCTTATTGGCTCGTAGTCCATATGGTCGCGTTGCCTGACATTGTCTACTATGCTCTGACTGGTCTGTTTCGGCACAATACTCTTGAAACTACAAATTGTTTGTGATCCTTCCCCTCGTTACCAGTAGTACACGTAACATCAACTTCTAGGTTCAGGGTAGGAAACCGCCAGTTTTAATTATCATTTATAGCCAAATAGGTACACGATTAATATTATCTCCACTATACAACTGAATTAATGCAGATTTCTAGCTTTATTTATAACATTATATCTACGTCGTTTTCCTATATCAGTTTATATTTCAATCTGAATTCCATCAATTTATAAATAATGCAGAGATTGCATTGGATCAAGATTTAAAATTTAAGTCAACGTCACAGAAAAGATTCCTTTCACATATAATCTTACTTACTTACTTACAAATGGCTTTTAAGGAACCCGAAGGTTCATTGCCGCCCTCACATAAGCCCGCCATCGGTCCCTATCCTGTGCAAGATTAATCCAGTCTCTATCATCATATCCCACCTCCCTCAAATCCATTTTAATATTATCCTCCCATCTACGTCTCGGCCTCCCCAAAGGTCTTTTTCCCTCCGGTCTCCCAACTAACACTCTGTATGCATTTCTGGATTCGTCCATACGTGCTACATGCCCTGTCCATCGCAAACGTCTGGATTTAATGTTCCTAATTATGTCAGGTGAAGAATACAATGCGTGCAGTTCTGCGTTGTGTAACTTTCTCCATTCTCCTGTAACTTCATCCCTCTTAGCCCCAAATATTTTCCTAAGCACCTTATTCTGAAACACCCTTAACCTATGTTCCTCTCTCAGAGTGAGAGTCCAAGTTTCACAACCATACAGAACAACCGGTAATATAATTTCACATATAATCTTGTAAGAACAAATTTTGGGCATATCAATTCTGCGCCAAATAACACAGTTTCATATCAAACGCTCTTATAAATTCAGTCTAATTCTGCAGAACGTTTGCAAAGGTATAAAATTATATGGTTGTATGGATCCGAGAGAAAAAAGAAAAGTAGTTGAGCTACTTTTGTATTACGAAATAAAACAAGTAATTAGTCTTCATAGTTTCATATGAGGATCTTATAAAATAAGTCTACAATGTACACATTGTGTTTAATAAATCTTATTATTATAAAATAAGTCTAATTCTGCATAAGTTTGCAAAGTTATGAAGTTACATGGTTAACACATTTTTAACTGTGTGGTTTACTTTCTGTCTGCAGAATTTCATCCAATTAAAGATTGCAAAACGCATACTATGTATACCAAACACACTTTTGCTCGATAATCATACTGTATGATATGAAAAACGTATAATACCTGAATTGGCAATAAAGAGTCAATAATAGTACAACAAAAGTATATAGAAACTCATTTTTTCAAATTACATTATATCATCTGTTTGTTGGACAAACCGTATTGTACAGTTTATACTGAAGTCCAATAACAACTTATTTTAAGGTGACAATGTTAAACTTTATCTTTTTACTTTAGTACAAACATAAAAAAGCGAAAGAGAAAACTAGGTAGAAATACAGTAAGAAATATACATGGATAGAAACAAACAAGTTTACGTAATACGACGGGATATCGATATATGTCGATTCCTACCTTGTTCGATGCCATTTTTTGTTCCATTCTGCTGACCGGCGTTCTTGTGTTCCTTCATCCTGTCTCTAACACACACACGCACAGTTCGGGCCGGGTACACAGTAATACAACGTCCCTGTTACACAGCCTTTTTATTAAGTAATAATGTGACGACATCATGACGTCACAAGCACTGCCTGTGCTGCAATTGGTAATTATGATAAAACTACTTTTTCTTTTTCTAATGTTTAACTATCTCTCTCCCTCCATCATTGAGGAATTGTTCAAGGTCTAGGTGCCATAACAGTAGGGTGTTCATAAATAAGTTTCTCATTCTACGAACGAAGACGTAGAATCAGAGAATTCTATCGTGAATTTGACAACATTTTTTGCGTTATTCGATACTCTAAATGACTTTAACATCTTGTGACTGTTGTAAGACTCTCTTTCCCTCCTCTCTCTCTGTATATATATTCCTTCATCAAGAGCATTTTCAACTCTATCGGAATTTACCCTCACCTTTACAAATATGCATCAGACAGACGTAGAACACCCTTTAAGTAGGATCGAACAACACCGTGTCTTCACACGTCAATATTGAGACTATTAGCGAGACCAAAGTTCCACAATCTGCGAGTGATTTAGCTTTCTCTCACCGTTAAACTGCGCTTTACCTAGTTCTTACAACATGGACAGACGCTGAATACGTATAGCTCAAGAGACACAATCATAATTAATTAACCTTTCCAGCTTTCTTGTTGTCTAGTTGTAACAAATAAAAATAATATATTTTGATGCACGAAAAACTGGGTTAGGAGTTTTTAATGTGAAACCAATTCCTAGCAGTCGATGAAAGAGTAATGGAACGGAGAAAAATTTCTTCGGAGAGCATTTTTCTCCGTTCCATTACTCTTTCATCGTATGATGACGCAGAACATCTGCATGGAAATTATTATATGTACTTCGGTACATTAAAATAATATATAAAATAATATATATAATTCCTAGCAGGTCTCCTTTCGGCCTCTTTACAACGGTTTATTTAAACAATTAGACGGGCGGATTTTGTTCAGAGCTTGTACCTAAGATTCAAGAATATTCGTGAGTGAGGTAGCTATGTGGAATATAACATTTTTACTAAAATTAAACAAAATTGGCTTGACTTTTCAATGGCCGGACACGGAATGGATCCTGCACTTAGGCTTACATTGGTCCATTGATCAACTTTTTTTAGTTGGTTATTTAACGACGCTGTATCAATTACTGTGTTATTTAGCGTCGATGAGATTGGTGATAGCGAGATGGTATTTGGCGAGATGTAGCCGAGGATTCGCCTTAATCGACTGAGCCACGCCAGTGGCTCATTGATCCATTATATATATATATATATATATATATATATATATATATATATATATATATATATATATATATATACACACATACATACACGCAGGGTGATTCACGAGGATTTAGCGACAATTACGGAGCTTATTTCCGAAGACATTCTGAGTAAAAAATGTCATATAAACGTGTGTCCCAATCTCAATATTTTCAGAGTTACACTAATTTGAATTTTTTAGTAAAATATCATTTTTCTTTAATTTTAAGGGTAAAAAAATAATACAAATAGAGAATAAACTATTTAGAAGTATCATTTCTTTAATTGGCTAGTATTCTGAAGCTAAAAATGTGTTGTAATTGCTTTGTACAAATTTTGATTTTCAATTTTTAACAAAAAATTAAATTATTCTTACTCATTTATCACTAAAATTGTTATAAATCATACTACTTCAGGAACTTCATTCTTTACAATTTAATTATGCATCCTAATGTACAGTCTTGAAGAATTTACAAGAGTGGTTTGATTTGTAACAATTGTTGTGATAAATACGTAACAAAAATGTAATTCTGTTGTTAAAAATTGAAAAAAAGAAAACTGTACGAAGGAACTATGGAATTCAAAACACATTCTTACCTTCAGAATACTAGCTAATTAAAGAAATGATTCTCTATGAATAGTTAATTCCTTATCTGTCATATTCTTTTACCCTTAAAACTAAAGAATAATGGTGTTTTACAAACAACTTCAAAGTAGTGTAACTCTGAAAATATTAAGATTAAGGCACATGTTTATGTGAAATTTTTTGCTCAGAATGTCTTCGGAAATAAGCTCCGTAAGTGACGGTAAATCCTCGTGAATCAATATATATATATAGGGAATTAGGGTCTGTTGGACAGTCGGGCATTTTGGACACTTTCTACTTTAACGTGTTACCTCGTCACTTGTGGGCACCATATTCTGCTAGAAGTCAATTACGGAAGTATCCTCACTCGTGGCTACTTCCGTAATTGACTTCTAGCAGAATATGGTGCCCACAAGTGGCGAGGTAACACTTTAAAGTAGAAAGTGTCCAAAATGCCCGACTGTCCAACAGATCCTAATTTACCCTATATATTTACGATGGAAAATAATGGAGCCTGTGAAATGGACTGACAGAATAAGAAACGAAGCTGTGCTAGAAAGAGTGAGAAAAGAAAGAATAATGCTGAAACTGATCAGGAGGAGAAAAATGAATTGGTTAAGTCGCTCGGTGAGAAGAAACTGCATACTAAAGGATGTACTGGAAGGAATAGTGAACGGGAGAAGTGTTCGGGGCAGAAGAAGATATCAGATGATAGACAACATTAAAATATATCGTTCGTATGCGGAAGACTGGAAATAGAAAAGATTGGAGAATGCTCGGTTAGCAGTGAAAGACCTGCCCTTGGGCGGAACACTATAAATAAATGAATACAATATCTACGATGAATGTCGGAAGTTCGACAAGTGGCCTGGGTGGCATTCGTGAATCCAATGCTGACAGGTGGGCCATCCTACGTCTTGCAAGCCCCATCCTTAGGCGAGTACCTGATGAGCCTCAGGGACCGGAGCCCCAAGCTCTCATCGGCATCAGAAAGCCCTGCTACCGATACTCCAAGACTTCGCCCATGAATATTTTTAACTATTGCAAATGATAGATGAAATTAGACGGTGAAGTGTGTTGGTAAAACGACAGAGGGGAAAGTACCCCGAGAAAAAAACCCTCTGTAACATTTGCTTTGTCCATCATAAATTCCATTACGACTTGGCCGGAGATAGAACCGGCGCCGCCAGGATGGAAGACCAGTGCGCTAGCTTTTGACCCACAGATGCAGCAATTTTACCAAATAGTGATGTAATCAAAACAGACTTTATTTTGTTGCTGAATATTTGTCGTACTTAAAGCGTGATGTCGATTGGAAAAAAAACTATTCAGACAATATAATATCTCCAATGACGATTATTCCATACGTTTATATCTCCGTCAATTTATGGGAGCGGATTTTCGGTCCCGTCTGAATGTTAAGTGGACGTGAGTTGCAGGGAGATTGTTGAACCCATTGCTATACTCCCTCCGTAAGGCAAGGGACGTGACGTCTTATCGCTGTACAAATTAAGAGATCGCAATGACAAAATATCGACACACATGCATTACAACTCCAATTCGAGACTTCTGTGCTTAAAGGTATCCATACAGTGTGTTTTATGATATTCACGTAACCCGGCGGGCTTTAGTGAAACATAGAACAAAAGGGAATATTTCTCTTTATTAATCTTTATTAAGTACCTCGTACTGTGTTTGCAATTAAAGGCTCATACGAATTAGGTAACTTGAAAAGAATGTAAGCTAAGTCGTTACAATACTTTAGAGAAATAGATACAAGAGATTCATATTCTCTAAAAAAAAAAACTTTAATTTCTCTGTAGGAAGAGATGCCCACAGAGGCCGTGTTTCTTTCTCGTTACAAATAATCCAAATGCTATACTGTACCTTGTGGAATTGATATTAATAAATGGATTAGCTTCTCCTCACAAACTAAACTCGGTTGCAAAAGCAATGAAGATGGCGTTTTATACGCTCGACCGAATTTCCATAACAGAGTACTATTTTGCAACCAAATATAAATAGGAAGTATACTAACAATAGGATTTTATTGTGGATTATTGCATGATTTAAAATACAGTGGGTTCGTAGCTCGGCCGGACCGTTTCGCGGCGGCCTTAGATTGGGTGAAGATTGGCGCGCCTGCCGCCAGAGTTACACGTAAACGACCGGCAGTCAAGGGTACGGAACACTAACTACTCTACTAACATTAGGCTTACCTGCATCAAAACGATTTTGAAAGTGATGACCTTCAACTCGAACACATTCCCCATATCTCCGAAAACAATTCTGGTTCACTCGCAAAAGTTCATGTTGATTGATTGCCTGTATTTCTCTCGTGATGTTGTCCTTCAATTCTTGTAAGTGTGCGGATTTGATGCGTACACTTTATTCTTTAACGTTCCCCATAAATAAAAATCGCATGGAGATAGGTCAGGGGAACGAGGTGGCCATAATCCTCGACTAATTATTCTGTCACCAAACACACTTCGCAATTGATGCATAGAATTCGCAGCGGTGTGCGCTGTAGCTAAATACTGCTGAAACCAGCCACTCAATCGTTCATTTCTTGTTAGTTGCGGAGAAAAATAAAAAAAATTGAAGTTACATAAAAGTGTGAATCAACTGTAGTGTCGAAGAATATGGGACCGATAATTCTACTCGCACTGACTGTACACCAAAACCCCAACCTTTACAGCTTGGTGAGGAACTTCATGAATAATATGGGGATTTTCGGTAACCCAGTATCTATTGTTCTGAGTAGAAACGTGACCGTGAAGATGAAACCACGCTCCATCAATGAACAACGTTAAAATTGGGTCCACGTCGCGATTATGAACGGATTGCACAAACCTATTGCAATAATTAACCCTACGTACAGAGTCTTGTGGTTGTAAAGCATGAACTACGGGTTAAGTTTCAGAAGTTTCGTTGCCACAAAAGCTGACGTCTTGGAAATGTTAACCTCTTGTGCTAAACATCGCAGTGATTTACGGGGTGAGTGCTCTAATTGGGCCCCTACTTCATCGAGCTTCTATTCTGTCAGTACACGGCGTTGTTGAATACGTTTCTTGTTCAAAAAAGTTCCTGTACGTCTGACTTTATTGACGAGGTCATGAATAGTTGACTTGCTAGGAATTCGAACACCTGCAAACCGATGTTCAAATTCTCTTCGACACCTACTTGCAGAAGAATGTTTCACATACGCATTATAAAGAAAATACGTTGTTCTAAAGTGTACTCAATCATTATTAATAGACACTTTATCACCACGAGACAACACAATTTTACTCAAAACACGCGCACAGACGTCTTTCCCTCACGACAGATCCAACTCGACTGACTGGCGCGTCAGTGATAGCTACAGCGCTACTCTGGAGGCAGGCGCGCCAATCTTCACCCAGTTCTAGACCGACGCGGAACGGTCCGGCCGAGCGACGAACGTACTGTAGTTTAATAGAATATCACACACTATAAATTTGTATTCTATGCAGTATATCTTGTAGATGTAAATATAGTCGACCTGTTTGGCGAGTTGGTATAGCGCTGGCCTTCTATTCCCAAGGTTGCGGGTTCGATCACGGGCCAGGTCAATGGCATTTAAGTGTGCTTAAATGCGACAGGCTCATGTCAGTAGATTTACTGGCATGTAAAAGAACTCCCGCGGGACAAAATTCCGGCACATCCGGCGAAGCTGATATAACCTCTGCAGTTGCGAGCGTCGTTAAATAAAACAAAACATTTTTTTAGATGCAAATATTATTGTACTGTAAATAATAATTATACAGACCAGCCTTATGGGTTAGTGGTCAGAGCTTCTGACTACAGTTCATGAGGTCCCGGGTTCGATTCCCGGTGAGAACAAAGGAATTTTTCCTTACAGGGGAATGTTCCTGTGATAGCAAATTAGGTTAGGCTTAGATTTAAGATCTCTCCTGGCAATTTATAATCATACTATCATCATCGTCATCGTGGCAGCATAAGTCCAGGCGCCCCAACCTCAAAAGTGAGTTACAAATAGCCATTGTCAGGAGAGACTAGAAATGTCAAATGACAACCTGGCGGCATTGAAATAATAATAATAATAATAATAATAATAATAATAATAATAATAATAATAATAATAATGACTGTACACATTTTTAGAAAGCTTAAGACTCCATTAGTTACAAGGGATTGTATTATTTTATTATTTCAAATAATACCATAATCAATATTGTATATTGTTTGCTTACTATACCATAATTAAACTATTATTACTATAATTAATTACTTATTATTGTTATTATTAGATGTTCGTGTTTATTATTATGTTTCGCATATATAATAATAATAATAATAATAATAATAATAATAATAATAATAATAATAATAATTGTTGTTGTTGAATGTGCACTACTACTGGCTTCCAACTTAGAAAGTGTAGGCATACTGCCTTAGCTTCACAGTTCACAATATCGTTCAATCAAGTGCTAATTATTGTACAAGATGCAGATGAAATACATGATGAGAAAACTAAAGAAGCAAAATGGTAATATCTAACACTGGATTTAGAGGAACACCTTATTGTTGAAAGAAATAAAGAATTGTAATGGAATTCAAGTATCTGTTTTCAAAACTTAAAAATGAATGGTAACTTACAACTACGGTAGAAATAGGAAGAAGAACAAGTGACGGAAGGAAAATAAATGGTGTCTTAAATCTTGTTATCGAGTAAGAAAAATTTATTGATATAAAACAAAAACTGATATATTAGGGTTCCGTCCAATGTATTTCGCTCTATAGTGCAGAAACATGAATTATACGCACACAGTAAGTGAAAAAATTATTCACGACAAAAATTAATTTTTGGAGATGATCTGTGAGGAAATTCTGAAGAGTTAAGGTTCAAAATATTATTATAAAATAAGTTATGACGATGAGAAAAATGTTTTAGAAGTCAAAGAAGAAAAAAGTTAAGTTGGATTGGACTTATTATGAAAATTTCAGATCAGGGTTTACCAAGAAAATTTGAAGCAAGGGTAATGGAAGAACAAAAAATGTGAGAACAAAAGAAAAATGAAAAATTAAAATTATGGTTTATTTAACGACGCTCGCAACTGCAGAGGTTATATCAGCATCGCCGGTGCGCCGAAATTTTGTCCCGCAGGACATGCCAGTAAATCTACTGACATGAGCCTGTCGCATTTAAGCACACTTAAATGACATCGACCTGGGCTAGGATCCAACCCGCAATCTCGAGCACAGAAGGCCAGCGCTATACCGACTACGCTACCTAGGCCGACAAGAAAAAAGAATAAGTGATGTTCGACGAAGTATGGGTCGACATGGACTGACAAAATAGGATGCGGCAGATATAACATTATTGTTTTATTATTATTATTATTATTATTATTATTATTATTATTATTATGACATTGCTACGTTCCCATACGCATCATATATGTGCATCGCCTAGAATTAAACTGCACTTAATCCAAAAATCTGATTTGTCAGAAAAGACGAAAAACTACTGCAGTTAGACTCCAAAAGGTGATTTTGCTACTGAAGTTAAGCCAAATAAATTCCAATTTGATGCCAAATGAGTAGTTTATCACATTCCCTGCAAAATTCTGCACTGAAACATACCTTAATTCCATACTTCATGATTTGGAGAAAGAGCAGTTTGATTCCGGGCGACTCATGTGTACATACCCAGCACAAAATTCAGGTGGCCCAAATTTTGTTTCTGGGTCTATACTATTAGCACAGATCTGTTTCAAATTTGAGTAAGCCCTGCTGGAGAAGTCAGTTTCAACTATCATCTTCATCAACATGTATTCTGTTTGCAACGATTGACAACGTTGGGTCCAGCTGTCAGAGATCAATTCTAGCTATCTTCACTCTAGATTTTTCCATTAATCTTAACAGCTTGTTGTTTTTCGTCATAGTCGTCAAGTGAAGAACTTGTATTTTACTCCGTGACACATTAATTGCATGAATCATATTTCCCGTGAATTCCCAGTTGTTTCGCAAGAGATGCTCCTGACTTCAGAAGAATTCCATGAATCTCTAATTTCTGCTAAGGCAAAATAATCTCTGAAGTATATATATATTTTTTAAGATTATGTGTTTACAAATTGTATAATAATACTGACGGACAGTTAGCCGTACTAATACATCGTCGACTCCCAAGTATACGATGTAGAAACTCTAAACTCTATTCACTTCACGATTGGGTCTTAATGTAAACAAATCAAATTGTATATATTCGCCAAAAACCAGACCTGTAGACTACATATCGAACGAATAAGTATGTTTTCCATGACATGTGACTAATGTTTACATTAAGACCCAAACTAAGAGCGGACAGGGCTGTGTCTATGGCTACAGTGCTAGTGCGTTGGTCTTCCATCCAGACTGCTAGGATCCAATTCCGGGTTTTGTCGGAGTACTCCCGTTTCCCTCTTTCATTCTACCAACACATTCCACGTCATCTATCATCTGAGGTCATGTCTAGAGGTAATGCGCGTTTGTGATGCTGATCTTAGTGTTAGTTATAAAAAGATTTGGGGTTCCGGGTTCTGGATTTGGACTTGTCAGTAGCCATGAGATCTTACCTGCAGGGCCCAGGAATGATGACCCGGCGGTCAGCGTGGGATTCGAGAATGCCACCCGGGCCATCCGTCCGACTTAGACGGAATGTCCCAGCCTGGACCCAGCCCTCGTAAAATCAACCAACTAATCAATCAATCAATCAATCAATCAATCAAGAGAGGAAGACTTTAGATAAAACCGTGGGATTCATAGTGGACACATGCTGGAAAAATATAGGCGTAATTATATTTTGTCGCGTAGCTCAGATAACTTCTCTGATTCTTCATTATTAACAAATTTCTACAGTGACACAAAGTAACAAATTTTATTATTGTTATTATTGTTATTATTATTATTATTATTATTATTATTATTATTATTATTATAACGAGTATATTTGTATAAATCTTTGTCACACTCATTGCTATTACTTTTTAATAAGGCTTATATTTGTAATATTAATTTTATTTTATACAAAAAATTACACATTCTTTGAGTATACTTTGTCCTCGTGGCAATCCTCAAATGAGGAAAGTTTCTAACAATAATAATAATAATAATAATAATAATAATAATAATAATACGTACGTACATACGTACATACATAGCCCACATACATACATATATACATACAGTTACCCTTAAAAAGAATGAGACGATTCTTGGTCGTCGGAAGTTAAAGTTCTACAGCGCGGTTCACTCGATATCAACGTATGACGATAAGTACCATGACAAATAGAAGAAGAATTGTTACAAGGACCACAAGGACAAGGACCAGAATAAGGATCACGAAGAAGACAGCCATTTAAGGCCACGATTTCACAACATAGCTCGAGTAACAAAATATCATTGCTTCTCTGTACCGAATGGGAAATGCCTGCTATCGGATCTACATTCCGGACTGCGGCTGTCACTGTCTTGTCTCGGTAGCTCATATAGTAGCGTGTCGGTTCCACCGTATGACTGAAACGTTTCGTGTTCGATCCCAGGTAAAATTATTTTTTTTATTGAGGTGTAATTAATTTGTTCAGAGTTCCTCGACTGTATAATTTGTCGAAAAATATGGAATAATTTATGCCCAATTTTTTGGTCTACAAGTGGGCTGAACCTCGTCAAAAAATAAATAAATCTTACTTGGAAGCTAAAAGTAGTCTTCTTGAAACAAAAATCATAAGAAAACAGAAAGAGACGCGTTAACTTAAAATCTTGTCCACATACTATCATACATTTCTCCAATCGAAATCCACTCGATTGGTAGCGAAGGCAAGATGGTTGACAGCCTTTGCTTCCCCCAGTATTTCCATTTGCGCAGCCCTCAGGCTCCTAATACCGCGGTTCCTCAACCTACTGATCACAGTCTGTGAAGAACAGGGAAAGTTATATGCTGCTCTTATTTCGTTAGCAGTCCGAAAGGGGTCCAGTCGCACTGTCTCGAATAAGAGAGCATCCTCTTCCAATGAAGAAATCCGCGGCCGCCCAGGAATAGGGCGATTTTCGACCTCCCCTGAATTTTGTAACGATGAACCCCCTCGCGGCTGTACTTCCAGGAACACTGACCAAACGGCCAGCAGATCTAGCCCCATATTCAGCCTCAACTAGAGCTTTAACTCGCTGTCTCATGTCACGTCGGTTCGCCGTTACGATGAGAAATGAGGGATGACGATAATTCTTTAGTGTAGACAATGACTATTTAGCGTGATAGAATTATTGAAATAAGGGGCATCTTGCACAGTAAGAGTTAATAAAACAACCCTAAATTAAATATTTAAATAACAGGAAATAACGAAATAACAGGAAGTCCAATTATTGTTGCGAAACTAATCAAATTAAATCTAATTACATTAAGTAAACAAATCCCAAGTTATGACACCACATTGCTACAGGTAAATTCTAGGTTATTAACATAAACATTGAATAGGTCCGTGCTTATGCGTTGGACGACAAAACTAAACATCGAAAGTTCGAATCTTGCAGAGGAATGTAACTTCTTGCTTTTTATAATGTAAATCAGACTTCTAACTACAATCATTCATATTTCTTACAATATTTATTAATATTTATAGCCAACATTGAATTTGTAAAGAAAAGACTTTAGAAATCTCATATGGAATTTATGATATGTAGTGACATAAACATAGACTATCTCTCGGAACTTTTCCATAAAAGTAAATCAAATTCACTCCTTGAAACTGGAAACCTTAGTCGTAGAGTCATTTTCCCACCAGCATACAAGCTTAAGTAGCACAGCCATTGATAAAAGTTTTGTACACAGAATTAGACTGAATTCCTATTCGACAGAACCTATAATCAATGGCTTGTCTGAACATGATAAACAAATCCTAAGTGTTTCCATTGTCACTGAACAATTTCAAAATATTAATTAAAAAACTAGAAATGGGTCGTAAAAGCTGTATCTAGTGACTATTTACATTTATGTCTACAAAATGAATCTTGGAAAAACGTATATGATACTGGTACTACTGATATTAAGAGTAAATGTATTGTATTTTTCACTTTAATTTCAGAATCACTTTAGTGGATGTTATCCACTCAATGTTGTGAAAAAATCCAAACGTAAAAACATGTAGATAACGCAGGGACTTAAAAATCTCATGTATTAAAAAGAAGAATCTATATGTATTGAGTTGCAATATAATGATCCTCATGTTATTAAATACTACAAGAAGTACGGTGGAATTTATAAAAAATTATGAAAGAGGGAAATAGAATACATTTGAATAGAAAAGTACAACATTCAGATAATGCAATTAAAGCTATTCGGAATATTATTAAAATTAAACTTGTACATATTCTAAGAAAGAAAATATTTTTTCATTAATACCAGTGATTATAAACTAGAGGATCCCAAATCTACTGCAAATTCTTTTAATGTGTTATAGTAGGCCTATATACGTAGTACACAAATATTATTGACAACTTAAACATTCAGGATATTGCAAAAGATACTGCAATTGGTTACTTAACAGATGCATTTAATAAATAGTATTAATATATGTAATTAGTCAATAACTGCAACAGTGCTTTTTCATTCAATCATAACATGAATAAAATTGAATGCACATTAAATTAAACACTATTGCAAACACGTAGATGAAATAGTTAAAATCAATTGAAGGGGTGAGAATGAAATAATCCAAAGCCACACTTTTAACAAAAATTGTTTTGTGCGAGTGCATTTCTTACACATATGGGAAAGCTACTAATAAAATATTGTAATAACTACTCAACAAATGACATAGCCTAAGGACTCTAAACCTTTGTAAAAGTTTGTCTGTGTGGCTTAGGAATATTTTTTAATTTCATTTTAATTGTTAGTTTTTAATATATATGCATTTGCATTGTATGTGTGTATGTATAAATGCATTCGTTAGATTAACGTTTACAATATTATAACTTGTAATTTTGTATTGTCTGTGATCATTAACACTTAATCTGAGGAATTTGTAAAACTCTATTTCAACGTTATTTAGCTATTTCAAAGTTATTTAGAGAAAAAAAAAATCGTTGTGTAGACTAGGAATCGAACTCGCACTCTTCTACACGAGACGCAGAAATCTTAGCGTCTGAGCTATTGAAACGACACGAAAGCTTTCCTTTCTGTGTGGAGTGTCGATCTAGTCATGAAGGTCCATTGTCGATTTAACTATACGACTTACGTATATATTTATCTTTTATTTACGTAATATTATCATATTTATTGCATTTTTTTAAGTGAATTTCGGAACGATGCTAGTAACAAACCAAATAGCCTGAATTTAAGTAAATCAATATTCGTTATCTTGTGTATCAGTGCTCTGGTCTCCGATCATGCGCAGTGTCTTACATCTGAGACTTAGGAATATTCAATCATATCATCCTTTTCTAGGGAAACTGTACATACAGTACATACATACATACATACATACATACATACATACATACATACATACATACATACATACATACAGTGTTTGTCCCATGGGCAAGTCTTTCACTACAAACCCAGCATTCTCCAATCTTTCCTATTTTCTGCCTTCCTCTTAGTCTCCACATATGATTCTCATATTTATTTATTTATTTAGTTATTTCATCACTACTACAGAACATGTGTTCCAATTACAGTAGGATATCTGATTATAACTATAACTGACATGAAAGTAGAAGTTAACATATCATGAAACTATTCCTATATAGGCTATATATGTACACACACACACACACACACACACACACACATATATATATATATATATATATATATATATATATATATATATATATACATACATATATTGTTCTTTGTAACATAACATACACATTTAAATATTTAAGCATGATAAAGTACGAATCAGCTCTAATAATTCTTAACAGTACTTAAATCATTGACATCAAGCAATGCTTTATATAACTTTTTCTTGTACATATTGTATGATAACGAAAAATCTGAATCCTGTTTATTTGATAGATTTTATTTTAGTAGGTTATTTTACGACGCTTTATCAACAGCTTAGGTTATTTAGCGTCTGAATGAGATGAAGGTGATAATGCCGGTGAAATGAGTCCGGGGTCCAACACCGAAAGTTACCCAGCATTTACTCATATGGGGTTGAGGGAAAACCCCGGAAAAAACCTCAACCAGGTAACTTGCCCCGACCGGGAATCGAACCCGGGCCACCTGGTTTCGCGGCTAGACGTGCTAACCGTTACTCCACAGGTGTGGACCTATTTGATAGATGATTGTAAGTTCGAAGCATTAATAAAAATGGAGATATTTTATGAGATTGTGTTTTTTATGTCTGTAAATAAAAGTGAGATGGCTTTCTCAAATTTGATTTGCCAATATTGAAACTAATTAGCTGTAGAAGATCAGGGTTGTCTATTAAACCGTTTGTGATTTTGAACAAATACATTTGTTGTGCTGTTATCCTGCGATTACTATGAGATGGTACATTAAATTCAACAAGCATGGATTCATAAGATTGGAATATGATGTAATATGAATGTTTTTTTTTACATATATAACAGTTTTAGGTTTTATTCTATACTCTCTCTAGAATGACCGATTGCGAGTGATAGCGAGGGTTCCAAACTATATATGCGTAGTCTTCGTATTAAACTATTATATATTTTTAAGACAGTTTCAACATTCCTGAAATCTTTTGAGTTTCTGTAGATGAAATCTACCTGTTTGAAGGCTCTATTCGAAATTGTTTTTATAAGTGTTAAAAAGGGTAGGTCATGAGAGATTACCACTCCTAAATCATTTACTGAAGTGACCCTTGCTAATTTTGTGTTATTTATGCTGTACGTGTAATCCAGAGAGTTAGTATTACGAGTGAAGATAATGTGTGAGCATTTTTTAATATTAAAGTTGAGTTTGTTAACAATGCTCCACCTAAAAATACTATTAATATCTTGTTGTAGCTCAAATATCTTAATGTCGTCTATCGTCTGGTATCTTCTTCTGCCCGAACTCTTTTCCCGTTCACCATTCCTTCCAGTGCATCCTTCAGTAGGCAGTTCCTTCTCAGCCAGTGACCCAACCTATTCCTTTTTCTCTTTCTGATCAGTTTGAGCATCATTCTTTCTTCATCAGCTCTTTTCCACACAATTTCATTTTTTATTCCGTCTGTCCACTTCACACGATCCATTCTTCTCCATATAGGCCTACACATTTCAAATGCTTCTATTCGTTTCTTTTCACTTCGTCGTAATGACCATGTTTCTGCCCCATACAATGTCACACTCCACACAAAGCACTTCACTAGTCTCTTTCTCAGTTCTTTTTCCAGAGGTTCGCAGAAGATGCTCCTTCTTCTATTAAAAATGTCCTTTGTCATTGCTAACCTTGTTTTGACTTCCTGGCTGCAGCTCATGTTACTGTTTATAGTACATCCCAAGTATTTGAAGCTGTTTACTTGCTCTACTGCCTCATTTAGAATTCACAAGTATAATAATAACATTGACATCTATTTGATCACTCCAGGAATCCAGACGTATTAATGTATCTTTCTTAACATCCGGGAGAAATACATCTCTTAATGATCTTCTCATGTGATTTTTTTGTCAGTTTACCGGAGCTAATTGCATCGACCATGACATTCAATAGCTTATCTTTGTCTACGCTTTATTTTATTTTAGGTCAAAATTCTCCTTTCGGTGCTTGAAAACATATATACAGTCATGTTCCTAGATTTACATCTGTATACCTATGAGTCTGGACTGTGTACGGATGATTGGCAGATGCCATGGATTCCACTACTATTGTTTGAATGTGAATTAAGAGAGAAAAAATTGGCTAGAATATTTAGGCAATGTGTACACAGGCGACAAATTGTTGAGCGACATTTTTGTCGTCAAATTCTCTCTCGGCAACTGCACGGTAGCAGTGAAAGACAAAACTATCGCATCGTTGGCGTGTGTGTTCACCGAAAGGTCTACTGTTTTGTTGCCAGCGTCTTCATGGATGTAATGGAAGTAGCTGCTATTTATTTTGGATTTTATAGACTGAAATAAAAAATGACGACGTGAATGTCAATTTTGGGTGCTTCCTATTACACTGAAATACTGTCACATGAAAAGTTTTATACAAATTATCAACGTTATAGTAATTATTCTGATAAGTTTTGTACTACGAAATTATGGAATGAGAATTTCCAATTTTTATGAACTTTTGACTCTAATTGGACCCTCAATTGCGCGGCAGGACACCAATTGGGAAAGAAATATGTCAGAGTTCGTCGTGTGGTAGATGCCACCTTTGAAATTTTAGCATCGAAGTAGTGTATTTTGTACAGGCCACTACCTCTTTATGAGTAGATTGTAAGGCCTACTCTTTGCAGTATAATTACGTGCGCTGAGAAGATGAAATGCATTTTAATGACATTTTATACGAGGTCCCTTTTCAACCCATCAATCCATGCAACGTGTGAGAAGCTTCCTTGAGATGGGATGTGAGAAATCACTTTACAGAATACTTCATTTTCCCTCACGTTAGCGTTTCTTGGCAGTATGAAAAGTATAAAAGTTAATATACTGGCGAAAACTGAAAACTAGTGTGGGACTGTATAGGACTAAAGCGTAATTTCTTCTAGTAACTGGCATTTTATATGCATTGGTTTTATATTTATCAGAAGCTGCAAGATTTGTAGAATATTTTTGTGAAATTTCAAAGTATAAAATCTCTACAAAGGGAAAGCATTAAAACACCAGTAAAGATATCTGTATAATATTCTTTTTATTCAACACCTCTTAATAAAACTGTCCATTCTTATGTTGATACTTAACATAATTTATTATAAAGTTTTTTTTTTTTTTGTAATTGAAGTTAGTGTTAATAAAAACAACGAGTGAGGTCTTTAAACTTTCATCCACTCGTTGCTCCTAGCAACCAACTTAATTTTACAGAACATTCTTATAATATGTATTTACTTTATATTATTAGTACCAAACCCACCACCACCGACGCCGCCACCGCCACCGCCACCGCCACCGCTACCACCACCACCTGTAACACGTAACAACATGTCGTCAAAAATGCATTGAAATTTAAAACATGGTACTTACTGTATTTCCTACTTCTAGATTTCAATATCTTAAAAATTGTCAGTACAATGCAAGATTTGTATATAAAAAACCTTTTTTTATTGACTTTTAATGGAAATAGTTAAAAGGACAATAGGCCTACATTTTAATGAAAGGTAAATCGATACGTGCAATCTGATATATCCAAGAAGTTCTTCGTATACAATGTTCAAAGTTTGTGTTAAGAGTAATTTATTTACCGATAGTAATTATTATTCACTTTCGATTAAGACAGTTCACCATAATTGCAAAAACAAATTATTCAATGGCGAAAAATTAAGTTTATTTATGAATTTTTACAGATTGTAAAGTTATCCTATGAAATTCACTAACGGTCTTACTAATAAAAACTCTATATACAGACGTTTAACTGTCTTATACTTATACAATGAGTAGCTCGTTTAGAAGTCGTGTGTAAATTCCTTACTAATAATCACTACATACTTTGTGTATAACAGTATAACTGTTACACAGCTATGTCATAGTTTCGTCATTACTTCGTTACGAAAGATAATAGAATATCTGAGGTTCTCTATTGCATCCGGTAGAGCGCTCTAGTGTGGCGTGTTAAATATCGATAGTACAACTGGCTCTAATCGATTACCACACTATATTTTGGTCAAAGAGTACAAGCTACAGCAATATTATTCTAATAATTCTATGATCTTTGGTTTGTTCTTCTGTGGTTATAAGCTAACCATCATCATAAAATGACAGTCGATACGAACAGCTGTTAGAGGGGCGGCCATTTTTTCGCTATATACAACGCTTAAACAAGGGGTTTCGTGTATATAACTACTGCAAAGCAATTCCCATTGTATAGTTACAGCCTGTTTATACGTCCATAGCTTATTCACGGTTTATTAGTAACGTTTTCTGTCTCAACTCTGCATAAGTCTCGTATAAAAACTATACATGGTTTATTAGTAAGAAAATTGCACTGTGCATTCAGTATTGAACATTTTGATACATTATATGCGGAGATTTTGTGAAAGAATTAAACGAGTTCGTATTATATAAGTTAATGTGTATACTGTATGTATCAGTGTACAATACATAGAGACTTGGGTAGTAACTTACCAATTTTATTATTTGAAGAAGTAAAAGAACAAGCAGAATTTAATTTAGCAAAGCAAATCAGTTCAGGAAATCCTTTACACTGTCCAAAAACTACTGCTTTAATATATTGCAGATCTATCTTAATTTGTTCATGTTTAAATACGCTATAACCAATGCAACTTTTGACGGCCTTCGAAATTCTACACAAATGCCGAGCTTAGGAATGTTTACGAAACCGAATGGAATCATTTGCGGAAAATAAAGTAAAAAATTTCGTAAAATGTACTGCTTGTAGAGTTATTTGGAAAATTGCACTCAGAATTCAATATTAAACATTAAAATACAAACATTATGTGGATTTCTTTTGGAATTGAGTTATATAATCATTTATTAAGAGTTGTTGTATTATGCTAAGGGGTTTATGAGCAGTGCTGCCCCTAAGCACTACTAAAATTCCCCGTTCCCTCTCACAAAGAAAATAATTTATGACACAAAGAAAGAAACTGTAGAAAAATAACTAGAGATCGTCGGCCTATTGACAGATCTGTTGCTGGTATACACGGTCCCATCTGATTATACTAGGCTCATTCTAGTCGTCAGACACACAAGTCGTCGCATTTTTGTAGACCAGCGGTGACCAGAACTGGTATCGTGATTACATTGTGTAATCACAGACATTCAAACGGATAAGGAGAGTTTTCTGTACTCTGCTGTCTGTCCCATTCACGTACTGAAAACAAGCAGTGGCGGTATCACGTCGTTCTATAAGCCCTCTGTCTCTATAAGCAGGAACAGGAGGTTTCATAAGGAATCGGAAGAGGAATGAATAAGTTAATTGCGTTCTCCTTTGCTCAAAGGTTCAATTAGAGTGAAGGTATTACAACAAATCATACTTAATATACAGACGTAACAGTACCGTAAAGTGGGGTTACTTGACCACCGCGTGACTACTTGAACACAACGTGACATATTGACACATATTTAGTTAGGGGAGGGAGGTCGAAGGAAGGGGCAGCAGAAAAATGTAAAGTACCTCGGGCGACGTTAGTACTGAAGATACTTGGAAAGAATCGGGATCTGTTGTTCTAAGTTATATGCTGGGAGTGGTGGCTATTTTTACTTTTACTTATTTGTACTTTTTAATTAGATGATTGTTAAGGTCACTTGTAAGTTTTTTTTGTTAAAGAATTTGTGAGAATAAGGTATATTTCAATAAATGTTAGTTTTCCTTTAAAATATTGTGAGAATAAATAAAAGTTCAATAAACTTTACTTTTCCTTTAAATTAATATTATATTATATACACTTATTCACAAAGATAAGACTTCTGCCACATATTACGGGGTAACATGAGCACCTAACAAGCATACCAAACATTTTATGCCTAAAAACAGTTAAGTGTCCAAGTAATCCCAAAACCAGGGCTATTTGAACACAATATTTTCTTTTGTTTCAGTTTGTGAAAGATATTTTCCAATTTTTATACCAGCTACAGGCGGGTAGAAGAGAAAGTGACGTCACTTCCTCTAGTTCAGTGGTTCGTCGCCGAGTCGCACTAGCCCTGTTTTCCGTACCCAGTTTCAGGATCGCTATTCAAGTGAATGCAAAATGTTTTTAAAAATAACCCATTAGATAAGATTGTATTGTAGAGTACTTAGTTACAATATTTTACTTCTTTAAAAATGTAATATTACTACATTAACAAATTGTGAGTTACATAACACAACCCTGAATAGTAAATATAATAATTAACCGAAAAATGGAACATTGTGCCAGCTTCAGCCAGAAATACGCAAAAAAAAAGTGCAGCATCGCGAAACTGAACATTTTTATGACATTATAAAGTACGCATTGACATGAAATCATAGTTTTTATACACAAGAAAGAATGTAATATAATAAAGGAGACACTTTATTTTCACCAATAGTTTTTATCTACTATTTAGTCATTAGTTGCAGTTGTATCTGGTTTATACGTAATTAAGAAGAACAAAAAATATTACGTGCAATAAGACTCATAAATTAAGCTTCGATATTATAGTCTATCTATGCTAATGTAAGTTTTGATCTTTTGAAATGCATAAGTTATTTTGTGATTTGTAAAATTAAAACAGTTTGGTAGCACTGTATTAAGTAGTTGTATGCTACTTATTGGAGAATATTAAATTAACGACTTTTCCATGAGATCTATTACTTTCTCATATGCTCGATTAGAAATCTCGTATGATGTGGAAACGCAATAAACAAATGTAATAAAATTGTAAATCAGATTAAGTTATAGCCTAGATGCAAAGTAGAATTATACTGTACTTTTGTTACCGAAATAACTTTTAAGTTAATTACGACTAAAGTTCTTTTATTAAAAATAAAATAATTAATAATTAAACATGTATATTTAATGAAGTAGAAGCTAGGTGCTTGGATTCAATTAGGAGTTCACAATTAGCACTTTAATACAGCACATTTTTTAACCGGCACATAGATTGAAAAATGTTCAGATGTAGAAAGTCTATGGTAATCATCATAAGATAATCATTTTCTAATTCCAAAATGTCGCTCTAGAGGATCCTGGTTAAATTTTTTTCTGTCAGAATATATTTAAATCTGCTATCCCACAAGAATTAATATATTTCGCTAGTGCTCTGAATTGTCACTCTAAATAATTCAAGGGTTCTTTCCTACGCAAACGTGTTCGTTGTATTGTAAATTACGTGTAATATATTTTCTAAAATCATGTAATGCTAGAATCCTTTTTACAGGGCAGACGAGGGAGTCTTTGAGTTCAGCGTATCTGCAAGGTCGTTCATTCATCTTTGAATTATTCTGTATTTTCACTTTTCTCGAAGCCATCAGAGTTTATGACTCTAAAAATGTATCAATTTTGAAAAACTCACACTAAACAGCTGAAATGCTGGTCTGGAGTTCATTCGCTGGAAGGAATTACGGTCCATGTAACTAGACATAATTTTGGGCATTCAGGTGTGGAGTAATGGCACATGCATACAAGCGCATGATTAGCTAAGGTGTTCTTCTGATTTTCGGGTGTCACATCCAATTATTTTTTACTCTGATATTTAACGATGCTGTATCAACTACTGGATTATTTAGCGCCAGTGGAATTGGTCATAGCCACATAGTATTTGATAAGGGTACATTGTTATGAGAAAGGATTGATGTCCTCTTCGTTGGATATTTTCTTTTTTTAAGACAGACCTGCAGAACTGTAGCTCCTCAGAAAGACTTCTTTCCTCCCCTTTCTTACCCCACCCACCTTTTCTACCTGTGCAGTTATGGCGTTCTAGTTACGATCGGCTGCACCAACATTCATTCTCGCGGCTTAAGTCGATCATCCCGAATAGAAGTGGAGTGAGGCTGACGTCATATTTCCCCTACTTGCGAGTTCTGCAGGCCTGTTTTAAGATATCGAGGCAAGTTTAGGAAAATAATTATGTGTTATGGCATACGGTTTTGGTCGCCAGTTCTTGCGTGGAAGTCCCACCTCTTTATCGGCAATATTAAATTTATCGGCTCTTACACTCAAAAGTTGCCCTCGGTAGCGCAGGTGGTATATCGCTGGCCTTCTATGCTCGAGGTTGCGGGTTCGGTCTCGGCCGAGATCGATATCATTAAAGTGTGTTTAAATGCGACAGGCTCATGTCAGTAGATTTATTGGCATGTAAAAAAAACTCCTGTGGGACAAAATTCCGACACACCGGCGATGCTGATATAACCTCTGCAGTTGTGAGCGTCGTTAAATAAATCATAATTTTAAAAAATCACAATCAAAACCGCAGAAAAATGGATATCATACAGTAGATATAAGAATGAGCATACAGTTTTCTGTGTTCGTGGAATTGCTCTATACCACTTCTGAAAAGTAGTCTAGTCTTTGGGTGGATAAAAGAAACGTCTCTTCCTTACAGATTATAGAGTATAATTGGATTTACATCAAAACAAAACAATTAGGCTTATTACTACTCGCTCACATAAACGGCACAATAAAAATCACCGGAACACCACAAGAAATATCTTCTTAATTCCATAACAGAACGAGTTCTACCTGCTCTATCCACAGTATTAAGAGCAAAACTGGAATCTTAGAACGATCGCTACGTCAATGTTTCGCTCAGTTGCCGTGGCGACACTAGGGGGTTTAAAAGTCCCATTAGACCCTTGCCGAGTTACCACACTTTCTATTCTAAACGCTCTGCCAGCTATGTAATCTTGTAGGCCAAGTAGGTGCAGTGTATATTTTTTAATCACACTTATATAAAAGTCCCATATTTTACATCGAAAAGTGTGGTAAAATGATGTCCAAGTAGCCCCACTTTACGGTAAATGTTATAAATTTATGAATATTTTTAATGTATCTTCCCTTGAAGGATAAAATTACTATGCTTCGTTTCATAATGTCCGACAGGCGACGTAAATAATACGGGCAGAGGAGGAAAGAAGATAAAATTGCTACTGAACCAATGGCAGTGGTCTCACTCCACGTTTATCTTGAAATTTGCGGTTCGATGCGTTTTACCCCCGCTCAACTTCAAGAGAAGCGTATAATGAGACCTCTGCCATTGGTTGAAGAGCAATTATACTTCCCTCCTCCTCTGGCGGCAATGTTTACATCTCCTGTCAGGCATTATGGAACGAAGTATAGGCTCATATAAATTTTAAGCTTTTTAATCTTTAGATGAGGTTAACTATTATCATGTAATAATAGCCTAATATTAGAGAACAACTGATTCAATATTATATGCATTGTAAGAATGGAACGAGCTATTGAACTCCATTATCCTATGCTTAAAACGTTTGCTGCTAAGATATTATCATATTTTTCTTCTACTTGTGTCAACAGTTGTTTTCGCAAGTTATACTTAAATACAAAAATAGGTCTCGCCTTACGGACGAAAACATAGTGCCGTGTGTAACATTCAGCCGGACTTCGTTTCCTTTTCAGAAAGATGCACAAAAAATAATTGAAGGTTAAAGTTTTGTTTCAGTCATTAAGTTAATATATTTATTGGTTTGAAAAAGGGGATTTCTTATATTTTTAAGTAACAAATGAGGTCTGTTTTTGTCCTTATTAAATTATTAATGAATTAATGTAGAACGAATTGCTTCCTTGCAATAAAGATATTGAGATTAATGAATATACTGCTTGGTTATAAATATAGCACATTATACCTAGAGATAGACAAGAAATGAGCTATTGAATGTTCAGTGCAGCATGTGCACGAACCACCACTGGATGTAGTTTTCATGCCAAGTACCTCTCCATCGTCTCCGTACTTCTTAGACTGTGTCTTGTGTGATATAATCACAGCCGTTCGCGTTTTGACATAGCCCTCTCTAGTCATGACCCGGCCCTGTTAAAAGTGGCAACGCCGCAGCCCATCCTATCAGCTCAGCAATGTGCCACGTGTTTTAGTCTCCTCGCTTGTGCATTTGCGCCTATATTTCCATTGTTATGATATCTGTGATAGCAAATTTTTCATGACAATACCAGATAGACGTAGGTATATGTAGTGCCGAGCTGCTTAAGTAACTATGATAAGAAAATAAAGGCAGAAGTGACTTGAGCTTTGTTGAGAAATACACCGACAAGGACGAAAAGACCAATTTTTGTAAACGCTATCATCCAGTTTTGTGTGCAATTCCGAATGTTTTCAAATTTTCCTTCATATCTAAGCAGTGTGAGTGGAACCAAATGGAAAAGCAACAAAGGAAAGAAGAAATTGACAATCGCCTTAAAAATCGAAAGAAAGATGAAAAGAGAGAGGCAGACAAAGAAAATCGCGTGTAGCATTTTCCAATTTCTTTTTTTTGGAAAATATATCAAAGAAACTGTCTAAAAAAAGACAGGTCACTATTTAAAAAAGAATCTTGTTGAATAGTGTATGAACTAGACGTAACTAATGCTCCTAAAATGACTATTAGCAATAGAATAAACAGTGATTGTAGTGTGGAAATGCACATGAATGGTGGACGTCTACCGAATGAAGATTTTATATGGCCAGCCTCTAACTTGCTAATAGCTGTAGAAATTCTTTGCTCGCAGAATGAAGTCAGCTTTCGTCTCTAATAGATTTTTGTGACTGTTACGTTTCACCAGATACCAATAACAGAAGCACTCTTGTATCTCAAATTACTGCCTCGTTGAAAAGTTTGAAATTGTTGTTGAAAACAATGAGAACTGTGATGAAAACAGCTTAAAAAGTTTGATCTTTTATGTAATAAGTTTGATCTAATATTTACGAAAAACACGAGTACGATGTAAATTAAATTAATAAAGTGTTTAATAACTACTTAATTTTTTATATATAATTCTTCCTATAACCATTACAGGTTGCCATTGACAAAGAGTACCGTGATACGATAAGTATAGAGAAATGTCTTGAGGCTTTATGAAACATATTTTTGTTGTTACAGTGAAAAGTAACAAATTGAAATAGAAACATAAAATAATATACGAAATAACGTCAAGAAGATGTGAATTACAGTCATGGTCTCTTTGAATGATGCCTGAAAATAGCTAGTCTATTAATCCTTTGCGTGTTTGTTTTTAAAATAATGTGTTTAATCTGTAACTACAGTCAGTGTATTATTATTAGTATCTCTTTGTTGTTACCTATTGCTTTAAAAAGAATGTGTTTAAATTGTAATCTTAAGTCATTTTTCTACTATTCCTTTATTGTACTGTATACATTTGTTTTTAAATCTTTTGTATTGCCCCTACCATTATATATTGCCCTTAAAGAATTTCGGTATTCGTTAGTTGTAAGTCATTACTTGTGTTATATTTTAATTATTGTAATTGTTCCTGAATCATATATGTAACTTGTAACCGTAAATCATTGCTTGTAATATCTCTTTATTACTCTTAACTGTTTCGTTGTTCATGAATTAAGTATTAATTTGAAAGTGAAAGTGAAACTCTGTTTTATTAATCTACTATTGATTATGTTTTTAAGATCGTGATTTACTCTGAAACGGTTAGACATTCTTGTATCTTTTATATTGATTATTCCTCAAACATCTCATTAATCTTTAACAGGAGCCATTCATTCACTAATGCGCATGCTTCTACATAATTCATGTGAATTGTAACTGTGACCACTAATTTATATTATAACTTTACTATTGTTTATTGGTTATAAAATACGTATTTTGATGCCAACTATAATCCTAATATACCTCAGGGTGAAATAGGGTTTATTAAATTGGATAATAATAAAAAAAAATTAAATTATTTTCTATATCACGACGCTCGCAACTGCCGAGGTTATATCAGATTCGCCGATGTGCCGAAATTTTGTCCCGCAGGAGTTCTTTTACATGCCAGTAAGTCTAGTGACATGAACCTGTCGCATTTAAGCAGACTTAAATGCCATCGACTTGGGCCGGGATCGAACTCGCAACCTCGACACAGAAGGCCAGTACTATACGACTGCGCCATCCAGGACGATGTATTCTCAATAATTATAAACTCTCTTTTAATTTATGTCCAGAATACCAAATATAATTAGACTGAATATCATCTTGTCATTACCGCACCCTCGATAGCCTATCTAAGAAAACTTTACTCGTTGTTTAAAGCAGCCGTGGCGAAAACATGACTCGCGAGAACATTGTGGCCTATCGTCGAAATGTCTCTCTCGAAACCATGTACTTCTACAAAAACGAAAGTTTCAAGTAGGATGGGAGGACGCATTTTTTTGCTGCCAATATGATGAGAATATTAAATGTATGATTTGTTCACAAGTACTGTATTACGAGGAAAACGGTTGTATGACATAAAACGGCATTATAACATACTATATGTTTTACTCATGAAACATTAAAAGTTTAAGTATTATTATAATAATTATTATTATTATTATTACTATTATTATTATTATTATTATTATTATTATTATTATTATTATTATTATTATCATCTCTGTACGCCGATCCTTTTTCAGCAGATGTACGAATAATGCGGTTAGCTTACAGATTTACAATGTGATGTTAAATGAAACCTAGACGTAAGGACTTGACAAAAAATGTTGAATTTTTTTAATCTTTGCCAAAAAAATAAATATCCGAAGCTTCGTTCTTTCGCTTGCTCTGTTGAAGCCATGTTCGCTTCAACTTACGTTTGTGAAAAATTATTTTCAACAATGAAAATAGTAAAAACCAAATTTAGATCACGACGACCTTCGTGATCAACTACGACTGGCAGTAAGTGACGTAATTCCTGATTTTGAGACTCTGTCGCAGAGACATTCTGAACATAGTTAATTTTAGGTTGTGATAATGTGTCCTATGTTTTCTTGTTCATTTCTTTCTTCGTTACACGTACTAAACATTAGTTTGTAACCTTATACTGTATAAAATTATATTTATTTTAAGTGATTGACGAAAGGAAAATGAAAATCCGTTAATAAGTCAGACAGTTGCCTCACTTCCCCTTCGGGTGTTCGCCACCCTCCATAGGTGCTATGCACGTTCCAGGTTACACAGTGGCTCGGCGCACGATCACATTTTCGTCACGGCTGGTTTAAAGTATCCCCTTCTTCATATGTGAGAATAGACAGTTCTTGAAACGTGTTGGGCAGTATTCAGAGAGTGAAAAAAATTGTGAAGGTTCAAGTAGATGAAATTCAAGTAAAAGGAACTGTAGACTACAAAAATGGACGATTGTTTGGGGTTGCTGCAAATAAAACAGATGATCTCGCGTAAAGTGTTGTACCGGGAACTTTTTTAATTAGTGGTGCATTTTGGTAATTTTAAAAAGGTGATAAGTGATAAGACTTGTTGCAGTTAAACAACTTACAGGGCCAGGTTCAGCAGAAATATGTAAAGATATTTTACAACAAATACATGTATGTGGATTGCAAAACACTGTGTCTCATTACTGACAATAATAGGGTGAATCGCATGTTTAGTGAACTCATTAAAGATTCAGGAAGTCATTACTTTTTCTTTGAAATACAAAAAAACGACGTAGCGTACTGCTTTCCTTGCATTTAACAGCTATGCAACAGGATAGGACGGCAACTAACGTGCTGTATGACGTTGCCACGTAGTGTGGACCGGGCCATGACTAGAGAGGGCTGTTATAGACCTCCACAACTCTTTCAACAGCTCAGACACAGTTTTGACGCGTCGTGTACACACGCTCATTTAAACCTATTCAACAAACAATAACGACAAAAATGTCGTTCAACAATTTGTCGCCTGTGTACACATAGCCTAATGCGAGAGGTGTGATATGGAGTCGCGGAACTATGAGGATCCGAGTGCGCGCAAGAAGCGGTATAAGTAGCAATGGTTTTCAAGTAAAAAAAAATATGGTTTATTTAACGACGCTCGCAATTGCGTTGTCAGTGTGCCGGAATTTTGTCCCACAAGAGTTCTTTTTCATGCCACTAAATCTAGTGGCATGAGCCTGTCGCATTGAAGCACACTTAAATGTCATCGACTTGGGCCGGGATCGAACCCGCATCCTCGAGCACAGAAAGCCAGCGCTATACCAGCTGC
The DNA here is from genome assembly GCF_040183065.1 of Periplaneta americana. Lineage (NCBI taxonomy): Eukaryota > Metazoa > Arthropoda > Insecta > Blattodea > Blattidae > Periplaneta > Periplaneta americana. The sequence goes on along the minus strand of NC_091125.1, from coordinate 12,502,245 downwards.
GAGACTCAGGGCGACTTTTCAAGTCAATATACAGAGTGAGTAAAAAGTATGGCACAATGCTTGTAACATTTTTATTTCTCATTTTATGAAGAAACTTCTTATACAAAAGTTGTAAGGGTAACAAAAAAAGGAGTATTTTGAACATGTTTTCAAATACTATGCTTTTCATTCATAAAGGTTGTGCCAATGAGTCTGTTTTTTTTTAATGTCACCATTTACTTATTTCCTCATTTTTGGATTCTTTGGGTCTCAGAAAGTACAAAATAATGTTTTTTTTTTGCCATTATTATTTTGTAAAAATTACCTCTGTTGATGAAATATATGTGCACTAAACAAGGAGATATTTTAATGCTTTAGTACATTAATTTGAGGAGGCTTTGGATGTTCCGTAAGTTCTCAATAAATAAAAATAAAAAAATATTTGTGAAAACTGACTGATGCCACTTTTCCCAAGCGTTGCAGAATTGAGGATTTACTTCATCCAGCAAAGTAAAGTGTTTTCACCACAAAATTTAATGTGATATGAACTCGAAGTTAACTCCACTTGATCTGTGACCTCTGCTGAGCATGTTTAGAAATATGTGTTGATAATTAGATCTAATAATATCTGATCTTCGTTCCTGATTGCTTGTATCAATAGCAACCCTTTTTTGCTACCAAATTTAATCGCTTGTTTTTCCCTACACTTCCATTTTCTTTCCCTTTCTATTTCAGTGTGAATCCGATACTCAAAATTTTGATATTTCTCAAAGTACCTAAGCCAGCAATAAAAATTATCTCCTCTATTATATAAAATCTTCCGAAATAAAGTTTTGTGCAGAATTAGATTATAATCACGTATTTAATATAACGCATACGAAAAGTACAGACCAAAAAAAAAATTGCAGTCAGAATCTCATTTAAAAGCAATGTCACAAGTTATATAGATTTTAATATGAGTTATTATTATGATGATGATCTTATTATTATTATTACTATTATTATTATTATTATTATTATTATTATTATTATTATTATTTTTACTACCACTATTATAGCCTATAGGTTGATGTTTCTACGTATATCTTAATATATAAAATTGAATGTGGGTATGTATATATGTATGTATGTATGTATGTATGTATGTATGTATGTATGTATGTATGTATGTATGTATGTATGTATGTATGTATGTATGTATGCATGTATGTGTGTGTGTATGTTCTCTATACAAATCTACACGCTTTGACCGATATTTGCCAAAGTTTGCACATTTAACCTTCATAACCAGAAGAAGAACATAGGCTACATTAAAATTGTGCAAATGGAAGTTAAATTAATTAAAATTATAAAAAATAAAAATAAATATATCACATATTCATGTATAATATTAAAATGCAAAATCTTCTACAGTCAATTGTTTTTTATTATTGTCTGTTGTATTCAACATCGACTTTCACGAGGCCATGGAAATTTTAACACGAAATTAAATTACATTGTTGTTACACATCATGAAGGCTAAAACTAGATAATTCATGCAATAAGTATCTTTACGCAGTCCAGGACCGTATTACGAATTCCTCGATGCAGTTTTGTAGATAGTGAGCAGACTATTTTATACAACTGAATTCTAGAATTCTTTGAAACTACAAGGATTGCTACCACATAATTTATTTAATATTGAATAACCAATACATATATTAAAAACTAACAATTAAAATGAAATTAAAAAAAAAATATTCCTAAGCCACACAGACAAACTTTTACAAAGGTTTAGAGTCCTTAGGCTATGTCATTTGCTGAGTAATTATTACAATATTTTATCAGTCTTTGAGGAATATCTTGAGACTGATACCTGCTCTGGCCTTTTTCAGGCAACCGGTTGAGAGGGTGTAAGTTGACAATAGGAAGGAAGGAAGAAAGAATCCACTTGCGTCAGTCGAAGTCTTGAGGTTGCCAGTGTCGGCCTGTGTCGGTCACAATATTACGAGTTGTGTTTTAGTGCGATATTTTACTTCGACGTTATTTGTATGTTATTTGTTTGAGTATTTATTTTGTTGTTTTACTGTGTCGTGTTATTTTGTATTTTTATAACAATAACCACTGGGTAGTGCAAGTGGAGAACAGTGGCGCTTCTCTGTTGTTAACAAATTCTATTGTGTTGTAGAAATGCATCAGAAGACAGACATATTTACGTTAGTTCCATATTTAATAATATGTTCTCTAATATTAATTCTTTTTCAAACCGGTGTTGGAAAGAAGGGAAAGCCAGTGCAGTCAGACGGAAGAGAAATTGTGATTAATGTGCACAAGTTGTTTAAAGATGAATTTGATGCACTTAAAAATGGAGCGCCTACTATATCAGTCACAAATGTCATCGGACGAACTGCTACCGCGACTGGAGTATCTCGCGCAAGAGTTTATAGAATGTTGAATGAAAAGATAAATGCTGACAGTACAGGAACCAAAATTCGAACCCCGGGTAAGAAAAGGCCCAACAGTACATCGAAGAAGACGAATATAGACTCATTCACTGCATCTGCCATTGAGAGGACCATTTATTCCCTATACAAAACAAGCTTCGTTCCCAGTTTGCTTGATATACACAAAGCTTTGAGGGAGGCTAAATTAGTTGAGGGCAGCATATGGGTAGTGCGACAAATATTTAAAAAAAATATGAATTTCCGTTATGCTAAAAACATTGTAGGACGAAAATTTTTAATGGAAAAACCCGACATTGTAGCAAAAAGGTTTTATTATTTACGTAAAATGCAAGAACTGAGAGCAAGTGGTCGACCAATCGTTTATCTTGATGAAATTTGGTTGAATGTGAACCACACTACAGGAAAGGTATGGTTATGTGACACGCCAGACGGTGAAATTGACTTACCTATGATTGTCCCCCTGGGTAAAGGGCAAAGATTTATTATAGTACACGCCAGGTCTTCTGAAGGGTTTGTTCCGAACGGCCTTCTGTATTTTCGGTCTAAATCCACAAAGGACTATCACGAGGAGATGGATGGTATTGTTTTCAGGGACTGGTTTGTAAACAAACTCCTTCCAAATATTCCTCAAAATAGTGTAATTGTTATGGACAATGCACCTTATCATTCTGTGGAACTAAATAAGGCTCCAATATCATCAAGTTTAAAAAGCGAAATGGAAACCTGGTTACGCGAAAAGAACATTGGATACGATACGAGATCCACCAAAGTAATATTATATGACATTATCAAGGCTAAGAAAGACAGATTTAGAAAATACAAAATTGACACTATTGCAGAGTTAGCAGGGCATACCGTAGTACGTCTTCCTCCCTGTCATTGCAACTTCAGTGCAATTGAATTAATTTGGGCCCAAGTAAAGAACGATGTAGCCAAACATAATGTAACTTTCAGACCCAGTGATGTAACACTTCTCTTTCAAACAGCATTATCAAAAGTGACACCAGAAAACTGGAGAAAAGCGTGTGAAAGTGTAGAAAAGGAGGAAAAGTTTTATTGGGAGAAAGATGGTTTAATTGACGAAGTCATCGATCGGTTTGTAGTCAACATAGGAGAGACAGATAGCGAGGACGAAGGATGCGAACAATCTACAGAGGAGCAGGTCGCCACTGACACTTCCACGGACATGATGGAAGGGATAGCACCAATGCCAACAACCCCATAATAGTAGCTGTGCGAGAGAGAGGGTAATTACATAATGCTGTCTCTGTTCAAAATTTTGTCTCAACTTGTTCCTCAAATACTGTAGTAGCTTTCCCATATGTGTAAGAAATGCACTCTCACAAAACAATTTTTGTTAAAAGTGTGGCTTTGGATTATTTCATTCTCACCCCTTCAGTTATTTTAACTATTTTATCTACGTGTTTGCAATAGTGTTTAATTTAATGTGCATTCAATTTTATTCATGTTATGATTGAATGAAAAAGCACTGTTGCATTTATTGACTAATTACATATATTAATACTAATTATTAAATGCATCTCTTAAGTAACCAATTGCAGTATCTTTTGTAAAATCTTTAATGTTTAAGTTGTCAATAATATTTGTGTACTATATACTATAAGACGTTAGAAGAATTTGCAATAGATTTGGGATCCTCTACTTTATAATCCCTGGCTTTAATGAAAAAATATTTTCTTTCTTAGCATATCTACAAGTTTAACTTTAATAATATTCCGAATAGCTTTAATTGCATTATCTGAATTTTGTACTTTTCTATTCAAATGTGTTCTATTTCCCTCTTTCGTAATTGTTTATGAATTACACTGTATTTCTTGCAGTATTTAAGAACATGAGGATCATTACATTGCAACTCATTACATATAGACCCTTCTTTTTAATACATGAGATTTTTAAGTCCCTGCCTTATATCCATGTTCTTACTATTGAATTTTTTCACAACATTGAGTGGAGAACAACCAGTGAAGTGATTCTGAAATTAAAGTGAAAAATACAATACATTTACTCTTAATATCAGTAGTACTAGTATCATATACGTTTTTCCAAGATTCATTTTGTAGACATAAATGTAAATAATCACTAGATACAGCATTTACGACTCTCTTTTAGTTTTTAAATTAATATTTTGAAATTGTTCAGTGACAATGGAAACACTTAGGATTTGTTTATCACATTCAGACAAGCCATTGATTATAGGTTCTGTCGGATAGGAATTCAGTCTAATTCTGTGTACAAAACTCTTGTCAATGGCTGTGCTAATTCAGCTTGTATTCTGGTGGGAAAATGACTCTACGACTAAGGTTTCCAGTTTCAAGGAGTGAATTTAATTTACTTTTACGGAAAAGTTCCGAGAGATAGTCTATGTTTATGTCACTACATAATAGCCACCTATGCCCACCGACGCCCTCGAAATCGAGACGAATTGTGGAATCAAGTTGTTGACACCTGGGAATATCTCGCCGGGGATCAGAACCTATTCCACAATCTCGTGACATCCATGCCGGATTGACTTAGAGCTGTAATAGAAGCTGATGGCATGTGGACAAGATTTTAAGTTGACAGGCCTCTTTTTGTTTCTTATGATTATTGTTTGGGGAAGAATACTTTTAATTTCCAAGTAAGATATTTTTGACGAGGTTCAGCCCACTTGTAAGACCCAGAAATTGGGCATAAATTATTCCATCTTTTTCGACAAATTAAACAGTCGAGGAACTCTGAAGAAATTAATTACACCTCAATAAAAAATAAGTTTTACCTGGGATCGAACACGAGTCGTTTCGGTTATATAGTGGAACCGACACGCTACTATATGAGCTACCGAGACCAGACAGTGAAAGCAGCAGTCCAGAATGTAGATCCCATAGCACGCATTTGCCATTCGGTACAGAGAAGCAATGATATCTTGTGACTCGAGCTATGTTGTGAAATCGTGGCTTAAATGGCTATCTTCTTCGTGATCCTTATTCTGGTCCTTGTCCTTGTTGTGGTCCTTGCAACAATTCTTGTTAAGTTTCTCATGGTACTTATTGTTACGTCGATATCGAGTGAACCGCGCTGTAGAACTTTAATTTCCGACGACCAAGAGTCGTCTCATTCCTTTTAAGGGTAACTGTACACCGGCTGAATCGCTGCGCACCCAGTTTCGAGCAGGGAAACTCATTCGTCCCTAGGCCAGCCTATCCGTGTGTCGTCAGCCGGCGTTCGGGAAATGCTGTGGAACAAAGGAATTGGGTTCGGACGAAATATTGTTGATGCCTAATATGAGGAAAAGAGAAAACCCGGAGAAAATATCCTACTGCGATTAAGTCCGACATAAGTGTCACAGACCTGGACCCGAACCTGGGCCACCTGCGTGACAGGCCGATAATGAGATACGGCAGGATTTAATACCATCTTGCTATTTTTATGTGTCTTTCTGTCCTACTACTGACAATTCCAACTTTTACTGAAAATAAGTATATTTTACAGAAAGCATCATTAAGCTATGTTAAAAACTTAGCTTTAAAGTTTCATATTTCTTTATTTATGACTATTAAAATGCAATATGCTAATAAAGGAATCATATTATATGGTAGAGATATGACAAATAACAGAAAATAAATTAACAATTTACGATGTAAGAGTAATGAAACGGAGAAAAATTCTTTTCGTCGCCGGGATTTGAACCCGGGTTTTCAGCTCTACGTGCAGATGCTTTATCCACTAAGCCACACCGGATACCACCCCGACGCCGGACAGAATCGTCTCAGATTAAGCTCCAACTCTTTGGGTTCCCTCTAGTGGCCGCCCTCTGCACTATGTCATAGATGTCTATGAACGTAGGACCGAAGTCCACACATTTGCTGAGGTGCACTCGTTATGAGTGACTAGTTGGCCGGGATCCGACGGAATAAGCGCCGTCTTAAATCGCGAAGTGATTTACGCATATCATATATATTATTTTAATGTACCGAAGTACATATGATAAAGCATCAGCACGTAGAGCTGAAAACCCGGGTTCAAATCCCGGCGCCTTAGAGAATTTTTCTCCGTTCCATTACTCTTACATCGTATGATGACGCAGAATATCTGCATGGAAGTATCATATGTACTTCGGTGCATTAAAATAATATAAATTAACATTTGTCAAATACAGAGTTTCTCACTATTCCAAATGTCAACATTTTTAATGACTAATTACTCAGAATCTTCACCTAACATAATTAGGAACATTAAATCCAGACGTTTAAGACAATTAGCACGTATGAGTGAATACAGATATGCATATAGAGTATTAACTGGGAGCACGGAGGGAAGGAGACCTTTGGGGAGGCCGAGACGTAGATGGGAGGATAATATTAAAATGATTTCAGGGAGGTGAGATATGATGGTAGGGACTGGATTAATCTTGCTCAGGATAGGGACCAATGGCGGGCTTATGTGAAGGCGGCAATGAACCTCCGGGTTCTATAAAAGCCATTTGTGAGTAAATAAGTTATTACAGTGATACCGAGTAAGATAGGACCTTAGCGAAAAAAACATGTTGGAGTAGTTCACTTCGCCGCGTACTATGCCTTTCACCTCGCCGCGTGGCGATTAGGAAACAAACCAACAGTTCATTAAGGGTAAAAATGTGCTGAAGCCGTTCAACTCGCCACGCATCTTGCCGAGCACCGCGCCATTCAGCGGGAATCAAACTGGTTTGATTTTTCAGGATGCAGCTGCCTGAAAATAGCGTTCTAATTGATTCGTTGAGTCCGGGTCCAGTACCGAAAGTATTTGCTCATATTGGGCTAAGGGAAAAAACTTCAACCAGGTAACTTAACCGACCGGGAATCGAACCCGGGCCACCTGGTTTCGTGGCAAGACGAGGTAACCGTAACTCCACAGCTGTGGACCGGGGACAGGATTCATAGATAAATGTCTAAGAAAAGCACAGAAAAAAATTCGAAATCGATATATTTTTTTGGAAAGTGAGGAAGAAAAATATTAATTTCGAAGTGATCCGTTCAAAATGATCATTGACACCCTCAGAAATTGATAAGCGACAAAGTATTTTATTTTTCACTTTAGATGGGTGTCAAAGAGATAGAAATGTTTAAAAAGAATGGAAGTTACTTTTAAAAGTGGCTGATACTCAAAATCTTTACTGGTTTTCGAGTTTCGGGGAGTTAAACAAAGGAGTGCTATCGCCTGGTTTGCTTCCGTATGCAGGGAGACTAAACGCTTGCCTATTAGAACTACGGATGCTCATAGAAATCATCGCGCTGATTTCATATTTGTTTTCAAAATATTTCTACCTACTGCTTAAAGTTTTCGAGTTAATCGTGAGTTTTAAAATTTAAGGATGCACTGGAAGAAATGGTGAACAGGAGGGAAATTCGGGCCAGAAGAAGATTTCAGATTATAGACTACATTAAGATTTTTTAATTGTATGCGGAGACCGAGAGGAAGGAGGAAAAAAGGAAATTACTGTGTTGTAGTAAAAGACCTGCCCTTGGACATTAAATTATGAAAATTAAAGGTGGAATATTTTTGCTAATAAATACAATATTTAATTATAGCACAATATTCCTATTCCTATATTACCTGAGAGATATTATCAACCTCTCTTCAGCAGTAAATTTGCTTATGTAGATTTTAGATTCTGCTAGAGTCGGATATAATTGAAAGTTGACTGAGACATCATTAAATATTCGTACGATCTATATGGAAATGTCTTTCGCTGTTGACATTGGTGATACAATTCACCAAGTCTGGTGTGTTACTTACAATCCATATATATGTTAATGTTTGTCACGTTGTGTTCACTGAAAGGAACTCACTGGCTGATTGAATTTTACCACCATATTAAACGGCGAGAAGTGTGGCGAGGTGAACTGTTTCGCTTTGTTCTCCAGAGGCGAGGTGCGAGGTGCACGGCCATAATATGAACGGCGAGGTGCGGCGAGATGAACAACTCCAACATGTTTTTACCTTTAGATAAAAAGTAAAAAGTAAAAGAAAAGCCAACCCCATGACAGGCCAAATCGCTCAGAGGGTGGCGAGAGGTTAAGACTCCCACCTTTACAGGCAATCGGCATTTAACGGTAGTAGGAATGTCAGCCCTATGTGCCCGCCGCCTTTACCCCCAAGGAAATTCCCCTGGTACTCATTTCTGTTAGATAAGACTTTAGATACTACAGTATTACATCCGCTGAAGAACAGGCCATTTCAGTCAATATAAATACGATTTCCGAAGAACAGTTGATTGGTAATGTAGAATGTAATTTAATATTAAATTTTCGGTCTCTACAATACAAAAATTCAAGGGTATACAGCAGTAATGTTTGAAGGTAACTTATCTATATCAGATTTTGTGTAGGCCTATGTGGATTTCATTGTATTATACTACACAATAGAAGATAGAAGTATAACATCAAGCACGAGTCTAAAGAATGTACGGGAAAACAAGAAGAATATTAATTTTAATTGGTTATATTACGACGCTCTATCAACTGCTAAGGTTATCTAGCTTCTGAATGGGATGAAGGTGCTAATGTCAGCTAAATGAGTCCAGGGTCCAGCGTCGAAAGTTACCGAGCATTTGTTCTTATTTTGTTGAGGGAAAACTTCGGAAAAAACCTCAACCAGGTAACTTGCCCCAAACAGGATTTGAAACCGGGCCCGCTCGTTTTACGGTCAGCCATGCTCACCATTACTTCACAATGGTAGAAAAGAATATTATTAGGAAAGAAGAAATTTGTAATGTGAATTGTGCTAAGTGATAATGATGTATTTGCTGACATTTATACTTACTTACTTACAAATGGCTTTTAAGGAACCCGAAGGTTCATTGCCGACCTCACATAAGCCCGCCATCGGTCCCTATCCTGTGCAAGATTAATCCAGTCTCTATCATCATATCCCACCTCCCTCAAATCCATTTTAATATTATCCTCCCATCTGTGTCTCGGCATCCCTAAAGGTCTTTTTCCCTCCGGTCTCCCAACTAACACTCTATATGCATTTCTGGATTCGCCCATACGTGCTACATGCCCTGCCCATCTCAAACGTCTGGATTTAATGTTCCTAATTATGTCAGGTGAAGAATACAATGCGTCCAGTTCTGCGTTGTGTAACTTTCTCCATTCTCCTGTAACTTCATCCCGCTTAGCCCCAAATATTTTCCTAAGCACCTTGCTGACATTTATAAGTTAAATGAAATAAGGGATAAAGGAATAACAATAAAGTTCGTTCTAAGAATTTTCGGAATAAAAAAAATGTTATTAAAACATGTAATTACAATTGTGTTAGATGACAATGAAAAAAATTATGGTTTATTTAACGACGCTCGCAACTGCCAAAGTTATATCAGCGTCGCCGATTTACCGGAGTTTTGTCCAGCAGGAGTTCTTTTACATGCCAGTAAATCTACTCACATGAACCTGTCACATTTAAGCACACTTAAATGCCATCGACCTGGGCCGGGATCGAATCCGCAACCTCGAGCACAGAAGCTATACCAACTGCGCTACCGAGGCCGACAGGTGGTAATGACGTCTCTGCTGAATTCTATAAGTGGAAATGGAATAAGTGGATAAAAGAATAACATTAAATGGCTTTCTAAGGAATTTACGGAAATATATGAAGAAAATTATCGAGACCAGACATGTAATTACAATTGTTTGAGTGATAATACACCTCTGCTGAATTTTGAAACTGGAAATGGAATAAGTCGATAAAAGAAAAGCATGAACCTTTTCTGACCTCAATTTATGGGTGCACAAGGTCAAAGAGACACCATGGAGGAATAAAAAAAACAAAGCAATCCTCTTCCTAATAACAGCTGGTCAAGGAAGTGGCGGGTGCGGCATTCTATCGGTAAAGAACGAAACTACTTCTGAGGATATCAAATGGAATCATCAGGGAAATCGTAAGAGTTAGAAAATATAGAAAGTTCAGTAATTCCAAATGATTCTTTCGAGCGGATAGGGTTAAATGGGCTCTCGAGGAATCTATGGAACAATACAAAGAATATTATCGAAAAAAAAAGAAACATGTAATTAAAATTGTGAAAGGTGACAACGATGCCTGTGCTGAATTTCGTAAGTCAAAATGTAGTAAGTGGATAAACAGTAACATGGTTAATGTTTCTAAAGAATGTATGGAAAAATATAAGGAATATTATTGGAGAAAAAAAAAACATGCAACTAGAATTGCATTGTGAAAGGTGATAACAATGTTTTTCGAAATATACCTAATAAGTGGTTAAAGCTGTGAGATTAAATTATGTTTCTGATAAATGTGTGGAACAATACAAAGGACATTATCGAAAAGAAAAAAAAACATGTGATTAGAATTGTGTATGGTGATAACGATGTTGTTAAAGCGATTAGCTTAGAGTATGTTCGTGAAAAATATACGGAACAATACAAAGGACATATCTACCCCCAGTAGAAAAGTGTCGTAACTCTGTCATAATTCTTTTGGTCTAATTAACAATTTTATAAGCGATGTTTTATACCTTTTCTCTAATATCAAGTAGAACACTGTGGTATCAAAACTTACAACAATTTTCAACAGCGATTCTTTTATTATTGGCAGTTGGGTAATTCCATGCAAAACAGTATGACAAAAAACATTCATATCTCCAAATTTGTTAAAAATTGTACATTCAATTGTTTATGTCGTACATATTAATCATGTGCAAAATTATGTTTGCGACAGCCACCGTTTAAATGTAATGGGCAGTTAAAATATTTTTATTTGAACACATAGCTCTATTTTAAATTTGTTTTCTGACCATAAGAATAATTACAATTTTTTTTAAAGACATCGTTAGATAGCTTACAAAATAGGTTATTAAGATACTATAATTCAGTGCAGCTCTGAAAATTGTGCTTAAAGAAATTCAAAAATATATTAAAAAACGCCATTACATAAAATCGCATACTTCAATTCGCATGAAAAAAATAAATGACAATTTACTGAGCATTTTCATTAGGCTGTCAAATTTTCATAATTGGATCTTCAAAAATAAGGAAGTTATAAATTAAAACAACTCGCCGTGTAAAGGGTGATCTATGCCGCTGCGCCATGCGCCATCACTGCTGCTGGTCACTGCGAGAAGCGTTTCCGCGTTGACGACCGGTACGCGTCACACGTCTGATTTCAACTAGTTTCAGTACTTCTGATGAATCAGAATAAGGTTTTATTTCTAACTTTCCATTAACTGGAACCACACAGTGAACACTTCTTCTTCCGGGAACAGTATTGAGACCGGCAAATCTTTGAGGATTTATATTTTGTAACTACTTCTTCATGTTTTTCAATGGATGTGAATGACACAATAATTTCCTGCATTTTGACCAATCATACAGTCCTTTAGGAGTTGAAATTAGAGTTCCTGGCTTTTGTAGCGATTCGCTTAATTGTACCCCTTACAATGTCACTGGGCCCTTTACCGTGACTAGTTCCAAAGAAATGCCACTCCGCAGGTATTTGAAAATCGTGTTCATGATTGAGTAGATTAACGGATTTTTTTCGTTTTTGTATTCGCTAGTTGCTCCATCATTGAAATCATATATTTTAGATATTTCGGTATGTGTTTGTTTCATATGTTTTATCATTTTCCTTAAAAAAACATGAACTGTTGCACTATTGTGAACTAAGCATTCCGAAATTACTGAAAAACAAAGGTTCTCTAAATTACTGCCAACTGAATTTGTGTAATATACTGTGAATGGGTGATTGTTGCTTGAGAAGTACTCCAGTGATGACCATGTGTAGCATCCTGTATAATGAAACTAATAATTGGTGAAAAATCACCAATAATAATGAACTCACTAATTATTTCAATTTTTGAAATCTTATGGAAAAAGCGTTCTCAAATAGCATCACCTACCACAAAATGCTGGACGTTTTTACACTTCTACTTGTCACTTTTCTTTTACAGACTTGTGACGAATGTTTTTAAAGTCCGAAAGTGTTGCAACACCACAGATGACTCCAACTTTTCGTCTTTAATTTAGGCATATTGAACACTTACAACTTACAGTGACAGAACAGATCAAAATCGCCGTCTAAACTGAAGGGAAAAAGTTACAATGACAGAACAGAACAGAACAGAATCACCCTCTGAACTGAAGGAGAAAAGTTGCTCTGAAATTATAACAGAAAAAAAACAAACTCTCACGTGAAATCTATTAGCGTACCTTTGAGCGGATGTCGCAACATCTAGCATTTGTCATATCGATCGCTAAACGCGCGTGTGGATGTCTGGTATGAGCGCGTGACGTAATACACTGCACGCGACTTTGATCCTTAATGGCAACATTTGCTATTCTGGTTTATTTAATATTTCCCAAAGTATTAGAGATCCCATAATAAAATTTCTGTAATAGATTAAAAAATTGTTTACCTCACCGTAAAAAATAGAGCATGGTAAAAAAGTCGATTTTAAAATATCAACATTTCTTTATTTTACTGTACGTTTTAATACATTCTCGAAGTAAAAATCCATAATAACTCAGAAGTAAGTTTCATTATATAGAGTCATCATTGTATTGGCACAATTTTTACGTTGATACAATGAAGCATGTCATTTTAATAATATTTTTAATAATAGTCTACGTATCAACTCCCCGAATATTTCACCCTTCATTACTTTTCAAGCATTGGTGAGATAAAATTCATATTAGGCCATTTAACTATTTATTATTATGACATTCATTTACTAGAATATTGAAAAAATCCAGAACTTGACGTTACAAATTTTAAAATTTTGTATGGAATGACCCAGTTTTGTAACTTAGATGCGACAATTGATTTTCTTATGCCTTTGTGTTGTCTTAAAGAAGTTTCACTGTTGCCATAGTGGAAAAAAATCTGTATTGTTACTCACATTCGTATTCGGTGTTTGTGCGTTATAAAACGTTCACAACTTTAATTTTTGTGTTATTAACGTAATCTATGTGAAAAATAGTCTTAATGCATATTAAAATACACGAAACAAATATGTAAGGACATGCTAGCTGGTCAGATTTGAAAAAAAAAAAAAACGTTTAAATTCAGATTTATAGTGTAAGTTTTCCACTTATTAAGAATGGAACTGAACAAAAATGCGCTGTGCTATTTATTAAACATCGGTGCTAGAGAGTTCGTCTCTAAATGTAATAACTTAATAAGCGAAGAACCAGCACTCACATCATTAACAAATGTATCTTTGCCAGAATATACTTTCCTGAAAATGAAGCCGAGAAGCAATTTGACAACAGAGAGAAAATCAGCGTAAACGTCGAGAATGTAAGTGTTGAAGCAACTTTTTTGTTGGCTACTACTTACTTCATTTTTTCTCTCTCTTTCTCGTTCTATGATTAAATTTTACTTTTTAACACTTACTCTCACCAGACATAAGTTTGTAGAAACATTCGTGGATGCACCAGACTCGTATTTCTTATTACCGGTTTTAATGTTTTCTTTTTGTTAGGAGGGAGGGAACATCCCACTCACTACGGCCTGAGCTCTATTGTAGGCTGCTACACCCCCTATATGGGATTAGTTGCGTGCCCACCGATCCTCTACGCGCACCGACCTAACTACTTGACTCCCTTAACGACCGGTCCCTACAGCGAACAGAGTCCATGTACCATTCCTGCTTCAGCAACCTCCCCCCCCCCCCAAGGCTCCCTTAACGGTCCGAGGCAGAAGTCCTCCCCGAAGAAGGTCTGCCCCGGGTTCATCATCGTATGAATACAATCTACGGAGGCCGGTGGGGAGACCCAGCAGCTTCGGGGGGACACCTGTAGAGCGATCTGAAAACCAGAAGAAGTAATGGGATGATGAATGAAAGGATGATAGGGGAGGAAAGGGAGTGGCGAAGATGAGTGGGGTTCCAATCGCTTGATAAAGTTATCTGATTTTCATCCATAGCAGTGAGGGCAAAATCCCGAAAAAACCTCACCCAGGCAACTCGTCCCGACCGGGAATCGAACCCGAACCCGCTAGGTTCGGAATTAGACTCGCTAACCTTTCAGCCACAACGATGGACGTGGTTTTAATGTTACTATTTTTTTGTTGTTATAAAATTAGCAAATTTTGCTGTATGTTTATGAGAAAGTATAATATGATATCTTTCTATTCATGAAAAAGGAATATGTATTAATAACAAAATAAGCATAAAGACGATTTACTTATATTAATAATATTATAAGTAATTTTATTTACATTTCGAAGGAAGTAATGATGTAGATGCCTCAGCATCTGTTCATTATAATGACAGAGCATTAGTACCGAATGCTCCACTATTAAATTCTGGGAGGGTTGACTTATCTTCAGCCACACTATTGATGACAAGAGGAGAAAATGAAGTTCCTAGGTTAAGGTCGCCACAAAGAAGGAAAGACGACTGGAAGGAAATTAAAAGGAAAATGCAAAAGAAACACTGATCACTCTTACGTTTCCAAAAGGTATCCCTGAGAGGTCAGTCAAGGTTCCGTGTGGTGTCAAATGTCGACTGAAGTGCTCTGGCTGAAATAAAGTACAGGATCGGGAATTATTGTTAAGCAGTTTCTAGGATGTCCTTGAAAGTGGGACAATATTTTATGCAACTAGTCAGTGGGTACAAGTGAATCTGCTTAAGAAAACACTAAAATCTTACAGAGTAAAATGGAGGTTAACAACTTCTTTGATCGGAAAAGTAACCAGAAGAAGAATTGGATAAAAAACTTTGCAGTAAATCCAGAAGAATGGAAGGTAAAGTAGGTTGAAATAAAGACAGCCCTGGGTTTTTGCTTCAAAACAGAATATGCCGCTGTTACTGCTGCAGCTGCTGCTGCTGTTAATGATGATGATAGTTACGTGAAAGTTCGTATCTACTATCGTTAAAAGAATAGAGACCTGGTAGGGCTTTATGTTTGAAATCTGAAAACTTCTCAGTACCATTATCACTATAAAAATTTGCCAGAAGCAAATAATGCATACACAATTATTAGTGATTCGGAGTAGGATGCTTTGCTGTTGCTTCATGAGAAGCCTGTTGGAATTTTTCTTATAGAACTTTCAGTGTAAGTAATTTTGTCAAACTTTCTTAAGATTACTTTATTTTCTTTGAGGATGAACCAGTTTGTATTACGCTAATAAAGTCTTGTATAATTTATCGTTTTATAGTTCTTTGTATGTCATTAACATTGGGCATTTTTTCAATAAATTCAACAAGAAAACAGTAATATAAAGATAATAATTCACTGGAATCCAGCAGAAAAATGTCGTAAGTATGAGAGCGTCATATTTCTAAGAATTTTTAGGCAATTATTGCTTTTCGTTCCAGTAGAAAACTGTCGTAAGTTAAAAAAATGCAACGTCAAGACTTTTAAAATATTATTTCAAGTGAAAGTCTCATAAATAACATGAAGAAATTCGTAAAATCGCATTGTCTGATTTTATAAGCAGTTTTTAAACCTTTAAACCGCTCTCCTGAAAAGTTGGCATTTTTTAGTTACGACACTTTTCTTCTAGGGGTGCGATATATGTTTTTATTTTGCATATTTAAATGCATATATTAACATATTTCCTTGTTTTGCCTGATTAGTACCTAATTTCAAAATTTCTCTCCGCTAAAAATAAGAATAATTTCTAAGAAATATAAAAATTATATGAGAAATGAAACCAATAATTACCTAGTTAATTACGGTTGAGGATATGAAGCTTCAGTGACGACAATTGGTAGTCTAGTTTGAGTCGTTTTCCACTTTAACATAAGTCTAGCTCTGTGTACATACAAGTGTAATGTTTCAGGAGCCAGGACGAAAATGCGCGTCGTCTAGATATTTTTCAAGCTTTTACTCTGATTTCGTCGAACCAAAAATGAATGTATTTAGTCATCTGCGGCAATGAAGTCACGTATTGTTAACATCATGAAACTGCTGAAAAGTAAATGACTCACTGGAAGCATTTCCTAGATCACAAGGCAAAGCATTGTATGCAAAATTTTAGCGTGTGTTAGAGAATAAACCTGGTCTCCTCAAAGGTCCCATCTCTCTAGGCTCCCAACTAATCTTAATGTTTTTTCTTTTTCTTTCCAAGTGTCACAAAATTGTTTTGTTTACTTATTATTCTTTATGAATTGATTAGTAGGCCGATCTATCGAACCCTTGTTTAGGGCAGCTTTTGTTTCTACAAATTATTATTATTCATGCAGTTTTCGATTCGCTCGTACGTGCTAAATGCCCTGTCCATCTCAAACGCCTGGATTTATTGTTCCTAATTATGTTAGGTGAAGAATTTGAGTAATAACTAGTCACTAAAAATGTTGAAATTTGGAATAGTGAGAAACTCTGTATTTGACAAGTGTTAATTTATTTTCTGTTATTTGTCATATCTATACCATATAATATGATCCCTTTATTAGCATATTGCATTTTAATAGTCATAAACAGGGAACGGATTTATATGGACTAAAAATATATGAAATATGTGAATATATATGTAGTTATTTTTACCAAAATATGGAATTAAATATGGATTTTTACCAAAATATGGAATTAAATATGGACTTAAAATTATAAAAAAAAATGACTATGTACGTTAAATATTGGTACATTTTAATCAAACTAAACAAAAAATATAATGGACGTACCTTATCTTCCAATGTAGTTTCAACAAAACACAATTTTTATTGTCTGTTACCATAACAATAGGTTACAAACATTTCTTTCAAGTGCTGAAAAGTGAATCTTCTTCTATTGTCTCTGAGGATAGATTTATACTGACTAAAAGAGCGTTCGACGTCACAAGAAGTAACTGGTACATAATTCAATTTCACAATGTCTGCTGGGGATAAGTCCAAGTTAATCTTCACTGTTGATTCACCACTCATCACAGCAACAACCTTTTGTAGTTCTTCATATCCAGGGTTTTTTGAAAGTACAGTGTCCACCTTAGCTCTTACTGCATCTGCAACTTTACCTCTACCACGATTCAGTTGTTCCACAGTACTATTTATAATTTCAAAACTTTCAGATAGTGAAAGGTGCCTATTTTGGAGACTTTTGAGCGTTTTTATGATGCATGAAAATGTATGCTGAATGTGAGCTAAGTCATTCTTCACACTTATGTCACAGGTAACTGTTTTCGCAGTATCAATTGAGACTGCATCTTCAGAGTCCAATGCAAGGAGAACATTGTTAATAGAGTCTATATGTTCGGCATAATATTCAACTGCTTCTAGCCATGTACCCCATCTAGTTAAAATTGGCTTTGGTGGCAATGGAATTTCAGGGTACATTTCTTTCAACACGTTAACTCTACTGGGAGCTTTGAGAAATACTTTTTTCACTGATGAAATCAACAAATCTACTTTAGGGAAATTGTCTCTGACCACTTCTGCCACACGATGAAATGCATGCGCCACACAAGTAAAATGAGTCAATTTAGGATATACAACAGATAATGCTTGTCCAGCTTTGACCATATAAGGGGCAGCATCGCTAATAAAGAATAACACATTATCGTACATAATACCCTTTGGCCACAGGATACCCATAGCTTCGTTGAACAGTTTAACTATAGTTTTGTTATTGCACTTTTCTAGAACATCACAATGTAAAAGAATTCGTTCAGAATATTATTCACTTAACAAACCGATAACTACATTACCAACAAGTCTACCTTCTTTGTCGGGAGTCTCATCAATGGAAACCCAAATTGAACTATCTTTAATTTCATCTCTTATCTTCTGTATTGTCTCATCGTAGATGGATGGAGCATACGTCTTCCTAAGTGTTGACTCATCCGGGATTGTATGTTGAGTATATTTTTCAAGGAATTCCCTGAAGACCTTATTCTTTAGTTTGTAGAGAGGAATATCAGCAGAGATGAGAGAACGGCACAGGTCGATGTTAAACTCAGATCTTACATTCGATGTTGTTGGTTGTGTTAAAAACAATTGTCTCTGCTTGGAATTTAGTTGTTTGTTGGCCTGATGTTTACTAGTTGTAATGTGTTGTTGCACCAGGAACTTTTGTGTAGATGATACTGCACACTGACACAAATTACAAAATAATATTTTATTGTCAGTTGATAAACCATCTTCTTTAAATTCTGAAATGTAACTTGTTAGTTTTGATTTTAAATTGACTGAATGACGTACTTTTGGCATATTTACCGTCTTTATAGTATGATTTACAAAACTGAACCTATGTGTACTCTGACTGGCATTTAACTGTTGAGCTGCACAACTGAAGTCTGTTAAAAATTTTAAATTAAATTAATACAGTTTTGTAACTTACTTTCCCATTGTTGATAGGACTGCTAATTTTCAAATAACTCTGATGTTAAAGGGATTACTGAACATGTGTTTAAATCTCTATTGTTGAAATGTATTTTTAAAAGTTAATGGAATTTTGTTTTGTTTTATTGTTAAACCTAATATAATATGGACTGTTTTATATGAAATATGGAAAATATATGGAAATTAACGAAAATATGTACTAAACTCTAAAATATGGAAAAATATGGAAAATAAAAGTAGGATTTTTCAACCCTACACATTGTGAAACATAAAGATAATGCAAAATATAAATTATATTAGCTTTATAAGTAAATATGTATTTACATATAAATCCTTTCCCTGGTCATAAATAAAGAAATATGAAACTTTATAGCTAAGTTTTGAACATAGCTTAATTATGCTTTCTGTAAAATATACTCATTTTCAGTAAAAGTTGGAATTGTCAGTAGTAGGACAGAAAGACACATAAAAATAGCAAGGTGGTATTAAATCCTGCCGTATCTCATTATCGGCCTGTCACGCAGGTGGCCCAGGTTCGGGTCCAGGTCTGTGACACTTATGTCGGACTTAATCGCAGTAGGATATTTTCTCCGGGTTTTCTCTTTTCCTCATATTAGGCATCAACAATATTTCGTCCGAACCCAATTCCTTTGTTCCACAGCATTTCCCGAACGCCGGCTGACGACACACGGATAGGCTGACCTAGGGACGAATGAGTTTCCCTGCTCGAAACTGGGTGCGCAGCGATTCAGCCGGTGCAGATTGGGAAAGCGGGCTAACATAACAGATCTTCTAGGTCACAGTGCAGGCCCCAATGCCCCGTTCCCGAAATTCAATTAAATTCATAGGTGTACAAATGTGTACACTTTTTGAAGAGGTACATCAGTTTATAAAATACATACACTATAAGAAGATATGTTCTTTTCTGTTTAGATTTTTTCTGCACATGTCATAGATCGATAAAGTGCTATGATATTACATCAAATTAAAATAATGGAAAGTTCAAGTATGCTGGGTCAACAGGCCACGTCATTTTGTCACGTGACATTATTGCTACCTAAAGTGTTGTATTGTAATAATTGCAAGCCAGTATCATTGCGTAAATTAGAGAAGTGATAAAAATAGTTATCGAAGAGTATTTCCCACATTCATTCATGTAGTGACCTGCCCCTTTATTTGTTCGCAAACGAATTTTCCCTTTATTTTTTCCCAACAATATAGCCACACGTGTCATCTATGAAAGCGAAAATTATTGTTGTAACCAGAGTGTTACATATCTAGAGAGAAAATACCAATGTAGTTTTATGAATACACTACACTACACCCGCATTAACCTACAACAAACAGTCCAATGGATCTCTGATTTCCTGACTTCTAGTGTGCAAGATATGAACATATTATATAAAATTGTTTTCTTTTGCTACCAGTGTGATCATCTGGCTAATTTCTAAAATTTAAAAACGAGCTTTAATTCTGTAATATATTAATAAACGTTTCTTTCAAGTTTACACAGTTTTCTTGATTATAACAGTTATTTTGTGGAGAAAAATCTAAATTTTTGACAATTTTATAATACTATGGAAACCATTATTTCACGTTACAAAATGTTAAGTTTTATTATTTAAATGAGCGCATGCTTTACGTGAATGTATTCAATAACATTGATCTCAGTAGATTTTTAAGTCATTGCACTCTCACATAATGTATTTTCTCTCACTACAAATAAAATAAGTATTGATATTATAACTCAACTATTATTTTCGACATGATTTGTGTATATATTATATCACTCAACGTTCTATAATTTCTGAAATTTCTTTTTTTCCCAATCGCAACAAAAGACACATTCAAGATGAAGTCAGGATCCCACCATAAAGTCATATGTGGAGTTAAAATACATAATTTAAATACGAGTATGAAATTAGCAATTTGGGAAATGCATCATTAAAACAAGTCTCCGAAATTAATTTGATAAGTTTCATTTCACTAGACAGGTACAGGTATGGCATTTGTGTGAAATCACTGAAGCAAAACTAAATTAATGGAATATCAGAATGCAGTTTCGGAAAACACACGTCAATACACAATACTACGGAGACTTGTTTCCGATCTTTGGAAACGATTTTTGAATGACGTCATGTGCACCAGGAGTCACACGATATCTAAACTCTGGTGAGAGGTGATAGACCAGTAGTGAGTGATTTCATAGTCAGAGTTCACGGTGTCTCACAGCAGCAATGCCCAAGAAAAACGAGTCTTTTTGGGAGGGGTACATTACGACCCTTTACGATGCCAAGTACGTATAGTTAAATGAAAATATTGGGAACCTGCAAAAAACCTGGTTTCTTTATTTCCAAGAAAGGCATCTTCTATGTACCGGTACTTAATAAGACTGGTAAAGCTCGGCAGGGAAGTTCAGTATTTAAGGAAAATGATAACTATGGAAAGTGGTAGAGCTCGAAAGATTGGACCGCCAAAGAAATAAATTAGACTAGTATGAAACAATTAAAATTACAGTAGAAAGTATATTATTTTGAATAAGGGTGAAAGATATAGTGGATTATTCAGATGAGATATAGACTGGACTGTCTCTTTTTGCTATAATTAAAATAGAAATTCACAAAGTTTCAGAGATTGGCGTTTCTTTCGTCTTCGGAGTAAAGAATAAAAGATGACATGAGATGAGTGTCCTATTGTCTGAGGTCGTTACAAATTGCTAAATTAATTGACTGATTAACAACTGTCAGCAGAATACGGAGTAATACTGGCAAAATAATTTATTGGACGACTATTTTTTAACAAAGTACATGGGACCACATAGTGAAAGAACACTAACAGATTTTTAGAAATTACAAAAGATGCTAGATAATATAAACAGACGTCTAAGTTCTAACTTGTTTCGAATGTTGATAGGAAGAATTATTATTTATGAGTTACCAAGAGTTCCAGTTCGAGAGTTACCAAGAGTTCCAGTTCGAATCTCCATTTGAGAAAAAGGGATCTGTTTCATTTCTTTTTCTCTCTCTCTCCCTTGTAGTTGGTACTTGATAGACCCATATGAAGTCAGTTGTGGAGATCAATTTACAGACAGAATCTTTCTCTAGGAGGAAGCGCTATAGGAGGCTGGTCTATGCTTCACCCGTAATGAGATTGAAATGATGGAGATTTTTTGGGATGCCATAGCCGGAGCTCCCGGAGAGAAACCCTGTGTCACCTGAACCACGGGCTTGCCAACAGAAGTTATAAATCCGGGTCAAATCCGTAAGATTATACGTCCAGCGCTCTAGCCGCCTGGACCGTCGTCGTGGCGGCAGAAACAGAAATTTTAAATTTAATTGAGCTATAGAGGTTTTTTCACTCCACCTTTCATTATTGAATTCTTAGTATACGGTTATCTCCACATATCAAGTTTCATGTCACTGAACCACTTGCTTCAAAAGCTATTTAGGTGGTGCGGAACTTTTAACTAACCCCGTATATATATATATATATATATATATATATATATATATATATATATATATATATATATATACCACCTGCTCATTTGTAATTCTTTATTGCATTATTTATTTTATGTTTCACCTTTTCTGTCCTTCGGAATGTAGGTTTTCATATTAAACTTATCGTACGTATAACTTACACTAGTAGCCTCACGTGTCGTGATAATATTGTACAAGTTTGATAAGTGCAACTCTTATACCTGATAGTCTCGCGTGAGCAACGAACATAACTACCACCAAATTTGACGCTGAATTAGAACCCGCAGCAAAAATCTCCACTTAAATGTCCAGCTCTTAAATGTCGTTGAATATTAACTCATTTCATAATATATGGCATTTTTCTGTAACTCTGGCGGAGTACCATGACATTGTTCGTTGGGAAACATCGTTTCCGCACGTGGGATTCATACACCACACGGTGGCTCCGCTCAACGTCAAGACTGTACCTACTTTAGCCATTGCATGTATTGTTTTGTTTTCCACAGTGATTCAAGTGGTACAGCATTCAGCTACATATTCCACGGACTAAGTTTCAGTTCCAGCAAGAAACTGGAAATTTATGTCCCCTCTCTAGGGACTGGGTGTATATTTTTTCTTGTAGTTGTCCTATGTAGGTGTTCTTGCTCCATGCTAACAATACAACTAGATTGTCTAGCTATTTGTGAATGTCTAGTATTGGTTCAACGTGTCTTAAGACCGAACATTTGCGACATATGGTGAATACCTTGTTCATTTAATATCTAAAGTAACCTACGTTCAGCGCAGGCTGCCCGGATTCGAATCCCGGTCAGACCTGAGATTTTTCATTGCAATGTCTGTAGAAGGATGATTATAAAGACATTCTGTGATGGAGGACAGAAAGAAGTGCTTGATGCCGGCTTCGAAGATTTGTAAGAAATTGAAGCGCGATAGCAGATAATTCGGAGTACAAGTATGCATGATTCTAAATAGAAGAGACAGTGAATGTATTGTTCTTCGTTCCTTCAGATGCGCCCATTAAAGTAGCTGGAGGGAAGGCGTTATGTGGTCAAATTTATAGATGAATCTTATGCACAAGGTATAGGTATAGGATTGAAATTAGATCAGGTGATGTGTAAATTACACTTTCATAGTATTATAGAAATACATAAGACAGCAATCATGAATAACTATGAAAGGCAAACTGTAATTATTTAAAATGTAAATTATTCAATACAATGCATATAATATTACTATGTAATAGGGCATACAGTTGATGTTGTCAGTAATTAAAAAAATACATACATACATACATACATACATACATACATACATACATACATACATACATACATACATAGATACATAGATACATACATACATACACACATACACATACATACATACTTACATACATACATACATACATACATACATACATATATACATAAATACATAACTTTCTGAGTGAGAATAATTATGGTTTTTTCCCCCAGAAAATCACAGTTGACGCTGCACTTGTTGCCAAAGAATTCATGGAAGTATATTTAAACAAAAAGAACTACCTAATACTAATCAGTTTGACCATCCGCGGAGCTTTTGACGCTGGCTGGTGGCCAAGCATTTTATATACCTCCGCGCTATACGGTAACTTAAAAATCTTTACTGCTTAGTTCGAAACTACTTTTGCGACAGAAAAGCATCACTCTCTATCAACAATCACAAAGCTGAGAAAACAGTCGCGAAAGGCTGCCCCCAAGGGTCATGCTGCGGTCCAGGAATCTGGAACATTATGTATAATTCCCTCCTCCAATTAAAATTTATAAAAAAAAAATCCAGAGCAATAACTTTCTCTGATGACCTGGCAGACATCAGACAAGACAGCGGGTGAAGCCGAAGTATATACTATTCTAGACTTGGGGAAGATAGTGAAGTGGGCCAAGGAAAATAAAATAGAATTTAATGTCAGCAAATCTAAACTAATGCTGGTAGCAAAGAGAAAGCTTGATAAGAACATTAGCATATATGTCGACAACAAGAAGCTAGAAATGGTATCAGAAATAAAATATTTCGGAATATGGTTTGACTAGAGGCTCAGCTTTGATAAACACGTAGAAACCATAGCGGAAAGAGCAACTATGTTGATACGTAAATGCTGGGAATATCAACTAAACTGCAATGGGGCCTACGACATAAGTCATTAAGAAAAATATACGAAGGAGCCGTTCTGCCTCTTATAACATACGGAGCACCAGTGTGGGAGCAGACTACAAAAAACAAAAGAACATTCGGAAATTGCAAAGAGTGCAGAGGTTGATCAATATTAAAATTGCGAAGGCCTACAGAACCCTCTCTCACGAAGCCTCATGCGTGACAGCGGAGGTAACACCCAAAGAGCTAGAACTGGGGAGAAGATTCACCTATAGAAAATCAAGCATGGATTGGTACATTATCCTCATGAATGTGAATTCCCACTGCCTCTTCAAGACTGACCTCACCCAGCGCAACAAATAGACGTAACTGTGGCAATTGAATCATCTTCATACTCCATTACGATATTTACTGACGGCAGCAAAATAGACGGAACAGGTGAAACTGGAGTAGCAATATTCGAAGACCACGAACTAATTACAACTCGTGTAAATTAGACAATATCTGTTGTAACAACCAGGCTGAGCAGATTGAAATCCTTAAGTCACTTTAAATATTACATTCTCTCACCAACCAAAGAAATAATAACAAAAAGATTGCAATATTTACAGATAGCAAGATGACTATATACTCGATTAAGAGTAATTACTCGTGCATGCATAGCTCTCTCATTCAAAAGATAAGAGACAAACATCATGAATGGACTGCCCTAAACTATGAAATACATCTAGGATGGATAAGAACGTACACAGGAATAGAGGGCAATGAGCCCGCAGACCAACTGACCAAAGCAACAGCAGGAGATGATAAATTAGAAGCAATCTACAAGAAAATTCCTACAACAACAATATTATCAGACTTTAAGAAGAAAAGTCTTGAAAAAATGGCAGAGGAAATGGAAGGAAACCACGAAGGTCAGGTATGCATCCTTCTTCCCCAGAATAGACCTACGACAGAAGTTGAATCTTCCGATAACACCAGAGTTCACAGGAATGATCACCGGCCTGGGGAAAACAAAAGCACACTTACACAAATTTAGGACAATAGACAACCTTATGTGTTCTTAGAACGAAGGAGATCAATCATCACAACACTTGACATATGAATGCAGACTCTTAAATACCCAAAGAACTATTTAAAAAAACCAAATAAGG
The DNA here is from genome assembly GCF_040183065.1 of Periplaneta americana. Classification (NCBI taxonomy): domain Eukaryota; kingdom Metazoa; phylum Arthropoda; class Insecta; order Blattodea; family Blattidae; genus Periplaneta; species Periplaneta americana. Next base: position 12,476,786 of record NC_091125.1, on the reverse strand, counting down.
AAAGGCGGAGGAACGTGGTCTACTTTGCAAAGTGACAAACAATTACGCTCCTTCTCCAGATGCATTAAAGCCATAGATTTCGACCAACTGTAATGCAGGAATAAATTGTTCTCTCTGGAAATATAATCACAGTAATGTAAATGTAACTAGTTTAGACTAACTTACACACGGTTACAACACACTGGGTACTATTAAAATAACAATGTTATATCAGTTATTAAATAAGTCACTATGAATAATAACAATCAGATGGTGACTTCCATTATTACAAACCATATGATTGCCATTATAATAGTAAGTAAGGAAATGTAATAAATGAAACTATAACTACCCTATGCTACCTGTAATTTCTGTTCAATGTTTCATAAAAATAGATAGGGGAGAAGTTATTAATTTTGTTTGAAATCACCACATATAATGGGATAGCTCCTCTTACTCAAACGAAATCAGAGTTTGTACACAAAAAATATGTGCTACCTATGAGATCTGTACAAAGTTTCATAAGTATCTATTGAAATTCAGAGAAGTTATTAATTTTGTCCATCTAGATTTGCGGTTTTGCACACTGTGCGCTGGAAGAAAATGAGTTGACACTAAAGGCTTTGAGGTCTTTATTCATTAACACTTCAACTCATACGTTCCCAACTTGTCAAAATATTCTTGAAAAAGTCTTGTCACTGTATTTGAGGACTAGAATGTATTTATTGCTCAGAAAATTGTCTGTTACAGCAAATACACTACAACAATCTGCTCAATGTGGCAGTCGAAGTGTTGATATGAGAATTGCAGTAGACATTGCTGATTTTATCCCTATTGAAATGGACATAACATAAATAATAAAGTGTTATCCTAATGAGTCACTTCACTACGGCAATCCTGCTTATGATAATATTATTTTACCCTCTTTTTATATTGATTGTATTATTTTATTTTTATTTATATTGTTGTAATATATTTTGTACTCTGTATATTCTGTATATTTAAGTAATTGAATAAATAATTAAATAATCCATGTCCCTTATATTCAATAAACCTTACCACCATGTATAATATCGCCTTTAATGACCATCATTCTAGCATTACTGAATACGTTTGTGTCGAGCAAGGAGTAAATATGGCCGCTGCAGCCGAGAATGTGGTACTCTCCAATATACACTGACTCTGCGCCAATCCAGAATCCGTGGATCACGCAATCACCGAGTCGGCCGCCATTGTTATTCCTTTTCAACACGCTTGGGATAGGAATATTTAAAGTAAGACTCAGATATTTTTTTAATTTGAAGGGCAAAAACTACAAAAGGATATTCGTATATTTCAGAAAATTATTGTCAGTTAACATGCTAATGCATAAAAACTTCATTTAATAACACTAGCCTGCGAATTTCAACTTTGTGTTTGTTGCCTAAACTAAGTAATGTGATTTTATATAATGTCGATGTGCTGAATCCGAATTTTCAATCCGTTTGCTTTTATCACGTCAGGTTTGTTTGCAAAATCACTTTAAATGTATTTTATAATTACGTGAATTTCATCACAAAATTTTTCATTTCACTTTTTATTTCAAATTCAAAAACAATATTTAAAAGACACAACTTGCTGAAATTATGTGTATGGTTGTTCATACATGTCACTAAAGTGTTTTTGCTTTGTTTTGTCTTGTTTACTTCATTATTGGATGTATAAATTAGCACAATGTGTCACACAAAAAATTACACCACTTGCTTCTTAGTTGAGAAAGTCCTCCCGTTCCTCTTTCTTTTATGTTTGTCTTCAGGTATTTCACGCTTTAACATCCAACAATAATTACCAAGCATACTGATGCTCCCGCGTCCCTGGTACCTTATTTCGAACTCCTGCAGATCCTTGCGAAATCGTTCACCTTACTCTTAGCTGACAAATCCTAGATTTTCGGCGAAATAATCTAGCTGAGAAAACAGAAAATTTTGATGCTCATGTTACAACCAAATTCCTTGTACGCTTCAAGCATATTAGCCACAATGTTTTGGTAATTAGGATCTTTGTTGCCAAGAAATTTTCAAACAACTTCACAAAACAACATCCATGCTGATTTCTCCTTTTCATCCATACTGTTTTTAAATGCTGCACCAGACATATTTTCTTATGTCAGGACCAATAAATAAATAAATAAATAAATAAATAAATAAATAAATAAATAAATAAATATATATATATATATATATATATATATATCTTCTTTCAATTTGCTTCAAATAGTAGTGGAAATTTCTCACATATGTACTTAAAATAGCCTCCTTCCTTAATTAAAGCTTTTACAAGCTGTTTCATTAAGCCAAGCTTGATGTAGAGAGATGGCGGCACAACTTCAGAAGAACTCACAAGACTTTGGCGCACAACATTCTTACAATCGACTTCCAAATTTTGTCGAGGTGGCCAGTCTTCCAGTGATCAACTCGTGCCTTACTATCCCACAGGCAAAGAATGCATGGAGATTTGGTAAAACCAGATTGTTGACCCAGCAAAATAGTAATAACTTTGAAATCATCACAAACTTGCCAGTTGTGTTCCTATAGTCTAGTCGCAATAACAACAGTTGCAAATTTGTGTATGATTTTTTGAGGATCACTGAATAGGCAACGGGCACTGAACCAAAAATGTTTCCGTTATGAAGGAGGAAATCCTTTAAACTTCGCTTAGAAACACGAATGAACAGTCTCCATTCACTTAGGTCATAGTTTGGAAGTCCAAGTTTTAGCATAAATTATTTCACATTACTGCAATATACAAGATTATCATCTTCGGAGAAAAAGTATTTAAAACCTATTTCACGTTGTCAGTACCAATAGAATGATGTTTGTTTAAGATTTTCTGGTCGCACAGGGATTAGTACATTAGGCACAGGTAAAATGGCTAACCGAACAACTGAATACACGATTTGATTTTTATGTTTAGAATCGTACCCCTTCACATCACACGAACAGAAGTAGCAGTCATTACTATGGTTCGACTGCTCTCTCCAAACCTTAGGTACTCCAAAAGTTAGCAACGGTCTTCTCCAATTGATCAAATGACGAAGTTCTTCAGTGCATACTCTACATACTTTCTGTGGTGCCCAAGCTTTACTTTGGTCTCAAAGTTTGATTCCAAAATAGGCATGGTATGACTTTTTCACAAAATCTGTAATATTACACCTCTGCTTAGGCAATGTGTATATCCTACATAAGTTGAATAACAAAAGTGGTCTGGATTATTTAGACATCCTCGATGCAACATGGTAAATACTTTCTTACTGAACTAAAAAACTTTCAACATTCTGCTCCACAATAAAGCTTCAAACTGATTTCGTTTCGTTTCCAGATGAAACGCAGACTAATGAAATGTGAGAGAAACTAGACGAGTTGAGTTCAGGCTCTCACCAAAGAGTGGTTGACATTTCTATCTTTAACAAATAAAAATAATGACAAGGCTGCACGTTATTTCGCCCTAACTTCCTTATGTGCTTGCATCCCTATCTGCTAAGAAACATCCAGTGTCCTTGGTTTTCAATATAAACACCTTAAAAATATGTTGAATACATTTGGTTTTCATATCCTAACATACTAAACCTACATATGTTAAAGTATTACAGTTTAAATAATTACGCTATAAATTGTCGTAATATATTATAAGAAAATTAAAATAACAAAAAAGGGTGCGTGATAGGAACTTTTTGGCTTTGAATTTGATTTCAGCATGCTAAAAATACCCTAAAAACATTAAAACTTTGGAGGCAGGAATTTCATTGCAGACTAGTGTAATTATTAAAGCGTAAATACACATTAAAGTGTTCAATGTATTTCTTCACACACATCACAATTATGAGCATTATAGCAACATAAGCTTAATAAATTACAAGTAACAAACGAAAACAATAATGTTGTAAATAAAAAAAATAATAAATCTAAACATTTCCAACTGCATTCCTCGTTCAAACTCTCCGGCTTCCGCATTTAAGGGGACAGACACTGTACTGAAATTTCTTCAAGTTCCTTAGTTTTAAGAGTTCACAATAGCGAAATCAATAACTGCCATACTTATGAAGCTAGATTCACGAAATTTTGATCACTGGTATATCTGCTTAATAGTGACAAATGTACAAAATTTCATCCACCGGTAATAAGTGGTTTGCATTTTATTAATGTTTAATTAAAATATTGAACCACTTTATATAAAACGTCGCTTGCTGCAATTTACATTATTCGTAAGTGATATTCACTTATATGGATCCTTAAATACATGGGATCAAATCTTACTATAAGGTTTTGCTGTAAAATTAATCAGTAAATTACTAGAATTTTTTATAAAACAAAAAATAATAGTCATTAAAATTCCTAGTAATTTATGCATTCACTGTACACAAAATTCCAATAGTAACGTTTGTTCCAATGTATAGTATATAAAGAAGCATTATAAATGAATACCAATTAAAAATAATGTAAATTGTGGTGCAAGGGACTTCTTAGGTACCGTAAGTTAGGGTAATTCCGATATAGGATTATAATACCGATCATTTTGTTTTTTCATTAAAAGATTGTTGCTCTTGTTGTATTATATCGTGATGTATGTCGGAGAATAGGTTATTTACGAAGCTAATATTGTGGTTGATATGAAACAGCAGCGTGAAGGTTTGCAGCTGTATTAATTAAGTTTCATTTTCCATTGCTGATGCCAAGTCTTTTTCTGCTTGCTATAATATCCTTGTGTAACTTCAGTTCTACTGCTTCACTGGAAGGGTTTGTGACGTAGGTGAGAGTTAAAAAGTGTTGTATAATTAGTTACTTATATTATTCGTAAGTTGGATAATTATTAGGCCATACCTACTTGAAATTAAAACACTTAATATGGGAAATGGAAAAGTTCCAGGGTAACACCGATCATGGGTGGACCTATACAAAAAAAATCGGGACCATCACCGAGATGTAGTAGATACAATCCAGTTCACTTGGATAATCCTGTTCGGGCAGTAAGGAATGGAAAATTGTCCATTCGGAGATTTCCCTTGAAGGAAGTGGATGTAAGGGATGTTGTTCAGGACTACTTGAGCTGGAAATGAAAAGAGAAGAAAAGATTTACCAATAATCGTCCTGGAAATGAGTGGTTTCGTGGATTCCTAACTAGGAATAAGGAGCTCTCAAGCAGAATGAGTGAAAACAGAAGCGATCCAGAGCATTCATAACGAGAGACACAATGAATCAATTCTTTGCTAATTTAGAAGAGGCCTTGACTGGAGTTCAGCCTTCAAATTTGATAAACTACGAACAAATTAATTTTTGTGATGACCTAGGGCAGAGTAAGATCATAGTTAAGCGAGGTTCGAAACATCCAGTGAAAATTTTGGACAGCTCTAAAACAAGTATTAGTGTTATGGTGGCGGCAGCTGCAGGTGGCCCTGTACCTCACCGTGTACAGAAGCACACGTCCCTATGATACCTGGACAGAAGGTGGAATTAATGGTGCAGAATATGGTCGCAATAAAAGCAGCTGAGTCCACACCTGTGGAGTAACGGTCAGCGCGTCTGGCCGCGAAACCAGGTGGCCCGGGTTCGAATCCCGGCAGAGGAAAGTTACCTGGTTGAGGTTTTTTCCGGGGTTTTCCCTCAACCCAATACGAACAAATGCTGGGTAACTTTCGGTGCTGGATCCCGGACTCATTTCACCGGCATTATCACCTTCATGTCATTCAGACGCTAAATAACCTAGATGTTAATACAGCGTCGTAAAATAACTCAATAAAATAAAAAAAGCGGCTGATTTGACCTAGGAACTTCTGAGAAATGGTTTTGTAAGATACTTCTCCCCTATGCAAAGAAATTACTAGGGTCTAAAGGAACAATCGGCGTTAATTTATCTACTTATCTGTCCATAAATATAATAAAGCTATGTGAAAAAAACAATATAAGATACGATATGTGTTCTTGCCACCTAATACAATTCACTTATGTCAGCCACTTGATGTGGCATTCTCTCATCCACTGAAGGCAGTATGGAGACATGTGATAGAGCAGTGGAAGAAAACAAATATGGGAGTAATGCCAAAATCGTATTTCCATGATTTCTATAATTTGTATTCTTGAAAAATGATTAAATATAGCATGGTACATTGTTCTTTGTAAGCCCTAAGTTAAAATAATTTTTAAACATTTTTTAAACTTAAAATACTGATCGGTATAACACCTTCATACTCTAATAGTTATCATACGGGAAATTTAATAGGTGATCGGTATTACCCCATTCTACCAGTTAACACTGATCACTGATTTTTCTTTAAATCTTTTTTAAAACATAAATTATTTATCGGTAAAACCCCTTAAACAGTTTGACAGCGATCATGAGGGAAATTAAATAGGTGATCGGTATTACCCCATCGTATGAGATAACACCGATCACTGATTTTTTTTTTAAAATAAAATGATAATTAAAATTAGTCGAATTATGAAAATTGTATCTACAAGTACTTAAAGATTGACAGATAATTAATTGCTTTATTACGCACATATTAAAGAAAATGCTAATGAACTACGTACGAAAATGTATTAAAAGTGATCGGTATTAGCCCATTTTACGGTACAACTGTCAGAAAAAAAAAAGTGGCCGCACTCGTGAACAGCGAATATTTTTAAGTCACTTCTGGTCACGGCGATGTTACACGATGCATGTTCTTGTAGAAGCAGTTCCGGAACTATAGAATTATTCCACATTTGGCTCTAGTAGACCAGCGGTAGAGTGCTCGCTTAACGATTCGAAAGTTTTGAGTTCGGGTGTTGTTGAAGTTTTCATTTTATTTTTTAACCGTTCTTTAGAGATATAAATAATATTCAAATTATCATTTATATTCTTTTATCGTTCTTTAGCGATATAAATAATATTCAAATTATATATTTTTAAATTCTGTTATTGTTCTTTAAAGATATAAATAATATTCAAGTTATCATTTGTATTCTGTTATCGTCCTTCAGCGATATTAATAATATTCAAATTACCATTTATATTCTGTTATCGTTCTTTAACGATAAATAATATTCAGGTTATTTATATTCTGTTATCGTTCTTTAGCGATATAAATGACATATATTTAATACTAGGTTTGGAACAGTATAGTTGCATAATACTGGCGTTAGTTTTTTTCTTTTTATATTATTACTACGTCTTATATGCTATCTTGCAACACAATAAAATGAAAAGGAGTGACGAGGAATTGAACATGATACGTTGACATGTAAATTCCGACGTTCTTCCGACTGAGCTACGAAGGCACAAGTATAGAAACATTTGCAGAAAAATTGGCCCAATCCCCCCCCCCCCACCCCAAGAGTTTCTGATGATTTGTAGAAGCTCGTCCATGATGCGGGGCAAAGGCTAATTTGTATTTTCTGGTCTCTGATCCGGTCAAAAAAACTGATGGAACTAATATTTAACCCTTGCGGTGAATTTAGATGAAGTTCGGAGGGCCCAATTAGTCAAATCCACTCTCCTCATCCCCACGCCTGGGCCCCCTGGGATCTATTAAGATGCGAAAGAGACAGTAGTGTGCGGAAAGCAACGGGAAGTTAGCGCATTTATCCTTCCTAAGAAAAACTGCAAACATGAGTAAAGGAAGCTTTTAATAGAAAAAGGAGCATCTTCTGCGGACTAAGGAAGAGACTCGTGAAGTGCTTTGTGTGGAATGTGGCATTATATGGGGGAAGAAATATGGACATTACGACGAAATGAAGAGAAACTAATGATGCTGAAACTGATTAGAAAGAGAAAAATAAATTTGTTGTGTCACTGATTGAGAAGAAACTGTCTACTGAAGGATCCACTGAAAAGAATGGTGAACGGGAGAAGAGTTCGGGGCAGAAGGAGATATCAAATAATACACGACATTAAGATACGTGGGTCATATGCGGAGACTAAGAGGAAGGCAGAAAATAGGAAAGATTGGAGAATTATGGGTTTGCAGTGAAAGACCTACCCATGGGCAGAACACTTATGTATGTATGTCCAGGATGCCTCGAATGTCGTGGCTGAGAACAATCGCTATTTGAAAAGACTAGTCGATTCCATGCCCACTCGACTGCAAGATGCAATCGAGATGTGGGGAAGATAGACTAAATAATGAATCGTGGCTTTATGTTTTGTTTTTGAACGCTTAATTGTTTGAATGTTCTAATGCAGACGTCAGTAAGGTTGTTTTGTTTACGCCACGAAAGATATTTTGGTTGAGAATAATTTTTTTTTCATTTGCAGCCATAATGTGATAATAAATAATGATAAAATCATGGCATAATACATTCGTGAACCTAATGTTAATTATTAAAATAATCATAAAAGAGACAGGGGCAATTATGTATATTTTCTCTCTCGCTCTTAAAAACAAAACAAAAAAACATAAGAAGCACTAGGTTGTATTCGAACGCAGGACCTCACAAATACCAGGCCGGAACGCTACCATTACACTATAAACTAACACACAGAATACTTTAAGTATAACTGTAGATATCAGGCAACGTGGTCCAACAACATGTATCATCGCCTGTCTCCGAGTTCTAGCGAAGATACTCGAAGGGAACTTTGCTTCTAGAGAGCGGCCACTTTTTCTTTTGACAACTGTAGGCTACATAAAGCAATACAGTATTTTATTAAGATATTAATAAAGTGCAAACCACTCATCATAAAGGAATGAAATTTTGTACATGTGTTATTATTAACCAGATATACAAGTGATAAACATTTTGTGAATTTAGCTTTAAAAAAATGTAAGTTAATAATTTCAGTATAATATCCCCTTAATAGGGTTCTACTGTCCTTGTATTTTCCAATCGAGGCAAACAATACAATCCTGTCTCAAGAATGAATTCATAACTGTCACAAATATATTACGCATTCTGCCAAAAAGCAATTAGGATTAAACTCTGAAATGCTTGGTTGGAAAGGAAGATGATAAAAATTTGACAGTGATCCTAATTGGTACGTAGTTTTCATTTGTTTTATGTAGAAATATCGTTGCTGCAACATCCTAAATGCTAGATTAGTTTTAGAAAAACATTTAGGGCCCAAATTTGGAAAAAACAAAACAAAAAAAAAAAGATATCAAAATACAGTCTTTCATTAATCTCACAATGTATGCCCGCTTAGGTAGCGGAACGTTCCTTTTTATATTATAGTCACGTCCTTTCTTTTTCCTCATTTATTTCACCTTCTGACAAAGAAAACAAATGTGCGCTTTTTTCAGTTCTCTGTGAACATTTCTGAACACAGCAACATCGCTTTTTTTTCGCACTTACATTACATTCTTTCACTATACAACTTTATACTACATAGCGCGCTGGAATAACAATGGCGGATTTGTCGGCATTTGCTGGCGCAAAGGATTGCGGTACTTTGGATATCCACGGACTCTGCGCCAATCCAGAGTCCGTGGATATCCATATTACCGCAATCGTTTGCGCCGGCAAATGCCGACAAATCCGCCATTGTTATTCCAGCGCGCGCTATGCAGTATACAGTTGTATAGGGAAAGAATGAAATTAAGTGCAAAAAAATGCAATGCTGCTATGTTCAGACGTGTTCACAGAGAACTGAAAAAAGCGCACATTTGTTTTATTTTCGTAACAAGGTGAAAGAAATAAGGAAAACGGGAAGAAGTGACTATAAATATAAAAAGGAACGATCCGCTACCTAAGCGAGCATACATTGTGAGATTAATGACCGACTGTATTTTGATATATTTTTTTTTAAATTTGGGCCCCCAAATATTTTTATAAAACTAATCTAGAATTTAAGTTGTTGCAGCAATGATATTTCTACATAAAACGAACGAAAATTATGTAGACTCTACCAATTAGGATCAATATCAAATTTTTACCATCTTCTCTCTTTTCTCTAAATAGGTCTGAAAGTAAACCCCGAAAAGACAAAGTATATGATTATTTCTCGTGACCAGAATATTGTACGAAATAAAACTATAAAAATTGGAGATTTATCCTTCGAAGAGGTGAAAAAATGCAAATATCTTGGAGCAACAGTAACAAATATAAATGATACTCGTGAGGAAATTAAATGCTGAATAAATATGGGTAATGCCTGTTACTATTCGGTTGAGAAGCTCTTGTCATCTAGTCTGCTGTCAAAAAATCTGAAGTTAGAATTTATAAAACAGTTATATTACCGGTTGTTCTGTATGGTTATGTAACTTGGACTCTCATTTTGAGAGAGGAACAGAAATTAAGAGTGTTTGAGAATAAGATTCTTAGGAAAATATTTAGGGCTAAGAGAGATGGAGTTACAGGAGAATGGAGAAAGTTAAACAACGCAGAACTGCACACATTGTATTCTTCACCTTACATAATTAGGAACATTAAATCCAGACGTTTGAGATGAGTAGGGCATGTAGCACATATGGGCGAATCCAGAAATGCATATAGAGTGTTAGTTGGGAGGCCGGAAGGAATAAGATCTTTGGGAAGGGCGAGACGTAGATGGGAGGATAATATTAAGATGGATTTTAAGGAGGTAGGATATGATGGTAGGGATTTGATTAATCTTGCTCAGGATAGGGACCAATGGCGGGCTTATGTGAGGGCGGCAATGAACCTGCGGGTTCCTTAAAACCCGTAAGTAAGTATTTGTCAATTTAATCCTAATTGCTATTTGCCAGAATGCCATAATATGTTTTTGAAAGTTCTAAATTCATTCTTGAGATAAGATTGTATTGTTTGGCTCGCTTGGAAAATATAAAGTCCGTAAAAGGGACGTTGTATTATAATTACTAACTTTCATATTTTTAAAGTTAAATTCACAAAGTGTTTATCGCTAATATATGTGCTTAATAATAACACATGTACAAAATTTCTTCCCTCTATGATATATGGTTTGCATTTTATTAATACCTTAATAATATATTGTATTGCTTTATTTAAGAAGAGCCTTGCACCAAAATTTACATTATTTTAATGAATATTCACTTAAATGATGCTTTATATACATTGGAACAAACATTACTATTGGAATTATCTGTATAGTGATTCGGTAAATTACTGGGAATTTTTTTAACTCAATTTTTTATTTTGTAATAAAAAATTCTCGTAATTTACTGATTAGTTTTACAACAAAACCCTGTAGTAAGCTTTTATCCCATGTATGTAAGGATCCACATAAGCGAATATTACTTCAGAATAATGTAAAGCGACTCTTTATATAAAGCAATTCAATATTTTAATTCACTATTAATAAAATGCAAACCATCTAACATAGACGGATGAAATTGTGTATATTTGGCACTATTAATTAAATGTACCAATGACCAAAAGTTGGTGAATCTAGGTTCATAAGTATGGTAGTTATTGATTTCCTTAAAACTAGGGAACTTGGAGAAATTTTTGTACAATGTCCGATTAAATGCGGAAGCCGGAGAGTTTGCACGAGGAATGAGTTGGAAAGGTTTAGATTTATTATTTTTTATTTGCAACATTGTTGTTTTCATTTATTACATGGAATTTATTCAGTTTATGTTGCTGTAATACCTATAATTGTGATGTGTAGGAAGGAATGTATTTAACTCTTAAAAGTATATTTATGCTGTAATAATTATTAAATGAATTTTTGTACATTAGCATGTTGACTGACAATAATGTTCTAAAATTTACCAATATCCTTTTGAAGTTTTTGCCCTTCAAATTTGTAAATATCTGAGGTTTATTTTAAATATTCCTATCCCACGCGTGTTGAAAAGGAATAACAATGGCGGCCCACTCGGTGATTGCGCTACTCTGCTACATCCACGGACTCTGCGCCAATCGTGGCTGGAGCAACATCTGTTGTCACACCTACCAATTTATATATGGGAATTTTGTCACAGGAAATGAAGGATTTTATGTCTGAAAAAATGTTCTCTCCTGTAGTATGTCCCTTGAGAGGAATAACCTTCACAAATTCTTCCGTTTCGAAATCATCAAAAAACATTTTCATAACATCTGTTGAGCAATATCCACATCTGTTCATTCATCAATTTGCATTGAGAAATAATTGCACCTGTCAAAATCTATTTTCATTTGTTAAATAGCGTCAATATCCATAACTCCAACACGCGTCTTGACTGTTTTCGCAAACTACTGAATAGACTTTACATCAGATATTATTCCTCCTTAGTTTTTAAAATTGAGGACCTAAAATTCTAAATGTACAAAGTGCCAAAAACAACTTTCTGAGATATTGATAAAAACACTGTGCAATGCATGTTGAGATACTTACAACGCCGTTTCTGGCGCACGAATGAGTCACTTTCAGTACAGTTGAGCTACGACAAAGACAGTTTAGTATGATATTCTTATATGAATGTTCCTCCCTTAAATTGAATAAAATTAAATTTGAAAAATTGGCACTTAGCACATTTAGAATGTTAGTTCTTCAATTGTGGAACAATGTATCACTTACCTCTAAACAATGCCTCTTTAATCATTTCCCCATCTTCGAATGATTTCTTCCTTCGGACGATGATATGTGCCACCCGGTATGATGCCTCAGTTACCGCTTTATTCTTGTCCTATTTTTTTTTTTTCAAAAAATATATATTGTTGTCTAAGTAGCTGGGACTTAAACTGCTTCACTTTTTCCTTCCTTATGGCGGAACGTGGAGGAAAAGACTTTTCAATCGCCGGATGTAGTCCTAGAACTTTACAATGTCGTTCCATGTTCCATTTCTTGTCAACGGACACACTTGCATTACACAACAGACAAATACTTTTACCCTTCGCCTCTGTAAAGAAGTAATCTTCCTCCCATTCCAAATGAAAATGGTAAGTCTTTTGTTTTGTACTTTGCACTCTCTATTATTTAAAATATTACACAATATACAAGGTGAGCCAGGAGGAAAGGTACATGGTTTGAGGGGTGATAATATTGGTGATTCTGAACAAAAAGTTTATATGAACATTATGTCCTTTCTTATCGGTTTCGGAGAAAACTACTGGAAACAATGAGGAACGAGAGAAGTGCAGTTGAAAGTAAATTAACATTGTTACCTTATGTTCTGTTTAATTGTGTACTTTTCTTTACAGAAGATGTTTAAAAAGTCCACCGTCAACTTCAATGCCCTTTGCAGCTCTTGTAGACAGTTGCTGTGTTGCTGATCTGAGCTGATTCGGATGTTCCTTTACTTACGCACAAAAATGTAAAATGCGAGCAAGAAGTTCCTCCCTTATTTCCACTTTGCGCTTGTAGACTTCGCTCTTAAGCCAACCCCACACACAGTAATCCAATGGAGTAAGGTCGAGTGACCTCGGTGGCCAAGAAATTACTCCAAAGCTACCGATCCAATGCCCAGAATACGTTTCATTGATCCTACTGCAACCTGATGTCGTTTTGGTTGCGCCCGCATATGAGTGCTGATGAAGGATATGAGACTGACGCCCATGATTTTCAAACAGCTGTATGTCAGATACTGCTAAGAACAGGGCATATGTTCATATAAACTTTTTTGTTCAGAACCACCAATATTATCATCCCTCACTGCATGTACCTTTCCTCCCGATTCATCTTGTATAAGACTTTGAAACTGAACACAACCAATATTGAACTGTAATCAGCTGACGATACTATTTAGCCAACCTCGTTTACATAAAATGAGCAATAAGGGAACTAGCTGGCAATGCAATTCAGCCAACCTCGCTCAATGAAATCCGCATTTATGGAAGTAGTTAACAATGCAGTATAGGCAACTGTAATGAAATGAACTCTGCAATTACGGAACCGGCTTGTGATGCAGTTTAGCCAATCTCCCACTGTTAAAATTGAAAATTACGGGACCAGCTGGCCAGATTGTAAAGCTAACTTTGGCGAACTACCAAAAACATCAACTCGAGCTACTGAAATTGTAAATGAATTTCTTGTTCTCGTCGTAAAAATCCCAATAGAAATTATTATTCAGAAATGAATTCACAAACATTTAAAGATTGTGTTCCTTTAGAAGAGGGTTTTATGATAATATTGTGGATAATGCTACCAACCATTCCATTATCATAAATAAAATTCCAAATACAAACACTAGGGAGCAACAAATAATAAAAATGGTTAGGAAGAAACACAAAAATACTATTCATTACAATCTAACAGATACAATTCCCGAGTTACTTGATCTGGTTGCACCATTTAAAAATCAGCAACATCAACACCGTACAAATTTGACAGGATAGCTAATAAAATGGTCCATGAATTTATTACAATGTTGAGATAAATGTCGCCGGCCGAACTGATTAACAGATGTCGAAATCTCTAGGCATGAGGTAATATAATTATAATGTCACTGAAAGGGACTGGGTATCCTGCGTTAGGCTTCAGGAGAAAGATTTCAACAAAGAAATTGCCAGAGGTGAAAGTCAACAATCTATTATAATTAACTTTAGAGACGAAAGTGATGGTTCTGAGTTAAGTGTTGATGACGAAAATAAAGATTAATATCAGGCTTTGCAAAGCGGCCCGATATCAGTCATGAGACTCTTCATTTGTATCTCGGAGTTCGGAGCCAGTTGGAGTCCGTCAGATACCTGCGCACAGTGGTGTATAGCAGAATGTCCGACTCCACCAATTCCAGACCGCTTACAAAACAGGCGAAAGTGTGTAGAAGATACTGTATTTTCAATATCAGTGGGAAGAAAATTGTTTGTTTATAGAGGAGAATAGTAATCCATTATGTCTTCTGTGCCTGAAATCATTTTCAAATGAAGAGTCCACTGCAAGAATGATGGATGTCATTTGGAATGCATTTTTCAGGAGAAGCAATTGAAAGTTTGAAATGCTTAGCGCTCAAAGCTTAACTGTGATTTTCCGATCATTAGGTACTGAACCATGACTATCAGTATTAATGGCATATAACTCTTTTTGTACATTCTTTATGTCTTAAGCTATGCATTGACAGTCTTGGTTCATTTTCGACAAGAAAGTGACATCCATCATTCTTGCAGTGGACTCTTCAAATGTTAGGGTTAGTAATATTAATCGATATAATGGCAGATACCATACATCTGAACATGGGCGTGGTCTTGGAAACGAAGACGTGATTTTTTCCAGATATTAAAAAAACAGCATGACAAACAGCGATAAGTTTGTTGTATTATTATTATTACCATTATCATTACAATTATTATTATTATTATTATTATTATTATTATTTTTATCATTATCATTATTATTAATACAAGCATAATTATTTTTTAAGTTTATTTATACACGCTTAAACATATTTGATCATGTCGCACGTAGGATCTTTGGATATATCAGTAGGCCGCTGTTACTACTGTTCAATTTCTGTTCATAATATGTTATAGATGGCTGGCTTGTGTACATGAAATTGATTTTAGATTTTGTATTGTTTATATTGGTTATTGAGGCAGTGATGAATCATGATATGTAAATTTCCAATCCGGCATTTGCCTTTGTGAAGCCCCAGTCAAATTGGCCGGAAACGGGGTTTGAACCGGTGACCTCCCAAATAGGAGTCTCAAATGTTACCGTCTGAGTCAACTCGCTCAGTACATAATTCTTATAACCGTGTTATTATTATTATTATCATTATTATTATTATTATTATTATTATTATTATTATTATTATTATTATCTACTGTTGTGTCATGACGTCCAGGCATCACATGTCATTGTAATTTTCAATCAAGTAGTACTACTACAGTAAGCAGAATTTTGTGTCCAAAAGAATTACCTTCGTTTGAGTCAATAATTATATCCAACCATACTATGTCCCGTATAGTTGAAGCTATGTCCAAGAGCTCAAACGTCAACTATAAGAGAAAGCTAATAAGTTCATATGTTATTCGATTGTCCATGATGAAAGTACCGATATCGGTGATATTGCCCAATTGTCTTTATTCGGGGGGGGGGGGGTAACGGAAGCCTTGAAGTCACAGAACTTCTCCACATTGTACCTTTGGGAGTTTTTCTACTGGAATTAACATATAATTGATTAAACATCAAATTAATACGACGAATGCTTCAATGAGTATTTGAGGGGAGGGAAAGAAAGTAAGTGAGAGTTACACGTACAGGAAAAATATTGAGTAATACGCCACTGCTTTCTTCATTTGTTTTCTACATTCTTTCTCGCGTCGTAGCAGGACTCTCGTAAACAGAGACTGACGCCTTACGTCGACTCAGTTGGCAATTCCTGGTTAAAGTGATGAAGATACCCCTGAACTACTTAACGTTCAATTGCTGTAAAGTACATCTGTAATTAACACCAATATTTACATAATTTTCAGTGTGCTCAGTATGCATTGGCTTCCTTCATACGCCATTAAGTATTGCACCCAGTCATGTTTACCTGAGGGTAACGCAATTTAATAATGTTACGATGTACGGTATTGCATGGTAGAATATGATTACTAAAAGATCTGTTCCAGATAAAATAATTTGTTACGCCTACATTTGTCATTTCAAAATATTGTTGTTTTCCCCATTTAGCAAGTGAATTCTGTGTCATACGGTATTAGATCGGTCAGATCTATTTCAGCTCCATACTCATTGTTTCATTTAAGCCAATCTACGGAGAAGAAATAAAGAAGTCTTCCTCAATTTGCAACAAATCGATCTCTTGTATGTACATACAGTCCCCTGAGGAGAAAGAATGAGACATAAGAGTTGATTTTGCAGCTCGAATATACCACACAAATTGCTCAGGCACATCCGTTACATTTACCAGAACTAGCAAGCCATTTCCGTAGATCTATACCAGCGGGTCTTGCCCACTGGGCCTTCCCCATGAGTCTTGCACATTGTCTTCTCGCGTTACTGGCACTGGCTTGTAATCTTCGTTACATATGTAGGTTCGTACGTTATCCCCTCAATCACATGTTTTTAAAACAAAATAAATGGTACAAAGTGAGAGATAAATTGTCGGATGAATCTCTGACCCTTCGATCTTTTCACCACAAGTATCTTGATAAGCACTGACGGCGCCTAAACTTTCAAATTAAGAGGAGGGATGCTGGGATAGGGGCACCAAAAACTATAGGGGATAATGTAAGTGAAAAAATGCTCATTACAGCCTATAAATAAGTACCGTCAGACGTGGTCAGTTTAATACACTTTTGACATATTTGTATTCCTGGAAAAGACTATGTTTTTTCTCAGCCCAATTTGATTTTTTTTTTTTTTTTTGTGAAAGCTTCAGTCTTAATAATGAATTTAAGCTGTTGTGCAGGGCTCTACATGTAATACGAGTACAATGGTTGCAGTTCCGCCATACAGAAGGAAAAAGTGAAGCAGTTAAATTATCAGCTACTTATACAATATATATAGGCTTTATATATTATATCCGAAAACAACAGACAAAAATAAAGCGGCAACTGAGGCATCAATTTCTGGTAGAAACAGAACATTATTTTTATTTTCTTTTTAATTTTAAAAAATATTTGGCAACGAATTTATACATTCACCATTTTCTCTATTAAAGTCACCAAAAATAATAGAAAGACATCAAAACAGAGAACAGTCTTTATTTATCACATAGTATGCACAAAATGCTAAAAAAAGAAATATTCTAGGTGAAAACCTATATAAGCCCGCCTCTTCTTTTAACATTGTCAGTGTTTGACGAAAAGTTTCTTTCTTCTTCTGAGGTGAAACTGGTCCTCTCTGCACTACTTTTCATTGCGTCTGGATTCCTGTCCTTTTTAATTTCAAGAATTAACGTGCTCAATGGAATTTCGTACCTAGGAATAAACGGGTAAAGAGAATGTAGTTTGTAACGCCTAGTTAGCATCTAGCTTAAATTACGGGAAGGTCACATACAGGTAGAAGATGATAAAATGCTACCAACCTTTCAGAAGCCTCAGGTGACTTTTTTTGTTTATTTGATATATAACGTCTTGAAGAGTCTCTTTTGTATAATTTCGATAGACTTTTGAACCCAATTTGCGTACGTAATTCCGTGGCATTGTTTCTGGAACGAAAAACAGCGAAATATAGATGTGTTGTAAATTCACTCTCCCAACTTTTGAACTCAACATGCGTACTAAACTGATCCCGCCAAGCTTCATTTCTACATTTTAACTGAATAGAATAATAATGAGTGCACTGAGAGGAATAAATTATATCTCAAATTAAACAGGGATAGTTAATTATCAAATGTCGCACTTAAATTTGGTTGTCACACAATCAAAATCATGTTGGCATTCACAGATTTGTGTAACTTAACAACTCAGTTGTACAGTTGGCATGTACATAACCTCTTGTAATGACAATTAAAAATGAAAGAATCACATGTTTGGCCAGTGAGACCAACTATTTGACATCTCACCTGCATGATAGAACTGCGCTCGTTTGTCGAAACTTTGAAATACGACACAATTTAAAATGCTGAACAGACGAGAACGTGGTCGTAGGCTACTAATTTCACCCCTACGTACTAACCTAACCCCATTTTATGGTACTTTTTCGCACGCAGACGTAACAGTTTCAATCATATGGTAGGCCACTATTTACATTGATACATTTTGTATTTTCCACCCCTTTACACCTAGGCCTATGCGCACGCTTAGGGTTTGTAATAAGGGGGAAAACAGAAAAGACACAAATCAATCTCATAATTGAAGGGTTCAGAAGCATAGTGGGCCAAGCGCCACTTACTAAAATCGTAGAAAACAAGGATTAAAATGAAGTTATTACCATAATTCAATGGAAATATTTAGCAAGTAATATAAAATATACACATTAAAACTCAATGATATGTCAAACTTCATTAAATTATGGTATTCACTTAACTTTAACCCTTGCTTTCTCCGTTTTTAATAAATGGCGCTTAGCCCACTATGGCTCTGAATCATCCAATTTTATTATACTTACGCCACAGAAAATCCCACAATATCAAAATTGTAGCCTACTTCCATTACGGGACTTCTGATTTTCTTCCTAGCATTAGAAGTCAACACATGGTATGGTCTGGTGAACTAAACTTTTTCTCTTTTTCATATTAAAGAACCTCCCACACCCCCGTCCCACAAAACAGAATAAAATACACTTTATCGGTCCTATCCCGGTACCAAATACTACTGCTTTGTAGTGCTTGAGGAATGAAACCAAGGGAAGGGTAGTTTGTCCATATTTTAATGTAGTCTGTGTTTTCTTCTTGGCTGTAAAGATTGTAAGTGCGCAAAATTTGGTAAATATCGATCACAATGAGTAACCTTGTATACAGTGGGAAACATACATACATACATACATACATACATACATACATACGTACGTACGTACGTACGTACGTACGTACATACATACATACATACATATATACATACGTACGCACGTACATGCACACATACACATATAGATACGTAGATACATACATACATACTGTAAAACAATACATACATACACACATGCATGCATGCACGTATACATACATACATACATACTGTACAAACATACATACATACATATATACACACATACACATACATAAATGCATACATACGTACGTACGTACATGAGTACGTACATACATAAGTACATACGTACATACACATATAGATACATAGATACATACATACATACATACTGTACATACATACATACACACATGCATGCATACATACATACTGCACATACATACATACACACATACATACATACTGCACATACATACATACATACATACATACATACATACATACTGAGCCGTGCTCGACATCGTAGCTGTCCATCTAGTACGCCACTTCGCCCGACAGAGTGCTCTCAGATGACATATTATAGATAGCGCTACGAATCCCTTCATTTTCTTATCCAAATTATCCTATGGGCCGGTTGATTACGTCAGACGAAGAGAGAGGGAAAGCGAGTTTACTTGGCTACGGGCAGTTGTATGTATCTCACTCAGGAGTCGGAGCCCGTATTGACAACATTACTCACAAGTCGAAGCCCGTATTTACAACATTACTTAGGAACCGGAGCTCGTATTGACAACATTACTCAGCAGCCAGGCCGTGTACCGACAGCTTCATTTAGGCAGTCGACGTGCACTCGGGAAATAGAGCTCGAACTGTATTCTACTCTGGTAACTTAAGTTCATCGTGATAGATTGTTCGAAAATAGTGTGTCATTACATTTCACTTGAGTATTTACGGATTACATGAAACCTTGTTTGAAATATATCTTGGGATTTAGTGCGGTAATAAGTTGTATCAGATTTGTAATCATTGGAGTAGGCAAATTTGGATTGGGATATTTTCATTTTTGGTTGTATGTGTTTGAGATATTGTGGTGGATCGTGTATGGAAATCGCTCGCTGATGATACGTCTTGGGTTAAGTAATTCGGATTATGCGAAGTGATGTAATTGTGATATGTGACGTTGTATTGTATTGGTGGATTACGTCAAGAAATATAATTTAATATGTGAGGTAGTATTAATCTTCCAAGACGGTTTGGGTGATAGCGTAGTGATTACGATCTCTTGGCTTACATCGTAATAGACGGTGTAATGAACTAGAATAGTATGGGCCTTGTTATCTATTCTAGTACTTCCTACTCCATTTTGGTTATTATTGGTTTCCACGCCGGTATTCAGGAATCGAGTGCATTGACTTTCCGTTGCTATTCAAACGACCATTGGTATTTGAAATTATCGTCGGTTACTTATCATATATCGTATCTCTCTCTCTCTGTCTCTCTCTCTCTCTTGGGCATTGTTTTATTGTAAAGTACAGAGATTGTTGTTAGTGCTATCTGCACAGTTTATGTGAGACATATGTGGAATTGGCAATTTATATAGTGATCAGTCATGTGACGGTTTGTACTTTTTTGTTATACTGAGTTCATGTGTACGTTGAGTTTGGTTAATCAGATTTTATGTTATCTGTAATTGAATGGGCCATGTGTTATGAGTTAGTGTACTGACTGGGCGTTCATGTTGAGGTTTATATCTAGTTGGATATATATGTATATATATATATATATATATATATATATATATATATATATAGATATTGAGAGAATGTTTCAATGACTAAATGATTAATAGGTCAGTAATTGATTATCGAGAAATGGGCGTATTAGTTTGTATTACGACCTATAAGTATGTTAGCCCAGTGTAGTTAAAGTCTCCACCATTCAGTTATTGCTTTACTGGTTATTCACATTAACTTGTGATATTTTCATTCACTTAATTTCATACCTATATGTTACTTCAATCAGCATTCATGTAATATTGTTATCCATTATTTATTAATTATATCTGTTATACAAATTCACACTATTTATGTCCAAAGTCTTCCACTGCGCAGTGCGTGGTTGTAAATGGTTTACCGTGGTTATAAATGGTTATAAATGGTTTACCGTGGTTATAAATGGTTTCGAGTGATTAATTATGGTTATATGTGATTCTTTCTTTTGGGGGGGGGGGGTGCTTAGGATTTGATATAATGTCATTTGTAAATTTCTTGTGGCTGTTTTCGATCAACTGTTTGCATTTTTGCAACAGACTTTTGAGGTGCATTAGATTGATTGTTGATAACAGTGTGAATTTGTTGAATTTTGATCATTTCCCTTTTTGACTTGAGATTTATTTGACATTTTTTGTTCAAGTATGAAGGATTATTTTGTTCAAATTGGTTAGAAGTGGCATGAGAAACCCATAAGTAAGAACCTTCCGGTTAACCTTGTGTATTCGGAGGATGCCGACCCAGAACCTATTGGCGGTGGTTTGCCCACGTGATGGGGACTTAGGTCAATACGGACATCTCATTGAAGAATTCCCTGAGCTGTTTGTAGAGCAATTAGGTTGCATGCGGGGAAGGTTATGTGAAATAGACCTACTAGATAGCACCCCCGTTAGGTCCCCGCCGTATTCTTGCTCCCCTCCTAAGCTGCAGATCTTAAGGGAACAAGTTGCTGATCTCCTACGGCGCGGGATAATAAGGAAAAGCAATTCAAATTACGCTAGTTCTGCATTTTTGGTTCCCAAGCCACATGGGAAATTTAGAATGGTTGTTGACTATCGTAAACTTAATGCTAAAATAAGATATGATTGTTTCCCCATGCCCACTTTAGAGAGCGCTTTTCAACATTTCCACGGAACTACTGTTTTTTCGGTTCTTGATTTGAATTCAGCGTACTACCAAATTCCTCTTACTCCGGAGACCAGGCGTTGCACCGCCTTTATCGTACCATTTGGATTGTATGAGTTTAATAAATTACCGATGGGGTTTGCGGTAGGATCCCAGATACTGAGTAGGGAGATAAATCGGTTGTTCGGGGATATAAAATACCAATACGTATTTAATTATGCGGATGATCTGTTGATTTACTCTCGATCTTAAGAAGAGCATCAGGAGCTCTTACGAGAAGTCTTTGGTAGGCTTCAACAAACAGGTATTACCTTAAACAAAGAGAAGATCACCTTGGGGGCCACTAAAATAAAGTTCTTAGGACATCAATTGTCCGCTCAGGGCATTGAAACGGATCCCGACTATGTGCGGGCTGTGATGCAATTCCCCAGGCCAACCAATGTTAGACAAATACGTAGATTTGTTGGCAAGGTAGGGTTCTATGCGAAGTTTATTCGAGATTTCTCAGAGATAGTGTACCGACTCAACCAACTAAAAAGAAAAAAAATGCTGTGTTCGTTTGGGGAGATATTCATCAGGCCGCATCCGATAGGCTCAAGAAGGCCTTGTGTTCTGACCTCGTCTTGAGGTTGCCTGACTTCTCGAAACCCTTTGTCCTGCAATGTGACGCGAGTGATCTCGCGATAGCCGCTGCTTTAAATCAAGATATTGGAGGAGAACTGGCTCCCATAGGATACGCTAGTCGGAAGTTGACACCTTTGGAGAATAAGTATCCCATATACGAAAGGGAGTGTCTGGCTGTCATCTTTGGTTGCGAGAAATTTAGGTCTTTTCTCGAGAATAAAGAATTTGTTGTTCACACCGATAGTGAAGCCCTCTCCTACCTGAGAAACCATCCTCGGCAATTGGGGCGAATTGGTCGTTGGATCCTCAGGTTGGCCCCCTTTAAATTTAACATCGTTCATATTCCTGGGAAGGACAACGTTGTGGCAGATTGCTTGTCACAAGTATTCCAAGAGGAGCCAGCGCGGGAGGAACAATCCAGTATTCCGTTTAACATCTTGGGGCAGGTGCCTGCTATCTTCGAGAACCTCCGGGAACATCAAATTAACGATGAGGAGTGTATTGAGTTTTGTGTCAGAATAAATAATCAAGACCCTAATGTTACGAATTTTCGAATGGAAAGGGGATTGCTGGTCTGCCATTCCTCTAAGGCTAGGAAGAGTAGAGTGTTTGTTCCCCAGGCGTTAAGATCTATGGTCTGCCATTATTTTCACGACTCGATGTTGGGAGTACACTTAGGAGTGACGAAGACTCTTGGTAGGATATCCAGAGAATTCTTTTGGCCTAAGATGAGGTCATATGTACGGGACCATGTCACCAAATGTGAGCTCTGTCAGAGGGCCAAGCCTGCCTCCAACACTCTAGTTGGATTGTATTCTGCGGAAACGGACTCCAGATGTCTGCAGAGGCTATTCATTGATTTTGTAGGGCCTTTGGTGCGAACCCGTAATGGGAACAAGGTGATTTTGGCTATGGTGGACGGTTTTTCCAAATTTGTTTGGCTATTCCCGTTGAGGGAAATGACATCGAGGCTAGTAGTCAAGACTTTGAACTGTCAGGTGTTTGCCCAACATGGTGTTCCAGAGAGCATAATTACTGATAACGCCACAGTGTTCACTTCGAAGACGTTTAACGACATGTATTTTCAGTGGGGATTAGACATATAACTACTTCCCCTTATTATCCCCAGCCGAATTTGGTGCAAAGATTCAATCGGAATTTGAAGTCTGCCCTAATTGACTTTCATCATGACCACCAGTTGGCTTCGGATGAACATTTACATGCCCTTCAGATGGGCTTCAATTCGGCGTATCATGAGGCCACAAAATCCACCCCCGCTGAACTGTTTCTGGGAAGGAGTCTAAATCATCCCCTACAACTACAATGGAAATTGAAGTTGGAGGAACCCATGTCGCAACTGAGTTGGAGGCCCAATGGCGGTATGCCATTCGCAATTTGCGCGACGCAAACAGAAAGACTGCCGTCCGTTATAATGCCGTTCGTCAACCGCATAAATTTCTTATGGAAGATAGAGTTAGGGTAAGAGTTTTCCCTCAAAGCTCCGCTCCGAATCAAGTATCGGGGAAGTTGATGTTTAGATGGTCCCAACCCTTGACCATTTCTAGATTTCTTTCCCCTGTCACGGTGGAATTAAGTTGCCCAGATACAGGCCGTCCTTTTCGTAAAGCCCATGTCTCGCATTTAAAATTAGTCGAGAGAGAGGAGAAAGTAGGCGAGGCCGTAACAATGTAGCATTGAGCTCCTGAGTTCGGGGGCTCTTGTATGTGTCCTGTTATTTGTTTATTTTAATTGTTTGATCTTTGTTTATTTTATTTGTGATTTCTGTATAGTCCATTTATGCTCTGTACTATATGTATTGTATATGTTTGCAGATTTTGTAATCGGGCGTATTCCTTTCCTACATTACTTTTGATTACCTTAATTTTCCTAATTTACCATACCTTAATTGAGTGCTGTCTATGAGAGTGATAATCATTGGATCAGCATGCACCGAGGACTTGACGAGCGGGCACTCGTCCGACATTGGCCAGGCCGCCGAACGGAACCTGGTGACGCCTGGTTTCTATTCTGCGATACTCGAGCCTCTTTACTTCTCGACTTGCGAACCCTCCCGGATGCTTTCTGGGAATTCGCATAATTGGATCCACAGGACTTCTGGAATTTCGACGTATCTGTCATGTTTGATGTCGTCGAGCGTAAACAGTAACCGCTGGTTTATGGGGACCAAATGGCGTCTGTTTCATGCTCCAAGTGTTTCTTGAAGTCACTACTTATTCTTATTCTACTAGTTGCAGTTCTGCGAGCGACGACTGGTTTATGGGGACCAGTTTGGACTTAGGGTCCAGTATCATCGGTTGCAGCGAGTAGCGGGATGCCGCTCTGGACACCTAATTCCAGAGCAGAGGGCATCGGTTTCTGGAGTGACGGAGTTCCTCCAGTTGTGGTTGCAGGAGTGCAGTCAGGAAGTACCGGGGAGTGACCCGGGGCCTTTTAAGTTGCTGGGAATCGCCGGGGCCGTGGAGCCCGAATTGGGGACGTGGATTTCCCTATAGCTGGAGCCGGATTGATGCCGTGTAGGGATACCGTGGCATTATGGAGTTCCAGCGAATTGATACTTTACCCAACGTCCATGGATAATTTCAACCGTTGCTGGCTCACCGGTTGAAATTCAGCGTAGTGGGGGAGAGTGAGCCGTGCTCGACATCGTAGCTGTCCATCTAGTACATCACTTCGCTCGACAGAGTGCTCTCAGATGACATATTATAGATAGCGCTACGAATCCCTTCATTTTCTTATCCAAATTATCCTATGGGGCGGTTGATTACGTCAGACGAAAAGAGAGGGAAAGCGAGTTTACTTGGCTACGGGCAGTTGTAAGTAACTCACTCAGGAGTCGGAGCCCGTATTGACAACATTACTCAGAAGTCGGAGCCCGTATTGACAACATTACTTAGGAGCCGGAGCTCGTATTGACAACATTACTCAGCAGCCAGGCCGTGTACCGACAGCTTCATTTAGGCAATCGACGTGCACTCGGGAAATAGAGCTCGAACTGTATTCTACTCTGGTAACTTAAGTTCATCGTGATAGATTGTTCGAAAATAGTGTGTCATTACATTTCACTTGAGTATTTACGGATTATGTGAAACCTTGTTTGAAATATATCTTGGGATTTAGTGCGGTAATAAGTTGTATCAGATTTGTAATCATTGGAGTAGGCAAATTTGGATTGGGATATTTTCATTTTTGGTTGTATGTGTTTGAGATTTTGTGGTGCATCGTGTATGGAAATCGCTCCTGATGATACGTCTTGGGTTAAGTAATTCGGATTACGCGAAGTGATGTAATTGTGATATGTGACGTTGTATTGTATTGGGGGATTACGTGAAGGAATATAATTTAATATGTGAGGTAGTATTAATCTTCCAAGACGGTTTGGGTGATAGCGTAGTGATTACGATCTCTTGGCTTACATCGTAATAGACGGTATAATGAACTAGAATAGTATGGGCCTTGTTATCTATTCTAGTACTTCCTACTCCATTTTGGTTATTATTGGTTTCCACGCCGGTATTCAGGAATCGAGTGCATTGACTTTCCGTTGCTATTCAAACGACCATTGGTATTTGAAATTATCGTCGGTTACTTATCATATATCGTATCTCTCTCTCTCTGTCTCTCTCTCTCTCTTGGGCATTGTTTTATTGTAAAGTACAGAGATTGTTGTTAGTGCTATCTGCACAGTTTATGTGAGACATATGTGGAATTGGCAATTTATATAGTGATCAGTCATGTGACGGTTTGTACTTTTTTGTTATACTGAGTTCATGTGTACGTTGAGTTTGGTTAATCAGATTTTATGTTATCTGTAATTGAATGGGCCATGTGTTATGAGTTAGTGTACTGACTGGGCGTTCATGTTGAGGTTTATATCTAGTTGGATATATATGTATATATATATATATATATATATATATATATATATATAGATATTGAGAGAATGTTTCAATGACTAAATTATTAATAGGTCAGTAATTGATTATCGAGAAATGGGCGTATTAGATTGTATTACGACCTATAAGTATGTTCGCCCAGTGTAGTTAAAGTCTCCACCATTCAGTTATTGCTTTACTGGTTATTCACATTAACTTGTGATATTTTCATTCACTTAATTTCATACCTATATGTTATTTCATTCATCATCCATGTAATATTGCTACCTATTATTTGTTAATTATATCTGTTATACAAATTCACACTATTTATTTCTCAAAGTCTTCCACTGCGCACATCTAATCATCCAATGTACCATACATCTGGCGAATAACAGCCACTATAAGAAGTAGAGGAGAAGAGGATGATCGTACACCTCCACAATACATGCATGCATACATACATACATACATACATACATACATACATACATACATACATACATACATACATACATACATACATACAAGTTCTATTTACTCTACTGTTGACACCCAAAATTCTAAGCTTGACAATAAAACAATAAACTGTAAAAATGTGTAACTGACTTCGAAGTTCACCTGCTGCTGCCACTAAATAAAATTCATAACAAATTCGACTCATAATTTCAAGAGACTGCACCTGTTACTGGCGCTGAAGTGCAATAATAAACATTTAGTTCAATGGGCAGAGAGACGACAAATTCTAATGCAATGCCTTAAATATAATGTTGTTTATATTAGATTGAAACAAAGAAAACTTTAATAGAGGCCCTACTCCTGAAAAGTTCATTATGGAAGTATTATTACTACATGACACATATTTAAAAAAAATTGCTGTTGTTTCTTGATGAACAATACATAATAATAATAATAATAATAATAATAATAATAATAATATTCATTTTCATGTTGGGAGACTTACGGGTGGATTGAAATTAATTTTGGGTTGGGCTCCAGCCCATAAAACCCCTCGCCCCCGCTGGCGCCGCTCCAGTTGATAATCCCATATTTATTTATCATTGAGCTACCGGAAGTTCACCTCATATGCGGCCCGACTTTGACTGCCTGACGAAGGTAACATTTGTTAATCATGCGATGTATGTGGTTCCTCCAGCCTTTTTTATTATTATTTACACGATACATTGCATTCACATATTTACGTAACATGCCTGTTAAATGTTCATTTCTGATTATGTTTATGCATTGTAACACCAGTAGTGTCATTAAACTGGTTCGCGTGAACCGTTTGTTAAATTGTTGCAGTTTGCAGAACCGGTTGTTAAATGTTTTAATTATTACTATTTTTTTACAGAAAGGAAGAACATTAATTTAGCATGAAATTCTCCTGCTTTTAAATATGTTATTATTATATCACATTGTTGTTTCACAACCAAGTGTGCATTGCATTATGCCTGCCTTGTCAGACTACAGTAGTGAATGTACAGGGAGTCGCGAGCACTGTAATGTAGGAGTGCGTCCAGCGGGAAAGGAAGGGATGTACACAATGTGAATATCACTACAACTACAGATAACTGCGTAATAGCTTAACTAAGAACAGTAATACTTACGTCTGGAAAAAATAAATATATAACAATAGATACATTAACAACGTAAACAGATTTTGATCTCTGTACAATAGCAAAGTTACAGAAGAAATCGTATTATCTTTCCTTCCGAATAATAATAATAATAATAATAATAATAATAATAATAATATACATGATGAACCCAAGTAATGTCTTAATTTCAGTGGATTATTCTTTGAGATATTTCAAACAAAAATTTAAATGCAATTTATTTTTCTTGTTTTTGCCTCCTTTTTGAGATAAAAATGTTTTATATGAAACATTTCATAGTGTATTTTGTAAAAACCATTGATTTAATTCCAATTTAAGAGAACAGTGTATTATGATAATAAATTATTGAAAGAATTTTAGTTTTGTCCTTTAAATGTACAGAAATTTGATCCGAACAAATGTAACATTGTAAAATTCCTTTGCAGAACGAAATGAAGAGCAGACTGTTAAGTAATGTAGACTAATCATATAAAATCTGATGTTTGTTCAGTCTACTGGACTCCACAACGTGATCAACAGTAATACAATTTTCGGTCCTTGGAGAAATAATAACAATAGTATGTGAGCTGTGTAAGTTACTGAAGTACATCATATCTGTGTATGATTTTAGAGATTTGGTTGATGAGACATAGTTTCCTGCAAGAGATACTCAAATTTCGAAATCAATAAAAATGAAAAGAAAGAAAGAAAAGTAGTGGCTGTGTTTCGCAGAAGCAGACAGAGGATTCGACTTTTCTATAGTATGTGACACTGAAACTTCCAAATTGCATTTTTTAAGTTCTACGGTGCGGGAATCTATGACAAGTTAGGTTAGCTTAGGTTAGGTTCGTTTAGTTTAGGCTTTCCGTATGCCTTGCCTATAGGATTTTTTAGTTGGCTATTTAACGACGCTGTATCACCTACAAAGTTATTTAGCGTCGATGAGATTGGTGATAGCGAGATGGTATTTGGCGAGATGAGGCCCAGGATTCGCCGTAGGTTACCTAGCATTCACCTTACGGTTGGGGAAAACCTCGGAAAAAACCCAACTAGGTAATCAGCCCAAGAGGGGATCGAACCCGCGCTCGAGCGCAACTTCAGATCGGCAGGGAAGCTCCTTAACTGACTGATCAACGCCGTGGCTCCTATAGGAATATGTGAGACAGGTTAGCTTGGTTTAGGCTTTAGGTATGCCTTGCATGTACGAATCTGTAACAGGTTAGTTTAATCCTTTCATAATATATACTATGTCTTGCATATACTAAGTGAAGTGAAATGTGCGTTTCGCGTTCTACCTTTTTATTTCACGAGTTAAATACCTTTAGGTTCCTACACCAACAAATTCTTTCATATTTTTCTTCTTCTTCTTCTTCTTCTTCTTCTTCTTCCCATCACGTATTAAGCCTAGTAGCCTGTTACGGTCTCACTCCATCGTTTCAGCGGACTGCCCAAAGATCTTGTTCCTAAAGGGCGGTAATTTTAGTGCTTGGCGTGGTATTCTTGTTCTAGACATCCTGAGTATATGAGATTTCCATTTCTGTCCATAATTTTGAATTTTCTCAAAAATTGGGTCAATATTTATTTCTTTCAAAATATCCAATTTCTAAATATTTCATAATAGATATGTTTTCAAGCCAATTGACATCCTGTATGAATTCTTCACATTCCAAACTACATTCGCTCTGAAAATTAGAACAATTTTACAATTTTTTGGTCTAAAAAACCTTCAGTGTCGCGTGCCATAGAAAACTCGAGGATTCTCTTTAAAAAATAACATTGCAACGGAAAGACATTGTCTCCTTGTTGAAAACATTTCGCATCTCATCAATTCATGACTGTGAAACTAATTGGAAAGCCACTTGCTGATTGGAATGCAACACCTTTTATGAAGTCTTGGCTATGTCCACCGATGTGGAGCAACGGTTAGCTTGTCTGACTGTGAAACGAGCGGACTTGGATTTAAATCTCTATTGGGACCATTACCTGATTGGGTTATTTTTTTCGAGGTTTTCTCTCAACCAATTGAAGCAGAATTGCTGGGTAACTTTCAGTTTTGGATCTCGGACTCATTCCGCCATCACTTATTCACATATCAACGCCATCATTACCATAGCCCAGGTTAAGTTCTCTGTGCAGCGTGCTGTATTAATACAAGATCGCTGCCGCCCGGCGACGAATATCATTCACACAACAGAAGTGGTAAGCATTATAAGCTCATGCTGCTGTTGAAGCCTCCGGACCCTTTCTCCGTAAAAAAATCTTGGCTTCCAAACTGCTACTAATGGTCGTTTCAAGAAAAAGGGGAGTACAGAATATTCACGACACCAACAATTTTGTAACGTCATGTTACGTTGCAATTTTCCTTTAATTTTTATATCAATGTTATGAAATTTGTTGTAATTAGCGCAGAGGACCGGTTGTTGAAAATTTAGAATGACACCCACTCAGAATATTGCTATTTTTAGTCTGTTATTTAATGACTCTCTATCAACTACTAGGCTATTCAGCGTCAATGAAATTAGTGATAACGAGACGGTATTTGGCGAGATGAGGCAGAAGATTTGTCATGTGATTACCTGATATTCGTCTTACAGTTGGGAAAAGCCTCGGAAAAACCCAACCAACTAATCAGACCAAGCGGGAATCGAACCCAAGCCCAAGCGCACCTCCAAATCGGCAAACAAACGCAACAGCCGACTGACCTGTGTCGGTATCTGGAGGATATATCAGGTACCTCATTTCATGGAACAATGAATGACAAAATGACAAAATGTTAGGACTCGACTGTAATAAGAAACACCGAATTATACCTACATGGAAATACTGTCTTTGTCCACCAAAAAAATAATTGGATATGTCACGATTTAAATCTAATGCTGCAACGTGGAAAGCAGGTATTTTTTAAATTCCATTAAATTCCTCTTTCGCCATAAATTCCACTGTAATCACCTAGGATTTAAATCCATAAATTCCGTTTATATGTCGATGTTCTGTAGACAGATTAAAAGAGAATACTCATCTTCTCTGTTCTTTTTTGGGGGGGGGGGGAATTTTACATGAATCTAGATACCCGGTTTCAGCTTTAATTTTTCTGCTAACAGCTTAAGCATGCAAGCGTAAAATCCCCAAAATTCTGATGCAATTTAATATCGTCTTACTGTTATTGAATAGTCAGTAAAACCAGACGCATGTTCTTTCTTCGGAGCTCTGAAGTATTTCAGTTACTCAGTATTTAATTAAGATGGTCATTTACAACGGTGAGATGACTTGCAATAAGAAGGCTTACTATGTGTTGCGTCATGCAGCAAACCTTCTTGTTCACGTGATGAATTCTCAAAATTAAACATCATTGGGTGGGGATTTACTTCGTCCACGATGACTGTTTATTGTCTTATACTCTAGAAACGAGTAGTGGTGTGTAAGCAAAAAAAAAAATCCTACAAAAAGAACAAGCCGGTTTTTTTCTGCAACTAACGCAGGCTATCTTCTTCGAAAATGTAATGCGGTAGGTACTTTCTAAAATCTCCAGACTCGTGTCTAGATTTAAGATGAAAAGCAGTGAAGTTAAAAAGAAGGAAGAGGACAAAGAACGAAAGAAACAAACAATAAAACAAAGAAAAAGAATGTATGTAATGAAAGAACGAATGCCACAGAAAATGACGAGAGAAAATAGTACCTTGTTTTTCTCTTGATCACTTCATGAATAGACTGTCATTTATTTCGTCTTCATTCACATCTTGCACATATTTATGTAACTGATCATATTATTATTCTCTCATACATCAATGTGTCTCTTTCTACATAGTGTGTGCATATGTCTTTATTCCCTTTTATCTTGTCATTAAGGAAAATACGTTCAGCTTATTTTCTTTTCATAACTGATATACAGTAGTAGTGTGAAGCACTTCGTTTTCCCAGTAACGTTATCTCGGCGGTTAAATTCCATGTTTTTATGTTCGTAATTGCATTAAATGTTTCTTTCGTTTATCATTGTTTCGCATTGCTTCTTTATTGCAACATGGCCTGCAACAATAATTGTTTCCCTTGCCAAACTTTTGTTGATTTTCAGTTATGAAAAAATAATTAATACTGAAATAAGTATTGCATCATTTATTTTCATAGTCGGCCTCGGTAGCGTAGTTGATATAGCGCTGGCCTTCTATGCTTGAGGTTCCGGGTTCGATCCCGGCCCAGTTGTTTAAATGCGACAGGCTTATGTCAGTAGATTTATTGACATGTAAAAGAACTCCTGCGGGACAAAATTCCGTTACACCGGCGACGCTGATATAATCTCTGCAATTGCGAGCGTCGTTAAATAAACCATAATTTATTTATTTTTTTATTTTTATCAGTTTGGATTAATCATTTTATAGTGTAGTACAATGCATACTGTCTAATAAATATAAAACAGTTCCAGGGTTGAATATTGTTATAGCTACGAAGAGAACGGAAAAGATACCCACTTGTGAATTGTCATATGACAAAAATAAAATCGTACAAGTGAAGCTGAAAGATTCAGGAATAGAGAAAATTAGAAGCAACATAGAGTCACTAAACCAGAAGTAAAAACGAAGATGAATAAGTTTGGTGACGATTATGAAGATGATCATGACCATGATGATGACAATAGACCATGTTAAGATTGCTATTATGGATTCTAGCTCCACGATCTTGTATGAATATCTCAGTATTTCAACATCTCACCTCGCCACACCCCTCCCATTGTGCAGCAGAGGCCATAGCAAGGCTATGTGTGCACCCGCAAGATTTTCCTTGGAGCCATGAAAAAATAAGAAGGAAAGGAACAAATGGACCAAGAACTAAGGAATTGCACACCTTCTCGGAAGCCTTCATGCATTTCAGAGACGCGAAGAGAATTGCTCCTAACAATAGGCAAATTATTATGTAACATGGCCGCATATCAAGGTTAATCAGAGGTCACTTTGATTCGTGATCCGACGTGATATAATGCCCTCTCGCCTCAGGGGTGAATATGTAGTATTTGCAAGTAAGCGAGGAATACAACAATCATAGGGGTTAGCTACACTTAATAGGAAAGAGGCTTTATAGAGTGAGGAATAGAAAATAATATGGGAAGAAAAAAGAAAGAGTATAAGAAAGGAGAGCAAATATAGATACGCGGATGGATAGATGGATGGATGGATGGATGGATGGATGGATGGATGGATGGATGGATGGATAGATGGATGGATGGATGGATGGGTGGATGGATGGATGGATGGATGGAAGGGTGGATGGGTTGAAGGGTGGATGGATGGATGGATGGATGGATGAGTGTGTGGTGGATGGACGAATGGGTAGATGGACGGATGGGTAGATGGACGGATGGGTGGATGGACTGATGGCTGAATGGATGGCTGGATGGGTGGATGGACGGATGGATGGATGAATGGACGGACGGACGGACGGACGGATGGATGGATGGATGGATGGATGGGTGAATGGATAGAGGAACGGATAGAAGAATGTATGAATGAATGGCTGTAGTGCAATAAGGGAAGAAAGAAAAGAGAGAGTAAAAAGAAAAGAAAGAATGAGGAAATAAAAATAATGGAGAAGAATGGAAGATAAAAGAGGAGGAAAGAACATGATTGGAATTAATAAATAATATAAATGAAGAAAGAGTATAGAAAAAAAAAGAAATAGATATGAAGTCAACAAAGGAAGAATATTTGAAACATTTTCAGTATTCCTGAGAACTAATAATGAGGTAGGCCTATGTGTTACAAATATGGCCACTGCAGATACTAAGGGCAAATTTCTGTTATATAGTTAATTGATATGATAACGAAAAGTTAATGCCAGTATGTCGAACCATGTGTTAGGAAATGTATTTTTTTTTTATTTTACTTGGTTATTTAACGACGTTGTATCAACTACGAGGTTATTTAGCGTAGATGAGATTGGTGATAGCGAGATGATATTTGCCAAAATGAGACCGAGCATTCGCCTTCGATTATACTACATTTTCCTTACAGTTAGGGAAAAGCTCGGAAAAAAACCAAACAAGTAATCAACACAAGCGGGAATTGAACCCACGCCCGAGCGCAATTTGGGATTAAGAGGCAAGCGCCTTACTCGACTGAGCTATGACGGTGCTTAGGAAGTGTACATATTCAGCTACATTAGTGGATAATAGCAAAATTGCTTCCACAGGCCTTCTTTATTTTATTTGTGGCAACGGATTAAGACGGTGTTACAATATTGCTGTAGGTAACTTTGTCTTGTATTTCCTTTCAATCCACTGGTAATTATAGTTTCTATATAGCATTTTATATCTTGTTAAATGCTCGTCACAGACATTCAGTGCTTGTTTCAAATGCATTCTTATTGAACTGAAAAACAGCTGATTTTTCTACAGGTTCTGGATGCAAGTAATAGGGCCACATGGATGTGCGACTATGTGCAATTTGTGATGTGTACGTACAGCTCATGCCATAGTGCTGCATTGGAGTTAAATCGCTCGCTTGAACTCGGTCGAGTGTCGCACCCTCGAGTGAGATACGATCGGTCGTGATACGCTCGTAATAAATAGAAGCACAGTACAAGGTCATCTCACCGACATGTCTTATCTTGTATGGAAGGCGACAGATAAGATACGCATAATGTTTTGCTCACACGGTAAAAATAAGGCTTTATTTTCTGCATTTATGACAAACGTTTAATGGAACAGTCAATGGAACGTACCAAAACAGGAACATGAAGTTATAAATAAAATAGTATACAGTTATTATTGCTAATTAATAATTATTCAATATTTGATTTACTACATATATAATATGATAAGTCCATACATAGTGTTCCGCCTATATACTGCGACAATGTTGAAACGTTTTACAAAATATTATTGATATAGCAGTAGATTAATAACAATATTAGTGCAGAGCTAACGTCACAGAATATATAATAAAACTAATAATCATGCTAGAGACGGATGGCGACAATTACTAAGGGAGGCCCAGGCCCACCAAGGGCTGTAGCGCCAATGATGATGATGATGAATAATCATGCTGCACAACTGTTACAGACGCAAAGATTGATACACTAAATATTAGAGATTATTATTATTATTATTATTATTATTATTATTATTATTATTATTATTATTATTATTATTATTACTACTACTAGGAAACTTGATACAGTTCTTGCATTATCGTAATTGTGTTCTCCGTTTATAATAATTACATTTACATCCAACAACATCTATCAGATGTGGCAAAAACAAAATCACTTCTGTGTGGAAAAAAAAAAAAAAAACATTTACCTACAATATTTATATTACATTTTAAAGCAAGTTTTGTAGTTTTACTATGGAGAAGTTAGTTAAACACTGCAAAGTTTTGAAATGATAAACATCTACAGTATGATGTTACAACACAGTTCACCACTGTAACAAGAACGAATGTCTAACACTCGGCTTATACCGTTCGAGGATTTATCGCTCGTGACAATTCTACCCATCATGCATGTGCGCTACCTATCGAATTATGCTATGAACAACTTGGCGCTCGAGCGAAAACGTCCGATGCAGACCTCTGGCGATGTGCAGTACGGGAACAACGTTTCTGTGGAAGGGGTAGGAGCAGAAGGGGAGGTCGCGCGTGTGTCTACCGAGTTCAAGGCAAAAACTAACCCATTCCCCTTTAATTCGTAAGTAGACTCACCCGATCTCGTGAACAGTTCTGTAGGAAGAGTGGGGGAGTGTCTTTATAAAATGAATGAGCTGTACATAGAGTCGTGCAGACTGGCCCTCCGCTCAGCACTGTCAGTCCTAATGCATAAGCAGCCCAGACCACCCAAGACCAACACTGCCTGGCGCGGCCGCTTCCTAGCCCGTTGCGGTGGGCTTCGCAGCCCAGCTTAGCCCACCGCACTCCTCAGCACTCGTCTCAGCACTGCAGTGATGTCATCCCACCAGTTGATTTCATTCTACTGGTTTCCTGCTTGCGCGCTAGTTGTGCTTTCGCTTGATGTGTGGCATTAGCACACCGGACACAGTACAAAATTAAAATATTTTCCACTGCTGTCGAACACAGATTTAAAAACTGTCCCTATATTACTTTTTAAAATTTTCATCCGACTCTGTATTTTTTAACTTTCTAGCAGCGATTTTCTCCTTCACTACTTTTTCTCTAAAGAGATTGTATTTTAGAATGTATGTCTTAACGGCCGGTGTCTGTGATAAAGTTTTTCCGGGCTGCTATTACACTATCAAAATTTTTTGGCAAAGATCTTTTTATAAAATACATTATATGCTATCTTGCAACACAATAAAATGAAAAGAAGGGACGAGGAATTGAACATGAGACGTTGACATCTAAATTCCGACGTTCTTCCGACTGAGCTACGAGGGCACAAGTATAGAAACATTTGCGTAAAAATTGGCCCAATCCCCCCCCACCCCAAGAGTTTCTGATGATTTGTAGAAGCTCGTCCATGATGCGGGGGCAAAGGCTAATTGGTATTTTGTGGTCTCTGATCCGGTCAAAAAAACTGATGGAACTAATATTTAACCCTTGCGGTGAATTTAGGTGAAGCCCGGAGGGTCCAATTAGTCAAATCCACTCTCCTCACCCCCACGCCTGGGACTCCTGGGATCTATTAAAATGCGAAAGAGACAGTGATGTGCGGAAAGCAACGGGAAGTTAGCGCATTTATTCTTCCCAAGAAAAACTGCAAACATGAGTGAAGGAAGCTTTCAATAGAAAAAGGAGCATCTTCTGCGGACTAAGGAAGAGACTCGTGAAGTGCTTTGTGTGGAATGTGGCATTATATGGGGGAAGAAACATGGACATTACGATGAAATGAAGAGAAACGAATGATGCTGAAACTGATTAGAAAGAGAAAAATAAATTTGTTGGGTCACTGGTTGAGAAGGAACTGTCTACTGAGGGATGCACTGAAAATAATGGTGAACGGGAGAAGAGTTCGGGGCAGAAGAAGATATCAAATAATAGACGAAATTAAGATACTGTACGTGGGTCATATGCGGAGACTAAGAGGAAGGCAGAAAATAGGAAAGATTGGAGAATTATGGGTTTGCAGTGAAAGACCTACCCATGGGCAGAACACTTATGTATGTATGTCCAGGATGCCTCGAATGTCGTGGCTGAGAACAATCGCTATTTGAAAAGACTAGTCGATTCCATGCCCACTCGACTGCAAGATGCAATCGAGATGTGGGGAAGATAGACTAAATAATGAATCGTGGCTTTTTGTTTTATTTTTTGAATGCTTAATTGTTTGAATGTTCTAATGCAGACGTCAGTAAGGTTGTTTTGTTTATGCCACGAAAGATATTTTGGTTGAGAATATTTTTTTTTCATTTGTAGCCATAATGTGATAATAAATAATGATAAAATCATGGCATAATACATTCGTGAACCTAATGTTAATTATTAAAATAATCATAAAAGAGACAGGAGCAATTATGTATATTTTCTCTCTCGCTCTTAAAAACAAAACAAAAAAACATAAGAAGCACTAGGTTGTATTCGAACGCAGGACCTCACAAATACCAGGCCGGAACGCTACCATTACGCTATAAAGTACAGTAACACACAGAATACTTTATGAAGCAAATGAAATGTAAATAAATAATTTTTATAATATAATATTAATATTATATGGGCGAATCCAGAAATGCATATAGAGTGTTAGTTGGGAGGCCGGAGGGAAAAAGATCTTTGGGGAGGCCGAGACGTAGATGGGAGGATAATATTAAAATGGATTTGAGGAAAATGGGATATGATGATAGAGACTGGATCAATCTTCGACAGGATAGGGATCGATGGCGGGGTTTTGCAGGGCGGCAATGAACCTGCGGGTTCGTTAAAAGCCATTTGTAAGTAAATAATATTTTATAATAATTTATATAACTTTTCAAGTCCTCTCATTGTACCTCTTTCAATAAGTTTTGATGTATACCTCTCTTATCACGTCTTGCAATCCATGGTTTAACCCCTGACCAGATATTTATTCATGGTGTTATAAACTTAACGCGTAAATAACAGTATAAACAAATCGTAAACTTAACGCGTAAATATTAATATCAACAAATCCACGGAACTCGTGTTCATTGTTGTGGAACAAGTGTTAGGAGAGATTTGTTCCTAATTTTAGGTCATGTTTGATAAAATCTTTTGAAAAGATTTTATGTAGTGTAATATACCCCAAATCCTATCTTTTATCAAAGATCTTTGATGTAATATTTTATCATAATATTCTTTGTCAAAGAACTTTGATAGTGTAATAGCAGCCTCACAGAGACTGTATTTTCTTTGCGATGCATTATATTTGGACTCATCTTGAAAAACAGAAATCAAATGTTTGAAACAGTGGCTGATCGTTGATCGAACCGTACACACAAGCACAAACCCGCGCCAACTCAATTCATAAGTAACTGATAGAAGCGGAAGCTTGGGCTCATGCTTTGATACAAACAAGTTCACCGCACTAAACCGCTCCACAAGCAGTCCGCCGCGACCCGTGCGGTGGTGCAGGGTGACGGCACGGGCTAGTACCGTGCGACACTGCTTAGCCCGTTGCGGTCAGCAGTGCGCAAGCCCGTGCGCTTGGACCAATCTGCACGACTCTGACTGTACATGCATGAGGAATGTGTTGCACTCACAAAATACTTATTTATATGTTACATATTGGTATATAGGGCTAAATATACTCATTTTTGTGTTTGTTAACTTTTTTGCAGTGTTTTATAGACATAGTCACAAGTTATTTGTGGGAATTTTTTTTTTTGAAGCCAAGAACCATTTTTTTAATCCACACTTCATTAATCACAATAAATGTTTTTCTTTCCAAAATATTGAATTTTCTTTCTTCTGGCCATATTACTTTCATATGGACATTTATTACCGGCACAATGTAAGATTTTTCAAAATGTAAAAAAACACAGCATTCCGGTTTAAAGAAAAGTCTTGGATTATTTTTCTGTGTGTGCATAAAGAATCAAATTTCATGAAAACACACGAACTTTTTAATTAGGGAATACTGCAGTCATGAAAAAATTGATTCAAATTAAGGTGGCCAGGTATCTTAATTGGTTTTCACGGTATTGTATGTTTGTTTGTCTTATCTCTGTCTGTTTAGTCGCTGCCTACCAGTCGGTAATTCAGCCTGCCAAGTGCTGAAACATGTCACTCACCTCGTCTCAGAGTTAATTTAAGGGAAGTCTCTACTTCCATATCTTACAATGTTAAATTTTTCAATTTTGGGTACACTTTTCTCAGAATGTAGAAAAATAGGGCATATGTGACTTACTTTTTTGTACCGGCTAAATCAATTTAAAATTACACTGAACGGTTGGCAAGAAAAAATTTTTCATTGATAACATTTTTTGCATTAAGAATTACTATAACATTTTTGCTGAAGACAGGGTTAAAAGCTGATAATTAGAAGAAATACAATCATGTTATCATTTTACACTTATTAAACTAATTATCGAAAAATGATTAAAAAAAAACAAAATTTCATTTTTTTGTCAAAATTCGGTGTACAGACTCCCCTTATGCATCTGCCTATTAGTCAGTCGCTCAGCTTGACAGAGAGTCAATTTGTCTATGTATCTGCTTATCTATCAACCAGTCTGTCCGTCAGCTAATCTGCCTATCAGTTAATTTCCCTGTCGGCCAATCATTCAGTCCGTCTGTCTCCTTATCAGGCAATCAGTCTATCAGTCTGTCTTTCGGTCAATTTGTGTGACTGTCTGCCTCTCAGTAATCTTTGTCAACCCGACTATAAATGTACCGCCAATCAGTCTGTCTGTCTTTCTATCTTTGAGCCAATCAGTTTGTCTGTATGTCTATCTAAGCAGCACGAGAAAGGTAAAAAATAACATATCAATAATAAGTCAAGATCAACCCACTCTACTACATAATAATATACTTTTATTTTCCATAACAGATTTAATGTCTATGAGTCTATGAATTAGTGAGTAGCCTGTCTCTCAGTCAAATTTATAATGTCTTCCAGGGAAATCCTACTGGAAAACGACAATGAATGGTTTGTGAAATGCAAATTTCAGAGTCATGAAGTCAGAAATAATCTGGAAGATAGATTCTTTGTCCATAATTTCGTCTATCTTGTAGTGACCATATCCAGGATTCTTAATTATTTAAGGCATGGAGCAGTTCAGTTTATATAACTTATTCCTGCCATGACTCACCTTTTAATTAGATGGGTAATGGTTGTAGCCCGAGAACTATTTCCAAAGCTACTGTTGGAATAAATCGTTACTAAAGGCTACTGTTGTACCTAGCTAAGCAAGCCATTCTTTGTACGTTTCCTAGAATTTGCCTATTCTTTGTATCTTGATGTTTTGCCACCAGGTAACATACATATGAGGAGCTCATTTTCAAATCGTCTCTTGTACATCTGATAACAAAAATGAGCTTCCTGTATCCACACATTCTTCAAATATAACTCTGCATATAACTTCCTGTGTCCATATATTCTTCAAATATTACTCTGCATATAACTGTCATGATTTTTCTTTAGAACGTCCTCTAAACCACTAAACTCTTACGTTAAAAGTGACTATTGGAATCAAACTGATTCTTGTCCACAAAAAAATTACGACAGAATATTAGTTCCAGCTTTGAATCAAGGAGTCTCATGCGCCTATTTGATTATTATAAATGCATCCAACGCCTTTGGTTTCCTAATTTAATTTATTGATCTGACCCAATATTTTGGGTTTGCCCTGCGACACAGAATAGCTCACAATGAAATTTAAAATGAAAAATTATATAAACAGGTTTCAAACAAAAGTGATTAAGACATAAGAAAAAAATAGAACCTAGTATAAATTAAGTTGAATGTACACCATAAAGATGTTGACGAGATATCGCTACAGAAAATTTTATTATGGTGATGACGATGGCATCTTGAAGATCTCTCTTCAACTTGTATTTTTCCCTCCACTTTACAAAGGTTTTCGGAATGGTGCCTCTCGCTCCGAAGAAGAGACCGGTAACTGTAATTTTTTCAATGATGTATTTCGCTGATAGGTACTGAATCGTGGGCTCATAGATTTTCTTTTTCTCTTCGTTCACTTCAGATGGTTGAGTGGCTAAGATTTCAAATCTGGTCGTAAGATCAATTATTTCGGCTGTCTGTTTATACCTATTTATAGCTATGATATCCATCCTACTATTGCTCCCACCATCAGCAATACAATGAACTTCCTCGTGAACGTCTAGATTTTTGAATCGAAGTGCATCTGCGATCATATAACGTATGATGTTGTGATATTTTATTCTGAATACTTCTCCCTGTGGGCAATTCCCAAGCACATGTGGTAAAGTTTCATACTCACTGCAGTGCCTACAGTGGGTTATGCCTGTAGAGCGACCAGGGACAGAACATACTGGTGCTACCATTGCAATCATTTTTAGCATTTCTCTTCACTCAGAACCTAGGTGGTAAGAAATTTTAAATCTAAAACATTTTTCATGATTTCCCACAAAGTTATGGGAATGGACAAGGGTCGTTTTGAAAATAAGCTCCTCATATACGTAATTGTGGGTGTAACAACTGTGTATATCCAGAATAACGCGTATGGTGGAAGTTCTCATGATTGACCAAATGTTTAAAATTTTAATCACTCTTGGAATTATGTTTACTTATGCAAATTGTAACAGGAGGTCCAGAGTTCCTTGAACTTCTTTTTTATAAATATATTCAGGTGTAGATTACATGTCAAGTTCTTGTCTAAATGAAGACCGGAAAAGGGTGTAGCATCAAATTGATGAAATAGGTCTATGTGACTTCGGGGTAACGCGTAATTTTGAAGCATTCATTTGTAATGAATGCATGCAAAGGTGGAATAAACTTGTATCCTTGATTAGGCAAATTGTTCTGCTAGTAAATATAGGCCTAACGAAATATGCCCCTGAAATTACTTTCCTTATCCTGCAACGCTGGATTTGTTGGTCACACCCTTATTTGAGGGAGGTCTTCAATTGCGGACCAAGATAGGCCTATCTGACATTAGAGGACAACTGGATTAGAATATTGGAAAATCAAGGTTCATTTGTTAAGATTTCTTTCACAGACAGTTTGTTGTTTGTGGATTATTTTTCCACTTAAGACTTTCTGCATTAAATCAGAATTATTCCCTGGGAATTTTCCGTTTATTGGTATGAACAAATTATCAGTATGCCCTAAAGTTGAAAATGCATCCTCATTAAGCCCACGAACAAGCTCAGTCAGAATCAGATTCCACAGAAAAGAGAAAAGAACTCCACCTTATGGACATCCTCTGGTCGTACGGCTGTCACGGTGATCACAAGCAGTTCAAATGTTACTATTCTTGAACTTAGCAAAGTGCTAGTACATATTCAATCGCAGATCATTGGATCTACATCGTGTTTATCAACTAATATTAAATATGGCGCTGAATG
This sequence comes from Periplaneta americana, assembly GCF_040183065.1. Taxonomy (NCBI): domain Eukaryota; kingdom Metazoa; phylum Arthropoda; class Insecta; order Blattodea; family Blattidae; genus Periplaneta; species Periplaneta americana. The sequence goes on along the minus strand of NC_091125.1, from coordinate 12,434,161 downwards.
GTATTCGATAAAATGCACCCTTGATGTTCACAAATGCCCAGATAACACAAACACTTTATAGTGATTGATTTCTCTGTCCAATTAATCGCATAGTGTAAAGCAGTTTCAGTAGATTTGCTCGAGTGATAAGCAAATTGATAGGAACGCATTAGTTTTCACCTAATACTTCTTCTCTCAAGTATCTCTAATCTAGCATACATGGAAAAAACTAAGCATTCTGCATAAGTACATTAACAGGTGTTCTATCTCTTGTTGCAGATGAGAAGGTATAATATCATCTTGTTTTGGATTAACTAGTCTGTTGGGAAGACTCCAGCCTTCTTCAATAGACCTAAATCTGGGGACACACAGTTCATACTGTACATCTGTCGTAGGATGTTCATCAATCAACGAACAATCAGGTAAGTGAGTCCTAAATAATGTGTCCAGTACTTCCCTAATTTCCTTTTTTTTTAATCTTTAGCATTGGTATGTTTTTCTTGACATAACGTTCATGAGTCTGGCTTTGTCAGGTAGAGTACATTTTCGATCCTCTGTCAAAACCGCCTCCATAAATATTTTCGATTTTCTATTTCGTTATTCTACCTAGTCAAGTTTTTATAACATTTTCCCCACTAACTTGTACTTTTAGTCTTCCTAAGAAGTTTCTCAATCTTCTTCTTAGGCGGGTTTCACACCAAAGTTACATGCCACGTACTACGTGCGACTTGAATGCACGCTGCAGATCGCTTGGTGTAGCTCAGAGTTCTGTATTCACACTGAATGAGCATGCCACGTCGTCAGTTTTCATTTCGCATAGCGTTCTCCTTCTCATCCTATACTTACGCCTAAATGTGATGCCATTATTATTATTATTATTATTATTATTATTATTATTATTATTATTATTATTATTATTATTATTATTATTATTATTATTCCTACTATTGTAGGATTTTCCCTGATGACGTTTCCTTCATATATTGTAACATAAGTGGCTTTACTCCCAACGATTTACGTCACTAGGTTGGAAAGACCGTGCGCGACTAACCTATAGATGATGAAGATCTGCGAGAAATTATAAAATAAATGCAATTACAAAATAAAACACTCTAATGTTACTTTTAAGGAATTATAAATACACTCAGAGAGAATGGAACAATAAAATAAATTTAATCTAGTTTAACTGAAGAGAAAAATTGTTACTATTTTTATAAGGTGCTATCGTAAAGACATGGGTACTTCTCCAAGGTTTGCACGAATAATATATTGAAATGTTCGTTATCTGATAGTTATTGTGAGTAATAACAAATGAACAAGTTCAGAAATCTGTACAGAGACTAGACTAGCGTGTAACTTGAGTGAAAAGACAGCAAAGCGCATGCGCGGTTCCGAGCAGCGTGGCATAAAGTAAGTCCAGATATTAAACAAAAAACAATAAATAATAATAATAATAATAATAATAATAATAATAATAATAATAAAAACAGGAACGGTCTCACAATGGTCCCTCGTATCGACAAATGCACGTGGGCAAGGGTCTCGCAATTGGTTGTACACCAAAGTACAGCAGTGACCAATCAGAAAACTAGTTACTCTTTTTAAATGATTTTTTTTCCTTTTTTAAATTTGCAATGCTGCGGTTTACAAGAGTATTAGACGAAACTTAAGTACTATTTTATTTTAGTACACCAGTAGAATTAAACGGGTTACATCAGTTGCTTGTGAATACGTGAATATGTTAGGAGAAAATCCACATACGATTAGGGGAAACACAGGAATTTTACTTGAAACAAGTGAAGAGATAGATTTGGATGTAAATCCCAAAAAGACGAAGTATTTGATTATGTCTCGTGACCAGAATATTGTACGAAATGGAAATATAAAAATTGGAAATTTATCCTTTGAAGAGGTGGAAAAATTCAAATATCTTGGAGCAACAGTAACAAACATAAATGACACTTCGGAGGAAATTAAACAGAGAATAAATATGGGAAATGCCTGTTATTATTCGGTTTAGAAGCTTCTATTATCCAGGCTGCCCTCGAAAAAAGCTGAAAGTTAAAATTTATAAAACACTTATATTACCGGTTGTTCTGTATGGTTATGAAACTTGGACTCTCACTTTGAGAGAGGAACAGAGGTTAAGTGTGTTTCAGAATAAAATGCTTAGGAAAATATTTGGAGCTAAGAGGGATCAAGTTACAGGAGAATGGGGAAAGTTACACAACACAGAACTGCACGCATTGCATTCTTCACCTGACATAATTAGGAACATTAAATCCAGACATTTGAGATGGGCAAGTCATGTAGCACGTATGGGCGAATCCAGAAATGCATATAGAGTTAGGATACCGGAGGGAAAAAGACCTTTGGGAAGGCCGAGACTTACATGGGAGGATAATATTAAAATGGATTTGAGGGAGGTGTGATATGATTGTACAGACTGGATTAATCTTGTTCAGGATAGGGACCGATGGAGGGCTTATGTGAGAGCGGAAATGAACCTCCGGATACCTTAAAAGCCTTAAGTAAGTAAATAAGTGAGTATATACAATTAATTTTACGCAATAAATAGTAGAGCGCATTAATACAAAACATAAAAAAGTTGTGCACTGCAGTCAGATTAAAATAGACCTATAAACTATGGCACTATGTAGTAATAGTAGGCTTAACGTATATGTTTTATACTAAAACACCTTTCTGATAGACAATGATTGCATTTTGAATTATGGTATTCGTGACTAATAATCCATACAGGCTCAGCCTTAATTTAAGGGTGGCATGTCAGATGGGCAGTTTACTTTCAGCTGATCGGTCATTTTTACCAAGTGCTGCGATAGTAAATTAAATTTCTACAAATATTTAATTGTACTATGTGTTGTGATATTATTATATTTTAGGAGTGAATTGTGTTCGGTGTTGTGAATTACAAGTATGTGAGAGTAAATTATTTATCAGTACAATCTACAAAAAATGAATTTTGCTATGTGTTATGATAGTATACTTTTAAATTGTAGGCTGCTGGTGTAGGATAGAATTATGGTAGAAGTTACAGGTCCATCTTCAGTGAACATAAGCTACTTAAAAGTGAAGGAAAAGTATCAATACTTAAAAACTACCTGAAGTGCGTTATTTGCTATTAGCTAGGGCCTAAGTTATCTGAGGTTACGGCCTCAAGATGGCAAAGTGCTATTGGACATGTTATCAGGAAGAAAATAAAATGTGGCAGTAATGTTGTGATGGACATAATATTTCTATGGCAGAAGATTCTTCAAGTGATCACAGCTCATGCAGTGTCTCTGAGTCTGATTCGGCAGGAACTTGCGTGTATTCTGATAGCGATTAAGTTTTTCATGTGAGTTTTATGATTTTGAGTTAGCCTAATTAGCTTAAACTGCCATTATTCTATCCAAAATATAATATATAAATAAAGTAGACTAATATGCTGTTTAAAATTAAATAGCGAAACTTTTTTTTACTAATGCCGTATACTTGACTTCGTCATTCACTCATATGAAGCTAGTTGTGTAGATCATTTACCAACAGAATCGTTGCCTAAGGTGTGACATAGGAGGTCTCAATAATAATGATTAATGAATAATGTAGCCTATAACATCATATTTATATTTACATACATTCATATTTAAGATAATTGTTTATTTTTTTACCATAATGAGGCTTATATTATTTTTAAATGCAAGTCCATTTTCAACACTGATCTGCTTGTACTGTGCTGTGTTTTACCACGTCCAGAAATGAATTGTGCTAATGAACCACCAATAATATATCAATAACGATCACGTGCTTTTGTTAGTGTGAGGAAGCATTATAAGAATTTGGCTAGTAAGTCACATGTCGCATTCTGCAAGATGCGCTACTGCCACTCTAATTCAGTGTGAATGCTTCCATTTGTTTACGCAGGTTTTATAAGGAGTAGCATGCAGCGAGCATCCACGTCGCACGTCGCACGTGGCATGTAAAACATGTGAAAGCCACCTTAGGCTCACTCAACTGGCTGTTCCACCAATGGACCTTTCTTGCCGTTTTAATAAATCTAGGCGGAGAGTTATTATTATGATATCCTGAAAAAAATATTTCTCATACTATCTACTGCAAAATCAATGTCAGAATAATTTAGATTCCAGTTACGTTGAGTGTTAGTACATATCGGTAGTTCCTCAAGATTAGTTTTAAAAGACTCACAATCAGTTCGTTTTGAGTATCTATACAGCAAAGTTGTGAGCATGCAGTCATCAGTTGAAAGTAAATGTATCTACGATGCGATAAAGACGGTATATCAGATATAAAAAAGATGTATCTGTGAGGGTAATCTAAAAAAAAAAAAAAACTTACCTGAATTTATTTGCCTCACTCCTTACATATCTGCAACATTATTGTTTTTTTTTTTTTTTTTTTGAAATCAAGAAGAATGTTTCTTATTCAAGAAAGTTTCGATTGCTTATTTTAAAAATGTATGTTTATTATTCATGTGCTTATGGTATAACTGTAACTTAATCCCATTTTCATATATAGGATGTTTAAAAAATACGGGGCATAATTTCAGGTATGTATTTCCCACATGTAGACAATCAAAATAGTTCATTACAACATGTGTCCGGAAATGCTTTATTTCCGAGTTATGGCCTTCACAAATTGAAATTCACCGGAACGTTTTTCTTTTCGCAGGTCGTTGCAGTCAAAGGAGACATTAAAAGGGCACTCTGACAGTTCATTCAGTGTTGTGTAGGCGTTAGACTGTGCGACATGTATTCAAATCAAGAGCTGGCAGAGATAGGTACACTTCATCTACGGTAAGGCGGACGGCAATGCTGCGCTGGCTCGTCGTTTGTACCAGGAGAGGTACCCACAGCGACAATGTCCAGATCGCAAGACATTTGTACGTCTCCATTACCGTCTGTGCGAGTATGGAAAATTTAACTCTCCTGGTTTGGGAAGGGGACGACCAAGATCTACAACTCCAGAAGTACAGGAGGAGATTCTGGAGGCTGTAAACATGACTCCTTCTATCAGCACACGAAGGGTAGCGTTGCAAGTCAATGTTCCTCATACGACTGTCTGGAGACTGTTGAAAGAGTATAAATTGTATCCTTATCATTTGCAACGTGTACAGGCCCTGTCACCAGCAGATTACCCTGCACGAGTTAGGTTCTGTCAGTGGTTCTTGCAGCAGTGTGGTGTAAATCCGAAATTTCCTGCCTTAGTATTATTTACAGATGAAGCACAGTTCACACGAGATGGCATAACAAATTTCCACAATCAGCATGTATGGGCGTATGAAAACCCACGTGCAACTGTTCCATCTCATCACCAGGTGCGGTTCTCCCTCAACATGTGGGCCGGTATCATTGGTGATCGATTAGTTGGACCCCATGTACTTGTAAACAGACTTACGGGGCAGGCGTACACAAACGTCCTGGAAAACACCATACCTCATATTTTAGAAGACACTCCACTGATCGATCAATCGTCAACACATTCACTTCTTGCACGATGGCGCTCCTGCACACTTCAGTCGTACGGCTCGCCGGTACTTGGAGCGAAGGTTTCCTGATCGATGGATAGGTAGAGGTGGCCTAATTGCTTGGCCTCCACGCTCACCTGATCTGAACCCTCTCGATTTCTACTTGTGGGGCCATTTAAAATCATTGGTTTATTCGTCTCCGGTGCCTGATTTGGAATCCCTTCGGAATCGAATTGTGGCATGTTCTGAGGACATACGCAATACTCCTGGAGTTTGGGATCGTGTTCGCAAGTCAATGAGACATCGATGTGAGGTCTGTATTCAAGCAGGAGGTGGACATTTTGAACATCTTCTGTAATGACAACGACCTGCGGAAAGAAAAACGTTCCGGTGAATTTCAATGTTGTGAAGGCCATAACTCGGAAATGAAGCATTTCCGTACACATGTTGTAATGAACTATTTAGATTGTCTACATGTGGGAAATACATACCTGAAATTATGCCCCGTATTTTTGAAACACCCTGTATTTTCAAAAATAAGAAAGACTGAACACAAAAATGTGCCAGGAACTATGCCATATTCAAATTATTAAAAGGCGAATCTAAATTACCGCTTAGATTACATCAGAAATGGTGGGAAAACACAGAAGGTAGCAACTGCATAACACCATAAAAAATAAACTCAAAGGCAAAACCATGCCGGCCAAATATATTCACACATAAAGAAGGAGATATATTTGCAAAATATCTCGAAAAGATGTAGAATTTAGATTTCCTGTGGGCGAACAAGGTCTACAAATGACAATAAAGAGTTATCTTGACAAAACAGGACGCACAGAGATTAATTTCAAAAACAATATGCCTGGTTACTTATGAGCAAAACTTTTTCTAAAACGTCATTCAAATTTACAGTCACATAATGGAGCAATATTAAAAATGATCGTGCAACGATTGAAGAGATTATCAATGAATATAATAATATAAAATACATAATTTCCATTATAACCTTCAATTTGCGTGTTTTCCCAATAAAATATGCACTGTTGTTAATTAAATTGCCATGTGAGTATCATATCAGTGCATTTTATCATATCAGTAGAATAAACCAGCACTAATTTTCGAGTTACAGTAGTCCAAGATGATTCTAAATGTAGTACACTATACAAGTTGGATTGTTGGGGTAAAGTTACTCCATATCAAGGTAACATTGACGCAATGTTTAAAAAATTGTGAATTCAGGTAACAGATAACAGGAACATGTTTCCAATACTCTAGAAGGCATTATTACTTCATACAGAACTTCTTCTAAAATGTTTCATTAAAATAAATTAACAAACACATCAATTGCAAAAGTTTATATTTAGAATAATACCCAGTTGACGGTATTGTATAATTTCTGTCTGCTGGCTCTAATGTAAGATCAATTCAGCTATTAAATTTAAAGAAATAGGCGAAAAGAATGAAGCTGATTTCCGATGCAACGTATCCTCCAGTTTATATAGGAGGTTACATCATAATACGCATTCCGATGTCGACAGGGGAAAGGCCGACTTACGAAACCTCATAGGAGTCATGCTTGAGAGAAATGGCGAAGACTTATACAGAAATGCAACAAAGGACGGAATTATGAATAAACTATGTTGCAGGTAGGTTCACTAAACACGAAAAACTTCATCAACACCCCGTACATAGCACTTTCTTTCTTTCAGATTCGAATTTGATGTACAGTTACTCTCTTTAATATTCGGCCACTTAGGTTTGTAACCAAATCAATGTTTATTCTGATTATCTTAATGACAAATATGAACAACAACAAAAATAAAGTCAACAATTCCTCTTTCAAGAATCTACTAAAAATTAATGTCTATTCTTCATTATAAATCATAAAAATAAATTCATAATAAAAAAATGAGAATTATCACAGTCACTTTAATATTGGGCCACTTCGACTTTTAACTAAATTCATCCTCTGTAGAAACTAAATAAATAACATTTAGTGACTTGTAGCATATCCTCTTCTTCTTAAAATCGCTCTCAAGCTTTGTGGCATATTAGAAATGTATTTCTTAATGTTTTCAGTGGGTATTTTACCCCATTTCTTCTTTATTTTTTCTTCTAATTCACCTTTTGATTTTGAAGGTGTTTTTCGTGTTCGTGATTTCAGCTCAGCTCAGAGATTTTATATGGGGTTTAGGCCAGGGCTTTGGGAAGGGGTTTCAATAACTTTGAGACAATTATAGAGGAGCCAGTTCCTCACAAGATAGGATTTGTGTTTAGCGTCGTTATTTTGGTAAAATTTATATGTGTCCGTTATGCCCAATTTATCTGCACTTCCTTGTAAGTGTTGTTTCAATGTACGAAGATAGTCTTTCTTCTTCATTATCCCCTCGATTGTGAACTGATTGGGAAGAAAGAACAACTCTGCTGCAGAGATGCAACCTCAGATCATGATGCGGCCTCCTCCATATTTCACGTGGGCTGCAAATTCATCATTTCAAGTTCTTCGTTTGGCTTCCGCCACACATTTATCTTGCCAACTGAATCAAAAACATTAGACTTGCTCTCATCTGAAAAGATTACGCAATTTCACCAAAAAATATCTTTATTTACATATTCTCTAGCAAACTCCAGTGAAGGGCTTTTTTCTTGCCACTCTGCCATTGAACTCAGTTTTTCTTATTACCCTTCGGACAGTTTCTGGATGGACACTTTTTATACTCTCTTCAAAGAGTTTACCTTTTAATTTTGGAGCACTTGGTCTCGGGTAGTTCTTTATTTTCCGAATTATTGTTCTTTCTTCCCAATCAGTCAGTATTATTGGTTATCCTTTTTGGAGTATCGACTCTAATCTATCTCCCTCTTTATATCTCTTTATTATGTCCTCAATTATGTTTCTTGTTATATTTAATATTTTATTGAGTTTTCTTTCACATTTTCCCTTTGCATGATGGAAAATTACGAGTTGTCTCTGTTCGAATGTTGTATTCCTACCTTTACGCCCCGTACTGTAGCGGCAGATGCTTCAGAACACATGCAGACAGAATAGCAAGCACAGAAACACTGTACCTACTGAGGCAGCAATTCCGTGCTCAGGTAAACAAATGAAGTGGCCGAATATTAAAGTGACGCCTGTTAATAGAAAAATATTTTTAATTCACTTGTGTAATGGACTGAAAATTTGTGTATTTGACATAATTACTATTAAGTATCAGCAAATCGTTTTCCATTTTTATTTTAGACTCAGTCCAATTTCTACTGTATAATAAAGGCAACAAAATCTAATAAAAGAATCTGGCCAAATATTAAAGTATGTCCTCAAATTTTCTTGACATGAGAACAGGTGGCAGATGCAGAAATTTCGCTGTGAACTGCAGCAAAGAAATAAGCCATCGGAAGCGGATAAGGGCTGGTCCGTTGTGCTTGCAAAAAAAATTGTTTTGAAATGTGCTTGTGTATGAAAAAAGAAAATTTTCTGCAACTCTAAATGTCACAATAGCATGCCTTGGCGCAACAAGTGGCTTGTGAGACAAAAAATAATAATATTGAGTTCTGTAACATAATTAGTCGTAATTTAACAACAAAAATAGTAATGATTAAGCGTCCCATAACATAATTATTTGTGTAATAAAACTATTTTGTGTTTCAACAACAACAACGACGACGACAATAGTAATAATAATGTTCATGTGCAAGTACCAATTTCCTGAAGTCATTTTAGTAATAAGTTATTTCTAGATTTAACTGAAATACCTAAGAGAAAACTACAATTTTCTCTGCTTTTGACGGATTTCACGGTCTGAAATCGTTACAGCGCGTTTTTAGTAATCACAATCAGTTATTTCTAGATCGAACTTAATTATATAAGTAAAAACTTGAATTTCCTAAAGATCCATTTCTATTTCAAAATGTAACTGAATTGCATAAGTGAAAACTAGAATTTCCTAAAGAGCTTTGTCAGAACTAGAATTTCCTAGAAACTTCGGGTTTTGACTGATTTCTAGTTCTGACTGTAACATATACATTTTCTTTATGTACTGCGATAAAGACGAACTGCCAGATCTACTAAGCCGCCACCCATTCTCTATTTTTATTTACAAGATATTATTTGACACAATGCTATTTGCTAATAAGTAATTACTCCTCTGTATCTCTGTTACGTATAAGAGCTCTCTTGAGCACTGAGCATTATTTTGGCTATTTATTATGTGTTTTTGCAAGGTCCTATTATGTGACCTAAAACTCTCTTTCCTAAATGCCACAATTTACATTTTTTAATTCGACTGTCTATGTTGTTCATAATATACTTGCGATTGAAATGAATTAAATTGAATTTCAGGAAGTGATACTACGTTTAAACAATCATTGCGCCAAATCTCAAACTGGACGCATTATCAACCCACACCGGCTGACTACAGTAAGGTTCGCTGGGTACCCAGGTTTCGAGCAGGCAACCTCACTCGTACCTGGGTCATCCTTCGCGCGTCGCCAGCCGGTGATCGGGAAATGTTATGGAATGATGACGGAATGGTGATGAGAACGGAACGACGTAGATGCTTAATATGGGGAAACGTAACAATCCCGAGAAAACTCCAATTGCAACTTGTCCGTCACAAATGTCACTATGGATTTTTTACATGAAAAATTCCAGGCTAGACCGGAACTCATGACAGGCCGAAGGTCTGACAACTCAACCACAGTTGCGACAGTTGGTAGTTTCTGTCACTTGATCCTAATAACTGCAGAAAAATAAGAAGTTTTGTTATGATATAACTTAGGCGAATTTAAGTACATTTTTACGAATGACTTCTTTCTATGCCAATGCTCATATTTTAATCAAATTAGATTGCACTAGGTTTTTTTTTACCGCAATTTTAGAAAGAGAAATTTACAAGCTACCTTCTTACATACAGAATCAGAACTGTAATAAAAAGTCGTTATTGTTTCTGAAATGTCATAAAGAGTTATGGAAGATTTTGTGAACTTCAGCTCCATCGTATGAATAGTTCGCGGTTCGATATATACGTTTAAAAATTGCAAAGGGGAAAGAGAAAACGTCTCTTGAATTCCAGCAACAAATCAGTGCTCACAATCAGCATTTTATGTGTTGTAATAACTTATGAAGCTCGTATACCTGCATTGAGTGCGTACCGCATTCTGACAGTACTTCTTAATAAAAGAAACAAATGTGCAAAGTGAATACCACCATATTTTAAATATGACCAACTTGCCATATGTAGCACTGGAGAAAATAAACGATGGCATCTTAAGTGTCGACAGACTTACGTATTCGATCTTAAATTCAAGATACAAAATGAAGATTGGAAGACAAGGAAATATCACCGTAATAGCTAATTATTTATTATTATTATTATTATTATTATTATTATTATTATTATTATTATTATTATTATTATTATTATTATTATTATTATTATTATAGTGAAATCACAACTTCCATAGATTGATTCATTATGATTCCAGTTCAAGTAACAGATTATCAATATTATCATAGAATATTACAAAATAATTTAAGAATTAGTGTAAGGAATCATCTTGTGCCGAACTTTGTTCATGAAGTTTCTGACTATCCTGCAGATGTTAGTAGCATTGCTTTTTTCCTTAGTGCAACTATACAAGTTTCCGATTAAAGCGTTTAATGATTACTGCTAGTATTTGTGGAGTCAAATCCACTGTTCACATATTGTAATTATAATAATAATAATAATAATAATAATAATAATCATAATTATTATTATTATTATTATTATTATTATTATTATTTATTGCTGCTACAAGAAATTAATAAAACGGAAATTTCAAGAATATTACTGCAGCGTAATGCATTGACACTTGCATGATGAGTTTTACAATATAAGTGTCCACTACTATTAACATCAGCTGTTGGATATTGTGTTATCGTGCTTGTATGATGGCCAGATGCTCTATTAGTAGGCTCGTATCCCAGCTACCTATAAACTGGAATGAGATTGCCTGATTAGAAGTATATGTGACGTTACAGCGTAGGTACAGGTATATTCGTAAACAAAATAGTTACGCATCCTCTGCCCTCTTCCTCTAGAACAGCCGTGGCGAAAATGCGACTCACGAGCACATTGTGGCTCGCAGTGCATTTCCCTTCTTCCTACCTACAACCCCCCACCCTCTCACTCACTGGAGTCAAATTCTGTTCCATTTATATTTGTCTCTGACCTGCGAGTGACGTATCGTCACAGTCTACTATATACAGTCACGAAGCTTTAGTTTTGAGGGTGCCAGAAACAATAGACTGTGACGGTACTATTTTGCATTGCCTGTAATGAGGCGATATTAGCGATCCTAGTGGTGAGCAACTATCTAATGTTTGCATATTTACTACGTATTGAGCTTCGCAACTGTATATACTAGACTGTGGTATCGTCGCAATGTCTCTCTCGAAACCATGTACCTCTATAAAAACGAAAGTTTCAAGTAGGATGGGAGGATGCATTTTTTTTTCTGACAATATGATGAGAATATTAAACGTATGATTTGTTCACAAGTATTACTAGGAAAACGGTTGTATAACATAAAACGGCATTATAAGTTACTACATGTTACTGATGAAACATTAAAAGGTTAAGTGTTGTTGTTGTTATTATTATTATTATTATTATTATTATTATTATTATTATTATTATTATTATTATTATCACCTCTGTACGTCGATCATTTTTCAGCAAATGTACAAATAAAGCGGTTAGATCTTCAATTTAACTCACATATTTACAATGTGATGTTAAATGAAAGCTAGCTGTAAGGACTTGACAAATGTTGAACTTTTCAAATCTTTGGCACAAAATAAATATTTGAAGCTTCGTTCTTCCCCTTGCTCTGTTGAAGCCATGTTCGCTATAACTTACGTTTGTGAAAAATTATTTTCAACAATGAAAATAATAAAAATCAAATTTAGATCACGACTGATCCTGATTTTTAAACTCTGCCGCAGAGACATTCTGAAGACAATTAATTTTAGGTTATGATAATGTGGCCTATGTTTTCTTGTTCATTTCTTTCTTCGTTACACGTACTAAACATTAGTTTGTAGCCTTGTACTGTATATAATTTTATTTAAGTGCTTGACGTAAGGAAAATGAAAAACCGTTAATGTCAGACAGCTGCTTCACTTCCCCTTCGGGTGTCCGCCTCTCACCATAGGTGCTATGCCTATGTTTTCTTGTTCATTTCTTTCTTCGTTACACGTACTAAACATTAGTTTGTAGCCTTGTACTGTATATAATTTTATTTAAGTGCTTGACGTAAGGAAAATGAAAAACCGTTAATGTCAGACAGCTGCTTCACTTCCCCTTCGGGTGTCCGCCTCTCACCATAGGTGCTATGCACGTTGCAGCTTACAGAGTGGCTCGGCGCACGATAGCATTTTCGCCACGGCTGCTCTAGAAAGTCAAAACCGGGACGCAGTCATAGTGTGTAGTCTTACCGATCACTGCTTTTACTAGTAATATTATTTTAATCTTTGTGGCTGATTGAAGGTTTCTTGCTAAGGTAAAATGTTTTAGGTAAGACGCTCAAGTGTGTAATATATATATATATATGCAAGGTGATTCACGAGGATTTACCATCACTTACGGAGCTTATTTCCGAAGATATTCTGAGCAAAATATGGTCATATAAACATTTGTCCTAATCTCAATATTTTCAAAGTTACACTAATTTGAAATTGTAAAATAACTTTTCTATTTAGTTTTAAGAGTAAAAGAATATTACAAATAGAGAATGAACTATTCAGAAGTATGATTTCTTTCATTGGCTAGTGTTCTGAAGCTAAAAATGTGTTAGTGGGTTATTTTACGACGCTGTATCAACATCTCAGGTTATTTAGCTTCTGAATGGAATGAAAGTGATAATGCCTATGAAATGAGTCCGGGGTCCAGCACCGATAGTTACCCAGTATTTGCTCATATTGCGTTGAGGGAAAATCCCGGGAAAACCTCAACCAGGTAACTTGCCCCGACCGGGCCACTTGGTTTCGCGGTCAGACGCGCTAACCGTTACTCCATAGGTGTGGTCAATATAAACAACATTACATATAAATTGTGTAAAATAAACGTAAAAGTGACAAAAACAGTGCACTGAAAGACACTGCAATACCAAAAGGCACAGAAAGTGTGTTCAACTTAATCCAAAAGAATCAGTACCATCACAATCTGAAAATTATGAAGATATTAACTCAACGTTAGCATGGATTTGTTTAGCCTACTATGATGTTCAGTGCCAACATTCCAATTAGTAAATTCAATAATCTACATTTTAAGGAATTTCTAGAGAAATATTTAGAAAATTAGTGGGTTTTCAGTGATGAGCTACATAGGCTATGCAATGTCCTAATGAAACACGAAATAATATCAGACAATAGGAATATCTTGTATTACATCATGCACCAATAACGTCATGTAGTATTGAACGAATTTCTTGCAATATAAAATAATTTCAAGTGAGATCCGCACATGTTCAAATTCCGTAACTTACGAATGCACGTTATTATTCACTGCAAAGGTCACGGCGAAAATGAACATCACGACTCAAGCGTGTTTTACTAGTATAGCTTCAGAATGTTGAGAGTTGATGTACTGACCGATTATTTAGTCCTGACAGCTCAGCGACGCGAAAGAGGGGAGGTAATAGGAGTAGTGGGGAGAGCTCCGGAGTAGAGATAATAGCGAGCGGTGGGTAAAGGAATGCAGTACAGCTTAATTGTACTAGAAACATACCGTTTTACCGCACGCATGACATCCGATCGCTCCGAGGGCAAGTGAGTGACTAACTCAAACACCCCTTGGCGTAACTAAATGGAATCGCCCAACCCAGGTGCACATCTCCGGCGACTGTCAGGACTAAATAATCGTACTTGTACGCCACGTACACGCAGCGACGACGACTTTGTTTATATCTTTGTCCTTTGCATCACCTGTGTTCGGCGTACTATACACACAATGTGTCTTTAAATTCAGTGTTTACGTAGCTAGAATACGGAGCCTACTATTACATTACATATTTTGGGACTGCTGCTGTTGCGGAATAACTATAGATTCGATGGAAATTATTTGGCATTGTTTCTGAGCTCTTACGCTGCATAATGATATTTTATTATTTAATTTTACTATCATCATCATCATCATCATCATCATCATCATCATCATCATCATCATATAATATATAATCAGTTTCAAATTCATTACATTTGTAAGCAGAATATTCTAATTTCGATTTATATTGAAGATATAGAGTGAACTATAATGCCATTATTTTAAGGGGTTATTATTTGAGAAATTTCGAACAAAAGCGTTTAATACAATTTTGCTCGTTTTTACTTCGTTTTCGAGAAAAACAAAATATTTTTATATATAAGTTTTCATAGAGTATTTTGGAAAAACTACTGAATTAATTCTCGATATGCTCAGTCAATTTAAGAGAGGAATGTATTATGTTGATAAATGATTGAAAGAAATTTAGTTTTGTAACTTTTCGTTCTGCAAAGAAATGTTAAAACTTGATGCACTCTGACAATGCTGAAAAGGTTATTGCCTGCTGGAGAGAAGCAGCTTGCAAAATTCGAGAAATGGATGAGACAACGAGAAATATAAACATAACACACACAATTGCTTTTAAAGGAAATTTTATTTCTTCTATGTAAGTTTACTGGTTACTACTTTAAAAACTGAAGTGGGAGGGAACTATTTCTAATTGCCTGAAAAAAATGCTTGTAGTACGACAAACGGAGAATTTTTTTAATCATTAATAAGATTTGTATAACGTAAAATAAGCTTTTCTTGTCTGTGTTCACCGAATATTTAATTAAAATTAAATCAAATGAAAGAGTTAAAAAATAATATGTTTAATTTAGTTCGTTTAACGTAAAATAAGCATAACGTATTTTTATTTATTTTTTTAGAGTTCTAAGTGTTTTAAAATTTTGTTTCTATTCTGTGACTTAAGCATCATTATTGTTTACAAACTCTAGTCTAGAATATTCAATTGAAATGGAAGAATAGAAATACTGATAGAACTCGGTTATAACGACATCCAAGCGACCTGAAAAATTGTGTCCTTATAAACGAGTGACGTAATAACCGAAGCTATAGACAAAATAGTATATGGGAATATATACAAAATTATCCGCTAGAGTAGATGTATTTTAGTGTTCTTACATATTTACTGTCATTTACTTCTTTAAATTACAGAGAATATTTGAAAGTACGGTATTATATAGTTTAACAGAATTATAGGCTTACATTACAAATTGCATGCTGTACCATGCTGTATGGACTCACCATGGACTGTATGGAAGTAAAACAATCAATCATTTTTTCTGTACTCAGCCCCCTGTTCAATACACACACTCTAAATTACCTTGTACGTTCATAATCTCAATCACAATTTTGCTGCTCCCTCCTCTGGCTTCGTGGTATCGATTCACAACTCTAATGGCGTCTAGAACTTCACTTACAGTAGGGATTGATACTTCAGATTCGTCTTCTTCTGCCTCGTCTTCCTCTTCTTTGGCATTTTTCACTTCTCTCACAATATCGTCATCTTTTTTGGGCCTCAGTTGTAACAATGCCATCATCTGGTGTTGCATACTCCTAATCATACTGACCTATAAGATCACCATTCATTTTTCCCAGCCATTCATATGAAGTCAAACCATCTTCATCTTCATCATCTTCATCACCAGCTGCAACTTAGCTGAGTTGAAAGAATTAAAAGGTTTGGCAGAAACAGTTCTGGATGGTTTTGACTTTTACTCGTCTCCATGATTTTTCAATGCCTCGTATTGCTTCCAACAATGCCACAGTATGATCCTGCTTCTTCTCGATGCATTCTATCAGTCTTAATAATATGAGTTTGCGATAGTGGCATTTGAGACTCCTTATTACTCCTTGATCCCTGGGCTGCAGTACGCTTGTAGTGTTTGCAGGGAAGAACATGAGCTTAATGTTCTCGAGGTCTTCAAGTACAGAGTGTGCTGTGATAGTTGTTCACAAGAAACTGGATTTTCCGTTTCTGAGTTCGGAGCTCATTGTCCCAATGCCTCAATTCAGTTTGAAACAAATCGGAAGTCATCCAGGACTTATTGTTTGCATTATAGCGTACTGGCAGAGTCTTCACATGTTTAAAACATCTGGGATTCTTTGACTTCCCAATCACAAGCAATTTTCTTTTCTCCGTTCCATCCACATTTGCACAAATAAGAACTGTGATTCGATCTTTGAATAATTTCCTGCCAACACATTTCTCATCTTTTTTTCTCTCTCTATGAGGTCGGGAGGAGAAAATTCCTATGCACCGCGACCTGAGGTCTATTGTACGCCCCTGGGATGAGTTGTTGCCCAACGACCGCACCCACGCCGAACCGACCTAACCCCCAATACCCTAACGACCAGTCCCACCATCCCTCTCAGTCCGTGTACCATTCCACCCCAACAGCCCCCTCACATTCCCCCTTCAAACGGTCTGAGGTGTACGCCATCTCTCCCATCTGACCAACGGTCTGAGTTGTAGGTCACCCCTCCGTCGGGAGGGGAGTGGGTTCCGCTGCTGGGTCATCAACTACCATGCTTTAGCATATCCATGGAGGCCGGTCGAGAGTGTCAGGAGCTTCGGAGGGCCGCCGCAGGTGCCATCTGAAAACCAAGAAAGACAATCGGAATGATAAGGAAAGGTAGATGAGGTGGAAAAGGAAGTGGCGAGAATGAGTGGGGTTCCATACGCCTGATAAAGTTACCTGATATTCATTCATAGGATGTGATGGAAAAACCCCGAAAAAAACTCACTCAGGAACCTCACTCAGGCAACTAGTCCCAAGCGGGGAATCGAACCCCGGCCCGCTGAGTTCGGGAGCGAACACGTTACCACGAGATCACAACGCTGGACGTTTCTCACATTTAAATTCAAAGGTTTTGTCAGGTGTCAATTTAAAGAAAATGCCAGTTTCATCGGTATTAAAAATGTTAGCATGTCCTTGGCATACAGCATGTCAGTATCCAAAAGTAAAATTGATTTTGACGTTATATACGAGGTAGATACACTTACATATGACATTGTAAGCAAGGTAGAAAAGCATACGTCTTATGGGAATTAGTTGGGACCATAGAATATATGGCGTTTTAGGCAAGGTGTCGCACAAAACAAGGTCGCTATAACCAAGCTTTACTGTAGGCCTATGTGGTAATCTTAATTTTGTTTGAAGTAAGTGTATCTTTTTGCCTGCGTTCTCTGAACATTTAATTAAAATTAGGTTACAGGGCTTATTTTACATTTTCCAAGATTTTATTTAACTTGAAATGAGCAGTGTTCACTCTCGCTCTCTAACACAGGTTAAACACAAAAATTAAAGAGTACTTATATCATCTATATTTTTTCTTACGTGTTTAAAAACAATGTACTGGCAATGACCTTCAACTTACCTGTTCATAACAAGACAGATGAAGGGGTTGTTCAGATCAACACAGTCATATGTGCACTCCCTGCTGATTTCACAGCGTTGCACAATCTCGTAGGTCATACATTTTAAAATGCACATTTTTCTGGAAAACTATCCAAAATACAGCAAAATGTATTTGACTTTTTTGTTGTTCTTTAAGGTACGTTTTCCTCGGTGCGATTATTGCAATAATCGTTCAACGATTATTGTTGAACGATGAAACGTTGGACGATAATCGTTGGTTACCATTTTCCTCGGAGCGCCTACGATTTGTTGATTTTTCACTAGTCGCGTGTTTTCATTCGCAATCGCATCGTTCTAGAGCAGCCGCGGCGAAAATGTGAATGTGCGCCTAGCCACTGTGTAACCTGCAACGTGCATAGCACCTACGAGTATGGAGGGAGGCGGACACCCGAAAAGGAAGTAAAGCAACTATCTGACTTATTAACGGATTTTCATTTTCCTTACGTCAAGCACTCAAATATAATTTTATACAGTACAAGGCTACAAATTGATGTTTAGTACGTGTAACGGAGAAAGAAATGAATAAGAAAACATAGGAACACATTATCACAACCTAAAATTAACTTTCTTCTGTCTGCGACAGAGTTTCAAAATAAGGAATTATGTCACTTACTGCCAGTCGTAGTTGATCACGAAGGTATTTGTCTGTCAGTCGTGATCTAAATTTGTTTTTACTATTTTCATTGTTGAAAATAATTTCTCACAAACGTAAGTTATAGCGAACATGGCTTCAACAGAGCAAACGAATGAACGAAGCTTCAGATATTTATTTATTTTTTTTTTTTTTTTGGCAAAGATTTGAAAAGTTTAACATTTTTCAAGTCCTTACATATAACTTTCATTTAACATCACGTTGTAAATCTGTGAGTTTAAATTGAGGATCTAACCGTATTATTCGTACATCTGCTGAAAAAGGATCGACGTACAGAGATGATAGTAATAATAATAATGATAATAATAATAATAATAATAATAATAATAATAATAACACTTAACCTTTGAATGTTTCATGAGTAACATGTACTATAATGCCGTTTTATGTTACACAACCGTTTTCCTCGTAATATTTGTGAACAAATCATACATTTAATATTCTTATCATATTGGCAGCAAAAAATGCGTCCTCCCATCCTACTTTGAAACTTTCGTTTTTGTAGAGCTACATAATTTCGAGAGAGACATTGCGACGATACGCCACTCGCAGGCCAGAGACAAATACAAATGGAACGGAGTTTGAATCCAGTGAGTGAGAGGGTGGGGGTTGGAGAAGGTAGGAAGCAAGAGAAATGCATAGCTATCATTGAGAGCCACAATGTGCTCGTGAGTCACATTTTCCCCACGGCTATCCTAAAGGAAGATTGAGCTTAACAGAATGAGTTTAATGAGTAGACGTAAAAGATTACTTAAATGCCTTTGATTGAGGAGATAGAAGACGACGAAATACTTCTCCATACGTATGGGATGAAAAGAGCCAAAAAACACAGTCTGCTTGAGCTCAATAATGAAGAGAGACTGTATCAAAAATTTAAAGAACTTAATTAGTAATTTAATTTTCCAACTTTATTGACAAACTCAGCCCATATATTGTCCTTGACCCTTTGATCCTTGTAGGACGCATGTGACAGCTGACACAGTGAGGGATGATTCGCCACTTCCTCGAGAAGAATTTCATCATCAGCGTCAGAAAACGAAGGAGCCATGATACACGTCTTTCTCACAATAAACGTTAGCGACTGACGATTATATTCAACCTTTTCCTGAACGACTATTCAAGACGTACGATTGTCGTTAACAACTCTAGCGGCAGTCGCTCGAAGGAAAACAACTCCATAGGAAATACAAAGAAATAGTGCTCAACGATTATCGTTGCACGATCATCGTTGAACGATCATCGCAATAGTCGCACCGAGGAAAACGTACCTTTACTAAAGAAGTCATCCACCAGAATTAATGACATTACTTACGGTTCACTCTGTATATATACATGCAGTGGGCTCTCTATGTTCGACTGAACAGAATTGAAATTTCAGTCCAATAAAGTTAGTGGGTGTGGCAGGTGAAATTAATACAAATTCTTATTGGTTATCCATCAACGAATACAGTATTGTACTTGCATTTTCTGCCCGCCTCGAGACTTTTGTATGCGCTTTTAGTACCACAATGGGTTTCGACAGTTCCGTCTTACAAACAGCACAATTCTCAAATAGAAAAAGGAGAGTTCATTAATTTAAAATCAGTGATTAGATATGAATGTCTTAATCAATAAAATATTCTGTTTTCCTTCAACAAAAGTATCACTACAAGATACAGAACCAAAAATTCCCATTCAAATGGCAAACCCATTTCTTAGTATCCGGATTGGCGTGTTTAATTCTCCTACGTAAGCAGTCAAACTATAGGATGTCGGACTTGTTTTCTGTCGAACTTAAGAGCTTCCACTGTACATAATATATAACCACTTTTTTCAATATATTATTGAAACTCGTAAATATTAAGTTAGAATGATTTTTTTATTATTGCAACGGCAGGCTAATGAAAGTAATAATTTAGTCTGTTTCTAACTCTCAAAGTAATTTGGCAGATTAGATTAAAATGTCTTAATTCTTCAAAAGCAGATGTTCATATATGTAGGTATCAACTTACTTGTACGTACTTACTACTAATGTTACACCAATTCAGTTGTATATTTGTAACAGCAATATCTCTAACAAACTGCTCCTTCTTACAAATGTTGCAACAATATATCGACGTAAAAACTTGACCCACTAAGTTTATATTAAAATTTTATAGTTTTAACACCCCTGCTATTTCAGAGAAAGCGATAATAAAATACGAAATTCGTGTAAATTATATGAAAAGAGGTCGACGTACAGGGTAACGCATATAATACAAATGCCCGCAGTTTTCCTTCCCAGTCCTTCAATTACAGCTGCCGTGACAAATGAATCAGAATCGTTGAATGCCACAAGGCCCCGTTTTCCACAGAACATTGCTTTACGAATCCCAGCTTTATGCAATGAGATTAGATCAATAAACATTTTTACGCCTCTGCTTACTCCTTAACGATAGAAATGAATTACGAAGGTGGTTTACATAGAACTATACAATAGAATAAAATTACAAAGTGGATTTTCATGGAAATATTTCGTTGGATTATAGTGGGAGTCATAGTAGATTCATACTTATAAACGAAAGTGGTTTATAGCAGCAATCGAAGTTGTTTTATACTGAAAAGCCTAATTGACATCCTGAAATACGAAGTTTGATTTTAGTGAAGTGCAGATCTCATAAAAATTAAAGCAGGTACAATGAAATGCGTATTTGGTTGATACTGAAATTCGAAATTAGACTGTGTTGAAACTCAACGTTTATTTATACCAAAATACCGTAGTACTCGGTGTGCCCAAACGCAACCGAGGATGATGGATTTTAAAAGGCGCTAAAATACTTAGCTTAGCTTCCTTCAGAAGTACAGTACATTAACGGCACGTAAGATAACATTATCAGCGATAGGGAACTCCAGGAAAAATGTGTCAACCATTGCTCGCCTACATTGAATTTTGACGAATATAATCTCTGCAGCTGAAACCGACGTCGCATGAACTACTACTACTACTACTACTACTACTACTACTACTACTACTACTACTACTACTACTACTACTACTACTGCTACAATTACTACTACTACTACTACTACTACCACTACTACTACTACTATATCACAATCTAAAATACCTAGATTGTTGGCACCTAAATACAGAGTTTGTTTATACTTAAATAGACCTATTTACTCGTAGTTTGCTTATTCTGAAATACCTATAGAGGATTCCACTTTAAGAAAATAGCATTGAACATATGGGGGGCTGTTCCATCAACTATTTAGGCCTACAAATATTTTTCTTGGGAACTAGGAATAAATTAGTTTCCTTTAATTCATAGAACATAATTTCATTGAGAACTAGATTGATTTCGTGTCCTAAAGCTATGTTACATTTCTAAAATTACCACATATTTAATTTACGAATAACGGAGTAACAGCTAAATTGATGTCCATAGTCTTCTCCTCTCTTGCCAAACATCCCCACTGAAAAATTTAAAAAGACGAGAAGAGGTGGTACTGTTAAGGCTAAGATTTCACACTATTAAAACACGTACATTGTCTGCGCTTATTTGAAGAAGTACACAAAATTTAACTGTCAGCAAAACAACAAAGGCATTAGGTATGTATCTTAGGTCTTGTTTGATTATAGTGTGAAGTTATAACGGAAAAAGTGTGCTGTACATAATCCTAAATTTGTATTACAAGCACTTCTTAACATTTTTAATAACGACAAATTGTGCTGCACTTGATCTTAATATGTATCATAAGCGCTCCGTAACATTTGAGCCGTTCAGAGCAAAAGTGGTGTAAGTAAAAATTGGGTAATGAGGTTTAAAGTAAAAATTCTGTAAAATAGAGCGCAAAGTAGCAATTAATATGGCCTTCTTGCTATCCACTGACTACTAATAGTTTCAATAAATTGAATATTAATTGCTACTTTGCTCTGTATTTTACAGAATGTTTACTTTAATCCTCATTATCTATTTTTTACTTACACCACTTCTGCTCTGAACGGCTCATTTAATAACGGAAAACGTATGCTGCAAAAAAAATTACATTTGTATTAGAAGTAGTGTTGTGGGATTTAATCGAATAATCTGATCGATTAATCGATCAATTTCTATTGTAAGATTTAATCAATCAAATTATTTAATCGAATAATGGAGTCGATTAAAATTAATCGTTTGTACTTGATATAAATTATTACTTTGTTAATGCATAAGGGATGTCGGGGGAATATGGGCACCTTAGTACTATTTCGGGTGCAATATCTCTCGGTTTTTTTCTAAATTAATTTTACAGCTGGGATATATTATGTTTCTCAACAATTTAGCTATATTATATAAGAATCCTGACTGCGTACTCCTAAACGTACGCAAGTAAAACTGCAAAATGCAAGTTAATGTGTTTTGCCCATATTTCCCCGAGTGTGGGGGTAAAATGGGCATTAATGATGTGAATCACAGTCAACTGAAAGAAGTGAAAAAACATTTAAAACACTTGAAAATATAACAGTATTAATTATATTATAAATTGTATATGCAATTTGTGAAGGTTATTGCGTAACGTCTTTGGCAGATGATGTGACTCGTTGGCGATGAATGACGTTTGGAGATTCTAAGATATTTGAATCAGTGGAAGGAATTGTATGAAATTTAGATTTGTTACCTGATGCTGCAGTGCCAATGTAAGCATAATCAGGAATGACACTCATGTGCAGTGGAAAAGGGCCTGAAGCTCGGAAGGCATTTACAGCCAGACATACATTGACACGTCTGTTTCATGCTTCTTTGACAATGGAAGCAAACTTGACCTTCGTAAAAGGTCTCCTATGTTGCCTGAAGAAAGCTGTAGCACCACTGTTGTAAGCTTTCTTCAAAGGACCAAACAGACTCTTATCTGCTGATTGAAGCCTGGCTGTGGTATGTGGAGGAAGACAAAACATGCATAATCAGTTTTCTACTGCAAAGTTAAGAGTGTCAGGATTACAACTATGTGAATCACGTCCATCTACTATCAGAATTGCAGGTGCACGCTTACTGATGTTGAAATAAACAACGAAGTTCTCGATTATTGAGAAAAATATACGAGATGTGATCATTAAATTCCGAGATTGTGTCTGCTGTGGGCGAAGGGATCACGTGATTGACACGCGTGCGCAGCAGTGACACTAGACGACCTTGAAGAGACATGGCGCAAAGTTTTGAAGCGCTATCTTCATTGAGACCTGTGTTGCACAAGGTTTTGTTAGCACGTGCATCCACGCATTTGCGAAATCACGATGGACTCGAAACTGGAGCAGAGACCTAACGTAAAATTCTTTAGGAAATCGGCAACCGTAACCCATGGAATGTTGAAGCAAGTCTACGGGAATGAAGCAGTGAGTCAGGTGAGATGTGTTTTGAGTGGCATTCGCATTTCAGAAATGGCAGAACATCGCTGAAGGACGACGAGAGGCCAGGTCGACCACATACGTCCAACACTGCCGAAAATGTCGAAGAAAATTCGACAAATTTTGCATAATGATCCTCACGTCCATTTTGAATATGAACGACCACAACTCTGGACAAAGAACAAATGGATGCTCCATGATGACACTGCGCCAGCTCACAGAGCTCTCGCAACACTCCAGTTTTGCACTCGTAATAAGATGGTCGTCGTTCCTCACCCCCGTATTCACCAGATTTGGCCACATGCGACCTTTTTTTTTTTTTGTTTCCGAAAATGAAATTCAAGCTAAATAGTCACCGTTTTGGCACTGTGGAGGAGATCCAACGTGAATAGCAGAAGGTGCTTGACAGGCTTCAAGAACGCGACTTTCAGGAGGCATTCCAAAAATGGCAGACACGTTGGGATCAGTGTATAGCTGCCCAAGTGGACTACCTTGAAGTGGATGGCAGCTAAATTTAAATGAGGTAATTTTATTTCCACTTATGGGACAGGTCTCGGAATTCAATGATCACACCTCGTATCTCCGTTAATGTAGGCAGACTGTTTTTTGAAGTACACCTTACTGACAGCAGGCAGCTTTTCTTTCAGTCATTATTATCCTCACTCCTTTTATAATGATACTTGGAGGAAAGTAGTTCCTTGCTGCATTGAAGCCGGCCACAAGGGTAATGGTTTCTCCCTTTTCTTTAGGGTAAATGCAATGCACCACTTTGTGTTCTTTGGGTACAATGACATCTTTCGCTCTTGTAATCATTTGTAGGCCATTTTCATCAAGATTGAAGAGTCATTTTTATGAAGTGTAATGCTTGCCCATATTCCCCCGAACATTAGCGCCCATATTACCCCGACACGTAGGGTTTCCTTTCAACAGTTGGTACTACCGTAAACTATTCACAAAACAACGTGTGACGCAATAGAACGGCAATTCAAGATGTGTTATTCTATATTCATACTATTAGATTTAAACTATTTTCTAAAGTTCATGTGTAATCTATTACATATAACATATCTAAAATAAGTATTATGAAATTTTAGTGTATTTGGAATTCAATACTCACGTTTTAGATGGCTGTTTTGACAACAATACTGCACAGCGCGCTTCCCACAGCAACCATTACGATACTCTCACTTTATACTAACCGTTATTAACGAAGAAACATAATTCGTTGCAAGAGTTTCGACATGAAAACGTAATATTGCCCATATTCCCCACGTGCCCATATTCCCCCGAGTTCCCTTACTCAAAGTAAAAATTCCGACAATATTCGTCTCTTAGAAATTGCTTACTTCAAACACAATAATACCGTTATTTTGTAACTGCAAAGCAGGTAGCATCGGGAAAATCTTTGCACAAACACTTCAGAAAGAAATTAAGATTATGAAGACAGTGGCCTGGTCTATCTCTATTGAAAGTTGAAACACAATGTGAAAACTTTATTAAGTTTGTCAGCTCGTCTTCCTAGGATATAAAATACATAATTTTCTGGAATTCGCCACCTCATCCCTTAGCCATGGCTACACTGTGTGCAAGTATGAGAGTAACTATCTCCTTCTCTTTCTAAAATTTTGTAACCCGATTACAATAGGGGCCAGTCTGCTGTTCTGTTGCAGTCTCTTTACTGAGTTTCTAGATGAAGCTTGTGTGTTTAGTTTGATAAAGAAAAAAAATCAGATTTCTGTGGTCTGTGAAAAAAGTGAAAACTCTATTACGTCATAGGCCTATGAGAGTAAACACGGTGAAACGTTTGGATTTAAATTGAACGATCGTGGAGAAGTGCTTGACAGAAAAAAATTCGTGTTTAGTGATGCAGGAAATATTGATACTAAACTTAAAGCAGCACTTAAATCCCAGGGAATCAGGGACGTCGCTAGGGGGGTGCGAAAGGGTGCACAAGCACCCCATAAAAATCGGAGCACCCCTTTCCGCACCCCAAAGGTTATTTAAAGCCCCGATTTGGGCAATTTATTACAAAAAATACTAGGCATAAGTTATTTTGAAGAACATAAACGAACATATTCCTGTAAGTGTGTAAAACAAATTTCATTAAATGCGAGAAATAAAAACTAGCCATTATTCAAACTGTACATAACATTTGACATTTTACACGATTCACAGTTAAACTCAAATCAACGTTAATCTTGTTTTTATTCCATCACTAAATAGCGTTACATCTGCTTGAACGCAGTTAGCATTAATATATACCGGTGCAATACAGTCGACTCGACAATGAACATTCCCGGATGTCAGACTCATTATTGGTAAACCTACTGTATACGTTATATTAATTATTTTTTTCATATGACGTCATATTAGTTGTGTTACGAACTGAGCGCGTATCATGACAATAATGTACCTATGAAGAAATCTTAGACAGTGCAATATTATATAGTTGACTTCTAACATAGTGAGTGTGTTCTTACGAGTTACTTTTTTTTTAGTAGGTTATTTTACGACGCTTTATCAACATCTAGGTTATTTAGCGTCTGAATGAGATGAAGGTGATAATGCTTATGAAATGAGTCCGGGGTCCAACACCGAGAGTTACCCAGCATTTGCTCATATTGGGTTGAGGGAAAACCCCGGAAAAAACCTCAACCAGGTAACTTGCCCCGACCGGGAATCGAACCCGGGCCACCTGGTTTCGCGGCCAGACGCACTAGCCGTTACTCCACAGGTGTGGACTACGAGTTACTAGTTTAAATAATATTTTGTTCATTATTATAAGATATAAGTGATTTGGTTGTAAAAAGACAAATTCTACAATCTGTTATAATATCTACCGGACAAAAACGTAATATTTCGGACTTCTTTTAAAAAAATTATGCAGAAATAAAGAAAAGTAAATGAAGATGAATATGTTACAAACGAATTTGAAAGTGAAGTGAAAGCGATAGAGTATAATACTCGCGCTTAGTGAGAGTGAAAAGGGCTTCCCTCTCGATATAGCTGAATCAGTTTCCGACTATTCTCAACATTTCGTGTTAAATGAATACCCGAAAAGAACATATGGAAAGCAGGAGAAAAGTTTCCAGTCTGAATGGTTTAAAACTTTCCCCTGGCTGGAGAATAGTGTTTCCCAAGATGCTGCATTTTGTTTCGGCTGCCGTTTGTTTCGCCTGCGAGTGGTCGTTGTTCGTCTCTAACAACGAAGGGCGGGAAAAAGCTGAAAAAAAGCACTATTCGCCGACACAGAAATAAAAAACATGAAAATGTTGAATCACGTAAGAAAAGTTGTGCTGCATGGGAAGAATACCGACGCAACAAAATAAGAGATCCACAAACATCAGTTGGGACCTTGATAACTAAGCATACGCAATTAAGGTGCGAGAAAATCGTATGTGTGTTGGACAAATAATAGAAATCCTCAGGTTTACTGCTATACAAGGTATCGCTCAGAGAGGCAACAATGAAACCCAAGATAATGAAAACCGCGGAAATTTCTTAGAGTTACTACAGCTAATATCTAAAAACAATCCCATTGTACAAAACAAACTAAAAGAAAGGCAAAAAATGCTAAGTATACTCATCCATCAATTCAGAATGAAATCTTAAATGTCATTGC
Organism: Periplaneta americana; assembly: GCF_040183065.1. Taxonomy (NCBI): domain Eukaryota; kingdom Metazoa; phylum Arthropoda; class Insecta; order Blattodea; family Blattidae; genus Periplaneta; species Periplaneta americana. Next base: position 12,406,574 of record NC_091125.1, on the reverse strand, counting down.
TTATGTTATTCTTGAAGTTGTGAGCAAACAAATAAACAGCGCTATTTATGGTAGACGAAACTAAAGATGTAAGTAAAACTGAACAGTTATCTGTCGTCGTTCGTTTTTACTGAATGACAAAATTCATGAACGCTTTTTAGGTTTTAGACCAGCTAGGCTAACTTATTGGACGCCACTTCACTTTGTATAATAATAATAATAATAATAATAATAATAATAATAATAATAATAATAATAATAATAGTAGTAGTAGTAAACAGATGTATATTATGTGCGTAAGTGCATGAGAGAACATTTTGGATTTTTTATATACCGAATTTTTACAGCTCGCACCCCATTTTTTACAGCTTGCACCCCATACGCACCCCCCTTGCTCTTATCCTGGCGACGTCATTGCAGAGAATTGACACAATAAATTATAAGCCTACATAATAAATATGTTAGTAAATAACTAAAATAGTTTTTTTTTTGTAATACAACGATACAGTATATATATATATATATATATATATATATATATATATATATATATATATATACAGAGTGATTCAAAACCTCTGTGACTAACTCTGAGGAGTGATAGATCTAACAATAAGGAACGTGTTAGGAAGAGAATGAGATAGAGATACTATACCTCACTCGTTCTACTAACGGAGGCATCTTGCGGCAACAGGGTATTAACCAAGACCCGTAAGACCAATGCTTTTTTCTTAAGGTGGAATACTTTATAGTGGGTTTATATTGAAATACGTAGTTGACATAAATTAAAATACAGCGTTTATTTAAGCTAATATCGCACTATATTCTTCTGAAATAATTAATTTGTTTATATTGAAATACTAAGGCAGTCTCTACTGAGGTACTTACTTGTTTATAGGCCTACTGATATATTTAGTTCATACTAAAATAATCTAGTTGGTTTATTAGGCCTACTGAAATACTTAGTTGATTTACTGAAATACTCAATTGGTTTGTATTGAAATATCAAGTCAGTATCTACTAAAATAGCTATTTTGTTAATACTAAACCATCTAGTTGTTTTATACTGATAAACTAAGTAACTTTATATTGGAATACCTCGTTTTTATACTGAAATACCTATTTGGTTTATACTGAAACACCGAGTCGGATTATACCGTTAGCGTATGCTGAAGTACATTCGTAGTTGGTTAGTTGGTTTACACTGAAATACCTAGTTCGCCCATACTTACATAATAAGTTAGTTTATACTAAAAACCTTGTTAGTTTATACCGAAATATCTAGTTGATCTATACTGAATTACTAAGTAGGCCTAGTTAGTTTCTAATGACATACTAAGTTTATACTGAAAAAACTAGTTAGTTTATGCTGAAATATTTAGTTAATTTTTATTTAAATAAAGAAGTAGTTTGTTTACACGAAATCCCTAGTTGTATACTCTCACATACTAAGTTAATTCATACTGAAATACCTTACTTACTTACAAATGGCTTTTAAGGAACTCGCAGGTTCATTGCCACCCTCACATATGCCCACCATCGGAACCTATTCTGTGCAAGATTAATGCAGTCTCTATCACCATATACCACCTCCCTCAAATCCATTTTAATATTATCCTCTCATCTACGTCTCGGCCTCTCCAAACGTCTTTTTCCCTCCGGCCTCCCAACTAACACTCTATATGCATTTTTGGATTCGTCCATACGTGCTCCATGCCCTGCCCATTTCAAACATCTGGATTTAATGTTCCTAATTATGTCAGGTGAAGAATAAAATGCATGCAGTTCTGCGTTGTGTAACTTTCTCCATTCTCCTGTAACTTCATCCCTCTTAGCCTCAAATATTTTTCTAAGAACCTTATTCTCAAACACCCTTAATCTCTATTCCTCTCTCAAAGTAAGAGTCCAAGTTTCACAGCCATACGGAACAACTGGTAATATAACTGTTTTATAAATTCTAACTTTAAGATTCTTTGACAAAATCTTCTCAACCGAATAATAACACGTATTTCCCATATTTATTCTGCGTTTAATTTCCTCCCGAGTGTCATTTATCTTTTTTACAGTTGCTCCAAGATATTTGAATTTTTTCGCCTCTTCGAAGGATAAAATATCTCCAATTTTTATATTTCCATTTCGTACAATATTCTGGTCACGAGACATAATCATATACTTTGTGTTTTCGGGATTTACTTCCAAACCTATCTCTTTACTTGCTTCCAGTAAAATTCCCGTGTTTTCCCTAATCGTTTGTGGATTTTCTCATAACATATTCACGTCATCAGCGTAGACAAGAAGCTGATGTAACCCGTTCAATTCCAAACCCTCTCTGTTATCCTGAACTTTTCTAATGGCATACTCTAGAGCGAAGTTAAAAAGTAAAGGTGATAGTGCATCTCCTTGCTTTAGCCCACAGTAAATTGGAAAAGCATAAGACAGAAGTTGGCCTATACGGACTCTGCTGTAAATTTCACTGAGACACATTTTAATTAATCGAACTAGTTTCTTGGGAATGCCAATACTGAAATACCTAGTTGATTTATACTGAAATGTTTAGTTTATACTAAAATACATTACGTAGTTTGTTACACTGAAATACTACTTGATTTATACTGGCATACCTACTAAGTTCATTTATACTGAAATACCCATTTGGTTTATACTAAACTATCTAGTTCATTTGTACTAAAATAGACAAGTAGTTGGTTTACACTGAAATTCCTAGTTGCTTTATACTGATATACTAAGTTAGTTTATACTGAAATACCTAGTTGATTGTATTGAAATATTTAGTTGGATTATACTCTAATACATACGTACTTGGTTTATACTGAAATGCCTGGTTTTTTTTTTTTTTTTTTTTTTTTTTTTTTTTTTTTTTTTTGTAATGACATACTGAATTTATACTGAAATACCTAGTTGGCTTATATAGAAATATCTAATTGTTTACACTGAAATACCTAGTTAGTTTACAGTGAAATACCTAGTTGCCTCATATGGAAATACCTAGTTGGTTTAAACTGAAATACTTTTTAATACCTAGTTGACTTATACTTAAATACATACATAGTTGATTTCAACTGAAATACATAGTATGTTTATAATGAAATACGTACGTACTGAGGTACTATGTTAGTTTATACTGAAATTCCTCTGAGGTTATAATGTAATAATGTTTATGCTCGACCATGCCGAAATGTAGTAATTATACACCTGGTAGCAGACCTTTAATGCATGTCATTAAAGTACACCTACTCATTAAAGGTCAGGTCTTTCAGCCAATGACGACTCAGGTTACAACTGTTCCGCCAATGACAGGTCAGCTTTCTACCGTTATAAAACCGCAAGTATCGATTATTCTCGGATATGCAATCGAAAGAGAATTAGCGAAAATTCACGGAGGCTGGAAATCCAATACTGTCGCAGAAGGTTATGTTCTGTTACTATAATAATTAGCGTTAATTGTAAATAATATTCAAATAAATAAAATTTGTCATCTCGTTTTTCAATGTCTAATTTTATTTCAATGTTATCTCTGTAGGTTCTTATGGCCTAGCAAGGTCAATGTGGACATCTGTTCCTCCGAAAAAATCAATACTTTCGCGTCTGCGCACATCTCACAACATACGGGACATTGCTCCAGGTCAGATACAATAAAATTAATAATATCAAGTTAGAAATATGGTCGAGCATAAAAAGTCGTATGAAACTCGCCTATAATGGTAATTAAGAAGCTCGTATGAAAATTATGAAACTCGCTTGCGCTCGTTTCATAAATATCCATACTCACTTCTTAATTACCTTCATTATAGGCTCGTTGCATAATGCACTATTATACTGAAATACAGACGTAGTTGATTTACACTGAAATTACATAGCCTATTAGTTTATACTGAAATACCCAATTGCTTTGTTCTGACGTACTAAGTTAGTATACCGAAATACCTCGTTGGTTTATACTGAAATACGTATTTGGTTTACATTGAAATACCTAGTTGCTTTATAGTGACATATTAAGTTAGGTTATATTGAAATATTTTGTTATTTTATACTGAAATACATACGTAGTTAGTTTACACTGAAATAACTGGTTGGTTTATTCTGACATGCTAAGCTAGTTTAAACGACATACCTAATTGGTTTATACTGGAATACTGTATCGTTGACTTGTTTTGAATATACTTGTTATTTGAGTATTACATAATTTGTTTACACTAAAATGCCTAGTTTATTTATACTCAAATGCAAAGCTGGATCATTAGAAGATCTAATCGACAAATATTGACAATTATAGAGTTAAGACATGTGAGAAGAAACGTGAGTGATTTTTTCTGGGCCATGAAAAGAATTTAGATATTCTAAAATAATTGAGATGACTATGAAATTTGTCATTTATTCAAAATTACAGACGAACTCGGAAACATCATGTGAAAAAGAATTTTCCTTATCTGCTAAAGGAGGAATAAATACTTGGAATCACCGCGGGAACAACAGAATGAGTCACATGGTCTAAAACATGAAGGTGAAAAGATGATGATGTCGACGACAACAGTGAAGATGACTTCGAAAGCATAATAACATATTGCTTTGATGAAAGGATTGAAGATTCTTCTCTGACATTTGCAATAAATCTGTCATTCAATGAAAACGAGTTAACGCAATATATTTAGTTTCTTGTGATGTTTCTTGCTTTACTGTTATCTGTGTCATGTAAGCATAGAAAGTAGTACTTAGTTTTAAGTTTAATTGTCTTGTACTGTAAATAATTTATAATTAATGCTATTATCACTGATGCACAGTTGTCGGGATGTTGGCATTTTATAAAATGAAAAACAATGATTTCAAGGCCCGATGTATGGTCAAGAAGGGAGTAGAGAGCTCTAGTGAGAAGGGATTTTCATTGCACCATTTCAAACGCAGATGGATACAGGGTGAAGGTCAGTGCTACCTTCGTCTTCAATTGAGAAGGAGAAGGGATCATATACTCATTCGGGTCGTTACAACCGGCTAAATCCAGTCAAGTGGCAGTCAACTTGATTAAGCCAGTTGTAACGGCCACACACGCTCACCTGAAAGAAGGATGTAGATCTGTCTGTGTTTTATATCAAAATGGTCTAATCAGAAATGAGATTGCGTAATTTAGCTACAGTTCACAGGATAAGGGATAGAATCATTTCTGGTCAGGACATGAACAGTGATAAACAAAATTTCAAATTTCTTATCTTTACAAGTACGGAATACAGATTCTGATTGAGTAGATTTTCTTAATTTTGTGGGCTACGCAAAAATAGCATGCAAGAAGATTAATTAGGAACGGCAAATTTTGTTACAGAAAAGTTGTTTATTTTATTTCATGGTCGCATTGCCATTGAATGTTAAGTTTTCTTATAGATGTGATGAATCGTTTAAAGTCTCGAAATTCATTCATAGTAGTTCTGTTCCTAATTAAAATAAAAAATCTAACATTTATTCTAATTTTTTATGTATTGATTTATATTTTGTATGAATAATATACATAGTAATTTCAGTAAAATATTTACAATTTCACGTAGAAAAATCATTTCTGAAACACTATGCAGCTTAGTAAGAACCAAAAATCTATTCTACAGCTCAGATGGAGTCCCCATCTCATATATACAGGGTGATCTGCTTAATTTTTTAATAGGTTATTTTACGACGCTTTATCAACAGCTTAGGTTATTTAGCGTCTGAATGAGATGAAGGTGATAATGCCGGTGAAATGAGTCCGGGGTCCAGCACCGAAAGGATCTGCTTAATTCTTTCACCTCCGATAGCGTGTGAAATATTTCAGATATAGACAAACCGGGAATTACAAGTTAAATTACATGGAAGGGGATCTCTGATACATGTAATGGTCCACACCTGTGGAGTAGTGGTCAGCGCGTCTGGCCGCGAAACCAGGTGGCCCGTGTTCGAATCCTGGTCGGGGCAAGTTACCTGGTTAAAATTTTTTCCGGGGTTTTCCCTCAATCTAATACGAGCAAATGCTGGGTAACTTCGGTGCTGGACCCTGGACTCATTTCACCGGCATTATCACCTTCATTTCATTCAGACGCTAAATGACCTGAGATGTTGATACAGCGTCGTAAAATAACCCAATAAAATAAAATGATACATGTAGGCCTAATGTAGGCTATTTTTTGCACATGAAATTATTTTCAAGACATGAGAGTCAATTTTCTTTTTTTAAATGGGAACCAACTATGTTTAGTATTGCAGATGTTGCGTTAGCTCTGTCTAATAACAACTGGCTACCTTACTGACTGTTTGAATTCACCGGTAAAAATAAACATAAGCAATGTCTGACCAAGGATCGAACAGAGGGAGGACAATTCTGGTTAGATTTGTGCGTCAATTAAATCACAATCACAATATACTGTACGTTTTAATACTACGGAAATGTTACATATGGTGAAGTGAGTCGTAAAATAGTGTACAATAACAAATAAACAATAATAAAATTATTCTAAAAAAAAACAAAACACAAAATCTCCGCTGTGCAATCAGAATCAATGTGTGCAATCGAATGCCTATAAATGATTGACAGGTTAAATTGATTTCAGTTTAAAACATTCATACCAATTAATTGTACAGTATATTAGTAAAATGTAGTTTAACGTACCTCCTCACACGTAAACCTTCTAGAGAGCCGTTCCGTAACACTTTCCCGATGTCTTATCGTGCAATTGAAGGGTTCAGAGTCATAGTGGGCCAAGCGCCATTTATTAAAAACGAGAAAGCAAGGGTTAAAGTTAAGTGAATACCATAGTTTAATGAAGATTTACATATCATTTAGTTTTAATGTGTATACTTTATATCACTTACTATATGTTTCCATTGAATTATGGTAATATCTTCATTTTAACTCTTGTTTTCTACTGTTTTAGTAAATGGCGCTTGGCCCACTATAGTTCTGAATCCTTCAATTGTTCAGTACAGAATTGAAGAAATAAAAGTTGTATTGGGTATTGTACAGTACTATGAGTGTGTTCGATCTTCAATTACGTCATCATTATGAACTAGACATAAGGAAGGGTACGTCTGATATTGTTTATGTTTACTCTTACCGGTGAATTCAAACAGTCTGTAAAGTAGTCAGTTGCTATTAGACAGAGCTAACGCAACATTTGCAATACTAAACATAGTTGGTTTCCATTTAAAAAAAGAAAGTTTACTCTAATATCTTGAAAATTATTTCATGTACAAAAATACATTACGTGTATCAGATGTCCCCTTCAATGTCATTTAACTTGCAATCGTCGGTTTGTGTATATCTTAAATATTTTACACGCTATCGGAGGTGAAAGATATAAGTGGGTTACCAGGTATAAAAAAATCAAATTCTCGTTCAAGCTCTATCTACAGAATGGAATACGGTGATAGGATAGCGGAAAGTGAGCAAGAATGGATTAACTACTATCCTGTATTAAGATATCCTAATACCACACAAAAATGTTTGTAGGAATTGCACATAAGTAACTATTGTGGGTTAGGATACATCTTCACTTAATACCATAAACTATTCCTACTTATTTAATGCGCAATATTTGAGAGGTGGAGTGTGAAGTGTGATAATAAGTAATAATTATATTCATATCATTTGCAAATCTGAGTTAACAACGTACTGTTCATACTGTGATTAACTCATGAAAAGATCTGTCGTTGACTTATATCATTGTTCGTAATGTGACAATGTAATTACCCAGGATTGACAGGTAATTGAAATATTAAATGTAAATTGAAATATGAATATTTACTAAGTATAAATAGTGATTTATATAATATAGGTGTAAATTTAAATATAAATACTGAGCGTGAATAGTAACTGAAATAATAAATTAAATTTAAATATAAATGCTTAAGGTAAATAATAATTGAAGTAATAAATATAAATTTAAATATAAATAGTAATTGAAATTATAAATATAAATTTAAATATAAATACTGAATGTAAATACTAAACGTTGGTGGCCTTCATTTTGAGCACCTGTTGTGAGGTAGAAAATGAGACTTTAACTCACATTTGCAAATGATACAAAATAATTTTAAAAGTCTAAATAATAATGTAAATAATAAATGTAGATAATATGGAAAAAAGTAATGATGGAGAGAGACATGTTTAAGCTTATATCTCCTTAATCTGACTTCGCAGTCCCCAAGTTTCCTATCTCGAAATGTTCTGTAGAGCATCCCTCATTTCTTGTTTATCTTTTGCACGCATTTTCTGAATCATCCTGTGGATTAGGTCTCCAAATGTAGATTAAATAAGATTATCTGTACACTAAAGACTTTCTGTCTCTCCCTTAGTAAACTGTATCGTGGTTGGAATGTGAAAAGTAGAGAACAAAGTTTAGACACAAAACATTGCCTAGAAGTGGCTACAGATTTAAGGAACACACGTTATAGGATGACGTTAACTGATTAATTTACTGATGTACCTTCAGGTTCGTATGCAAAATGAAATGTTCTGTTTAAAAAATAAATCTTTCGTTCGTCAGGAGTTCAGATGTGATCTAGTGAAGGTAGCAACTCAGAAGATAATATTGTAACTTTTTATTCTAATTTTAACCACCACAATGTGACTTTTATTTCTTAATAATTCACCTCCACTCAACACAGCAACAAGATAGTCGTTATTACACCCACACGACGACAATAACAATACACGTGTATTATTGATAAGAAACACAATGTACTCCTAATTTCAATTAATGTTTACAAAGCACTAAGTGCAGAACAAAACTGTCAGTTCTCAGTTCACAATTCGCTTGCCTTGGCTACTTCTTCTAGCTCACTGTTCAAGTTCACTGCACATCGAACTCAGATCCTCCAGATGCGTCGCCTTCGCCTGGTCACTGCCACAGTTACGGACTCACTCAAGTTCACTGCACATCGAACTCAGATCCTCCAGATGCGTCGCCTTCGCCTGGTCACTGCCATAGTTACGGACTCACTCAAGTTCACTGCACGTCGAACTCAGATCCTCCAGATGCGTCGTCTGGTCACTGCCACAGTTACGGACTCACTCAAGTTCACTGCACGTCGAACTCAGATCCTCCAGATGCGTCGCCTTCGCCTGGTCACTGCCACAGTTACGGACTCACTCAAGTTCGCTGCACGTCGAACTCAGATCCTCGGGATACGTCGCCGCTGTCTAAGACAAGACTTGAAGTCTGACTGAAGACTAACTAACTTACTCGCGACTGACTGACTCTCGTCGGCAACTCACGGTGTTATTTATTTACCACGAACATCTAGAATGTTCTGCGTCGCGAAACTTCTGGACCTCCACAACAATCCGCTTCCAGGTGCTTCCCTACTTCCGCCCAGTCACAGTCGCTTTTTCTTCCCCCTCACTCCGCACCGCGGCTAGCGTCAGGGGTTCGTGTTTCCGTTTCCCCGCACCTTCCTTCTCACCAGATGCACGCGCAACTCCCCAACGCGACCAGAATATTCCAGACGGATGTCAAAATTGTCACAATATTAAAATGCTGTCAATAATATCTGTAACTTTGCCTATGCTAGTAAAAGTGTCCGGATATGATTACTTTTCAGCCAAGGACGAAAACATATTATGTTATAATGTGTGTAAGTTGGACATAAAAGTTAAAAAACGTCGTAATTTACAAAAAAAAAACATTATAGTTCTAAAAGACATATCGAACATGTGAAATTATTTAGTGATTCCATTTCGAATCAGACCACTTTTTATTATGACTTGTACCTGAGATTGGTATGTTCGAATGAACCGTTCCATAAACTTGAGAATCCACATTGTAAACACTTGATTGAAAGGTATACGTCTAGAAAATTGCCGACTCCAACAACAATGAGTACACAATACTACCTTCGTGTTATGAAAGAATTTTTTGTTCTATACGATCAGCTGTTGACAACAATAAAAGAGTTAAACTAAAACTGAGGAGTGTTCTTGAAAAAAATCTGCATATTCGAAACACTTTGAAGTGCAATATGAATTAAATAGTCAATAGGCACAAGATAATACCTACACATCAACCTTATAATAAATATAAACTATTTCAAATTCGTACCACTAACATCGCCATTTTCGTAGTACAAACATTGTTTCAGTGAAAATCGAACAGGTTTATATTTGGCAATTTACGAATATACACAACTGTACATTGCAACAAAATTAGTGACACTCAGGACCTTTTCACATGTGACGGTCTCGGGTGACGTTCACTGGTGATTGCATTGAACACTCGTGAGTCACTGGTGTCGAACACAGCATTGCCAGCTGACTAGTTAGTAGCTTCTGATAAAAGAATTGGTGATTAGTTAGTGAAATGGATTCGAGCGAGGACATTTTGTTGTTACTGCTATTGAACAGGAGGAGAATGAAGAGAAAACGTTTATTACACAGACATTCACTGCTACGTGATCGGCTGGAGAAAGGCTTGTTTACACTCTGTATGACGACCAGAGACAAGATGACAGGAAATTTGTTCAATACTTCCGAATGTCAAAAACTTAATTTGATGAACTACTGTAAGAATATGAAAGAGGAAATCAGAGGAATGGACACGATACTAAGGAAAGCTATCCCACCAGATGAAAAACTTTTTCTTACTTTAAGATACTGTAGTATTACTGTCTTTTATTTTGAGCATATTTGACGGATTTTAACTGGTAGTAGTATATTATATTTTGTAAAATAATATAAAAATTTCACTGATAAGTTCATCGTTGCTCTTCATGTGCTGTCGGAAAATATAGCAAAGATTACTAGAAATATTATGTGAACATTTGTGGTTACTACATGTCAATATTTCATTTGTTTCTTTTTTCTATCATTATATTTGTGATATGTATACTCGTAGTTCAATGCTAAATGTTATGTATTGTTAAATATAACTTTCCATTGTAAATTAGTATGGTAACAATTACAAACTATACCGCCATATATCATTACTTAGCATCACATGAAATGTACTTTAGAATTCTTTACAGTGAAAAAGAAAATATGCAACTTACCAATTTTGTTTCTTTCATCCATACTTTTCTCATTGAAATCAGGCACAAACTAAGCTATAATTTCTTGCCAAACATTCGTTTTCATCACTTTATTGCTATAGTCATCGCTTTTGACATTCCAAATAGCAGGTCGGCTTTCTACTTCACTTATAAAATCTTCTATTTTAATCAAATCTAGACTCATGGTTGGACTGTGCTCGAGTACTGAGTGAGTGCTTTTTTGCCAATCTACAACCTGTGTCTTGTGATCGGTGTCCAGTGCGAACTCTCCAATTAAAAAAAAAATGAATGTCTGGTATGACTGGTCTGGACACAGTGACCTTGTCCGTCACAGTGAAGAGAGCGAGTCACTTTTGCGTCATTGTGACTGGGTCGGGTACTGCAGTGTCCCGGTATGAACGCTCCAATTCAAACGAATATATCTCTCAGTGACCGTCACTGGTGACTGGTGTCCTAGTGTAAAAAGGCTCTTAAAGTACACAATTAATTTTTATTTCTAATATATGAGAATGAGGTAAGTCACTTTCGTAAATGTGTGTTATACTCTATTTTTTTAGTCATCTAACAATACGGAGCAATATGGATTTTGTTCATATCGGTGTCTAGAATTCATTTCATCGGGAAATTACGCACATTGAAGATAACTTAATTATTTTACTAAAAATTCGTAAATATTTATTACAAAATAACATACCTTTTCTCGAGCTTTTCTTTGCATAAGATGAACGTGTCATTCACTGTGTTCTAAGTGGTAGCGTGGGTAACAAATAAATTCAGCGATCCCGGGTTCGATTCCCGGTAGGATAATTAAGATTCCCATTCTAAAATGAAATAATAGAATTATCACAGGTAGATACTTATGTCTTTCTAGACTTAAAGTAACCGATTCTGGAAAGAAAAATTAAGATGTATATCCTAAAATAAAATAGTAGAATTGTCACAGGTAGCTACATATTATGCCTTGCAAGACAAACTAGCATTTTCGATTCTCGGAAGGAAAATTAAGATACCTATTCTAAAATAAAATAGTAGAATTATCACACATGGTTTGCAAGACTAAAAGACATTGAGGCATAATATAAATTGTAGAAAAATCTTACATTGGGAATTATTTAAAAAGTACAATTTCATTTTGTCTACACAACCATACTACAAACACACTTTAGTTATTTTCCTATAAAATACACTATGTCTGGCTCATAACAACAAAACAACACATGCTAACAAACAGCATTTCGTATTTAAAAACAGATAAAAGAGTCAATTAACTGATACGACAGCACTGCTTAGGAATATTGCTATAAGACATACTGAAATAAATTCAGATAATTCGCAAAGAAATAAAGACGTGGAAAATGAATAAAAGAAAAATTGAGCCTATTATAGTATACACAACAGACATGATATCAAAAGACATAAAACTGGAGATCATCTTACTAGCATTGCAAAAACTATTTAAGACAATTATTGCCATATTAGAAGAGATATTTTAATGCAATATCAAATTGTATGTTGTAAATGTGTAATGTAACAAATATCTTGCGACTAGTCTTTCAAATTTGTAAGAACATTTTAAATTTACGCATCTTATAAATTGTAATGTCATATAAAATGTATTTTCCAAATTTTTCTTACAAGACAAATGCAAGTATTTTATAGAAACTTTCAATAGTTTGTAACTTCAAGTGTGTGTTGTACACGTTTTAACAATTAATCAATAATAACAATAATAATAATAATAATAATAATAATAATAATAATAATAATAATAATGACACTGGTCTAAAAATACTCGTTGAAATGTGTCCAGCTTTTTAGTAATCCTCCTAAAGATGTAATGTGATTGTTCGAAATCCAAATTTAATTTTAATTTTACTCTATCATGCTCGGTTTTCAAAAATATCAAAACAAAAATGATAGTTAATTTAAATTTTAACTAAATTTTATAGCTACTAAATACGCAGTTATTTCTATAATTATGCAGAGACAAAATTGTCCCTGCGTGTGTTTAATTTGGTTTAAAAACACATATGAAGCAAAAGACTAGAAATATAGGCCTAACAGTTGTGTTTAAAGTTTTATGGATTTCGATTTATAACACTCATAATTGGGAAGAAAAATTGAAGCTCTGCTCTGTTAGTCTTAAGTATCTCTTTTGAAACTCCAACAGTAATTGGCCATCAATGACATATTCTACTTGTAATATCCTTGGTACCGTACCGAACTTTCATTGTTTTAATGTTAGATGAAATCTTTCACCCTTTTCCTAACACACACCACTAAGATTTACAGGAAAGTAATCAATATGGCTGTTGAGGAAACGCACTTTATACTTAATCTACTCACTAGATTAGTTCTGTAACATTTTCTCCACAATTTCCTTATAGTTCTCTGTGTTTTTGTTTCCCAGAAAGTTTTCTGTCACTTTTTTATTCACCAACCATGCTGCCTTTTCCAACACGGACATCAACTGAGGAAGCATGAGTTGACTAATTTGGGATTCATAAAAAATATCTGGTACTATCTTCGCTTCAGTTTTCTATGGAAATTGTAACAAGAAATGAGAAACAGCCATTGTCTTTATTTACAGCAGTTATGAATTGCTTCTTGAGGCCTACTGTAACACTGAGTCGCAGAAGGACATTAGCAGGCAAAACAATAGGTTCATGAGGTACCTTTTTTGTCAAGGTATTGCATTCGTCCAGTGTGTTCATTTTTTTCTGGTCCTGTACTGTGATCTAGTCCTATTGTCCCACTCACAAAGGAAACATGAGTAACTAGTAAATCTCAGATGCTGGCCGAGAAAAATAGTGAGCACATTTAATTTGTCACAAACAATACACTCATCTTCATAATTTTCTTCAATTTCTTTAGCAGAAGTTCGAAGATAATTATTTTAAATGAACTGAATGTGCAACAGGAATACCTCGAAAGTATTAAATTAAGTTTGTGTGAAACAACGGCCTTCAGACTTGTCCTTGAAATTTCTATGAAGTCTTCCACTGTTGTGGCTGAGGGGTTAGCGACTCTAACTCCGAACCCAGCGGTCCAGGGTTCGATTCCTGGTTAGGACGAGTTGCCTGGGTGAGGTTTTTTCTGGGGTTTTCCCTCATTCGAATGGATGAATATCAGGTAACTTTATCAGGCGATTGGAACCCCACCCACCTTCGCCACTTCCTTCCCTCCCTCATCATCCCATTTCTAGTTTTTCAGATGACTCTACAGGCGGCCTCCCGAAGCTGCTGGCTCTCTCGACCGACCTCCGTGGAATGTAGTTAAGTGAGGTTGGATGGCTTCTGCAACGAGCACACGAGGCGGACCTACTCGGGGGTGGAGTTTCGCCTCGGACCGACAGGAGTGTCTTGGGGGAAGTTGCCGAAGCACGAATGGTATATGGATTTCTATCGCCTGTAGGGACCGGTCGTTAAGGGAGTCATGTGGTTAGGTCGGTGCGCGTAGGGGATCTGTGGCACGCAACTCATTCCCTATCGAGGGTTAACGCAATAGATCTCAACAGGTCGCAGTGCTGGGCCATCCGTGCCCCCCTCAGTTAAATTCCATTCCATTCAGTGGCGGCTCCTGCATATTTCTTAAGAGGAGGAAAGAAATTAACAGCACTAAATGACACCTTCTCGAATGAAACATGCTACAAATTAGCCTACATGCATACATGTAAGACCAGGTAGTGTTGGGGTTGGCCTTCCCTTCTGTATAGCAATAATCTGTTCTTGTAAACTGAGTTTCCTAAATTGTCCAAAATATATTATGATTTCACTTCCATTCATTGTTGAATAATTGCACAAATTAACAATTACAAGGAAATTCACAACACAACCTCGTAGCATTTTTCGAGCACACTACAGCATCATACCTATTGGAAGAGACTAGCTACTAACTCGTAACCGGAACCGTTTTACGGAAAAATGAAAATGGGAATGGGAAATAATCTGAGGAAAGCGAGAACACTGCACCCACCCACGTGGTCTGTGTTGCCACATGTACATTTTACAAGTTCAGTATCACATACTTTTGAAGAATGTCAGTTTTTGTAAAGTCACACTATCATTATTGTTCAAAGCTGCCGGTGGCCGATTAATTTTTATGTTAAAAAGGATGTAGTTTGGAGTACCTATTTCAGTTTCAAATATATTTGTACAAAACTGACAACTTAGCTGTTGCCCTGTCTAGTAAATAATGAATAGAAGTGAATTTCAGGGGCCAACTACATAAAACTACTTCCTCTTTGTTTTACATAAACCCGACTTTAACTTTCAAATATCCACGAAAGTTTCAAACCATGAATAGTAGCCTATATAAAGTCCAATGAATAATATTTTTGATTTATAATTTAAAAAAAGTTTACATGGTGTCTTTCATAGCGTTGCGTTAAAACTGTTTTTGTTGCGTCTCCTCCTAGATGTGTTATAGTCCGGTTGAATGCAACATCGTTAGGTGACAGCGGAAGCGAGCTTGCTGCACGACCAGTTGGTTTCTATTTCCCCTCCATGACTGATTCAGAGGAGGATATCCTCCCTCTCCGTTCATTTACTTGCTTTAAAACTCTACTTCTTTCTCTGGCCGCTAGTGCGCTGTTGTCTATGTGTGTTAACTGCAGTAGAGGAGGAATGGAGTGCCTTTCCTCTACACAGACAATCTAGCATCTTTCTCACAGTTTTCTACAGCACATGAGCGCGCGTCGTTTAAAACTCGATCAATCGAGCTTTTCTTATAGCTGTGAACTTAAAAATTGTCGAATCTTCCTCGAATTTCAAGGCACATATTTCATTTGGTATTTACTTTCAAAAGAAGAAAATGTGAGGAGGACGTTCCTCCCTTCCCTCCCCCGAGGAACCACCACTGATTCCATTCTATGAAGTCTTCAATCATGAAGTTAATTAAGATATTCATAGCATTAAATACCAACTATGTAGTTAGAGAACAAAAGTTTATCTCTTTTCTTGTTCTTGTTAATCCCATATTATCTCTTAGGCCTACATATCATTTAATTTCGCTTGTTAAAATATTGAGACTGCTTTAAGACTTAGATTTCAACAATAGTTTGGAACTGTTGAGCCTGTTATATTGTTCCTTGCAGGAAGGTGAATTGTTTTCACTACCAAGGCCATAAGTCAAGAATAAATAGGCACTTGGTCACTGTGAGGAATTGGGGAATTTCTGAGTCGAAATTAGAATATTTTATATACATATTATATTCTCTGTTGTCATTCCTGCAAGGTTGCACAAACATAAATAGCAATTTAGTACGGTCACGAGTTTCACGTATGCCATTGAGACATCAAACGCCAATGTCTTTCGTTTGCCATGCACTCATTTTCTTATATTTTCACTTCACGAAGAACATGGTACGTAATGGGAAAAGTGCTGTTCAACTCGATCCCCAAGTTGTATATGAAGTAAGCATTATAACCATTTTTGTAAAAGTCTGTAATACTTATTCTCTACTTTCTCGGCGTATAACTGCCATACATAAAGCAAAGTGAATAACACACTGATCATGAGATATGTTTAGAGAAATTCGAAACAGTAAGTAACGACTATTACACCTTGCACTAAACTGGCAGTGACCACTTGAGGGGAAAACTCACTCTTTCTTTGAGAACAAAGTGAAGCAGACTCCAATATGTGAGTTTAATTAGAAGTTCTGTAATAATTAATGATTAAGGCAGGAGAATTAGTTGAGGGCTTAATGGATGAAGAGATTGAAGAAGCGTGGAGAATTGGTTACGCTAAATTAATACCGAAAATTCTAAACTAAGATATCAAAATGTGAATGAGATATTTGTTAAATGATTGAATAAAAAAGTGTTGAGGTAAATGAGAAAAATGTATTGGCTTATTTTGTACAACTTCCGAAGATGTAGCAGTACCATCAACATCTCGAGAGATAAATAAAACCCTCACCTTTAAAGCGACGGATCATACTGCTCCAGTAATATTTAATAATTGTACTAATTATTGTAATTATAATATTTAACTTTTTTAATAAAGGCTCCATTTGTTTCTACTTACCAGCGTAGCGCGGTGAGATGTTATTTCTATATTATTGTTTTATAATGCTGTCGTACAAAAATAATACATGAAACACATTTATAATGTTATTGCACTCGTCAAAATTAGGAAAATCAGTCCACTCGTTCCCTAGACATTGACTCGTGCCGTAAAGTATAACGTTATAAGTACAATCGTTTTATATGATATTTTTAATGAATTTGGTATGCTCAAGAAACTATTTCTATTAATTAAAATGTGCCTCAGTGAAACATATAGTAGAGTCCGTATAGACCAGTTTTTGTCGGTTGCTTTTCCAATTCACTGCGGACTAAAGCAAGGCGATGCACTATCACCTTCACTTTTTAACTTTGCTCTAAAATATGCCATTAGGAAAGTCCAGACGTGAATATGTTAGGAGAAATCCACGGACTATTAGGAAAAACACAGGAATTTTACTTGAAGCAAGTAAAGTATAAATTTGGAAGCAAATCCCAAAAATACAAAGTATATGATTATGTCTCGTGACCAGAACATAATACGAACGAAAATAAAAAAAAAATTGGAAATTTATCCTTTAAAATAGTGGAAAAATGAAACTATCTCAAAGCAACAGTAACAAATATAAATGACACTCGGGAGGAAATTAAACGCAGAATAAATATGGAAAATGCGTATTATTATTAGGTTTAGAAGCTTTACTCATCCAGTCTGCTCTCAAAAAATCTGAAAGTTAGAATTTATAAAACAGCTATATTACCGGTTGTTCTGTATGGTAATGAAACTTGGACTCTCACTTTGAGAGAGGAACAGAGGTTAAGGGTGTTTGAGAATGATGTGCTTAGGAAAATATTTGGGGCTAAGAGGGATGAAATTACACAAGAATGGAGAAAGTTACACAACGCAGAACTGCACGCATTGTATTCTTCATCTGACATAATTGGGAACATTAAATCCAGACGTTTGAGATGGGTAGAGCATGTAGCACGTATGGGCGAATCCAGAAATGCATATAGAGTGTTAGTTGGAAGGCCGGAGGGAAAAAGACCTTTGGGGAAGTCGAAACGTAGATGGGCGAGTAATATATAAATATGGGTTTGAGGGAGGTGGGATATGATGATAGAGACTGGATTAATCTTGCTCAGGATAGGAACCGATGGAGGGCTTATGTGAGGGCGGCAATGAATCTCCGGGTCCCTTAAAAGCCGTAAGTAAGTAAATATTATCATCATCATCATCATCATCATCATTATCATCAGGTTTCATAATGCCCTAGGACAACTTCCTGTATCCATTTTCAGGATTCTATAGCTTTTCTCCATTTTTCTCTATTTTTCGATGCGCCATTTTGGCCTTCCCTTCTACCTTTTTCCCGTTGGAATCCATTCCACATCATCTTCGGCAATCTATCTTCTGCTATTATATTATTATTATTATTTTTATTATTATTATTATTATTATTATTATTACTAATATTAATTATTCGTATTAATTATTAGTATTATTATTAATTGTCATATTAAGTGTAATTAGTTACAACTGCCACCGGGTTATCACCCATTTACAGTGTGAATAAATACATACATACTGTACATCTATCTTCTGTTGTTGTTATTATTATTATTATTATTATTATTATTATTATTATTATTATTTTTCAGCATGGCATCTAAATATAAAACAGATCACTATCATCATACCCTTTAATACAGAACTTTTATCCACTCCTCTTGTGGATAGATTTATCTCTGAGCTAAATGTAATGATACTGAAAGGCATGCCTGAGGTGTAGGCACTCAAAGTGAACGTCGGATAAGTGAAGGCTGGCCAACAGCTTGCAAGCTGCCTATGCACCAATCGACCTTCATCGATGCAGAATTTTCATTGAACATCTGTCTTCATCATGTGTGGAAATCGATTAACCTTCATAGCGGGACAATAATGATTTCGAATAATGCGAAAAAATAAACGTCATTGTAGTAACACTCCATGTTATTTATAATTTTTAATGGGGTCTATGCAATTGTTCACCTCAATGGCTTTGATTCTAGAGGTCACTCCAAGCAAAAAACGTCCTATAAACGACACATCGATTTGACTCAGTTGTGAACTTGCGCACTAGTTTAAACTAGTAATGAATATCCAATTGATTTAGAATTTACTTTCAGTAATACTACTTCATAACTTATATCAACTTTTAAGACCCAGCCATAGTTGACTCAGCTGTCGGCTTCTCAACAAATTGACCGTGGTTTGATACTGAACAGATTTGTAGTGGACAGAGAAGAAGGAGCTTAGCGACTATACATTAGTTTTCCATGGAACTTTTCTTTGTTGCAATCGTCGATACTATTATAATATCCAGATAAGCTCGAGGAATTTCTGAGAAATTATCTGACTTTTCTGTTGCAATTGAAGGAAGTTTTGTAAAAGATTAAACCAGATAAAGAACGCAAGTGGGTTTCGAACCCTTATTCCAGCACAATCTCGTTAGACCGGACTGGGTCCCACTCCATTGAGAAGTCGCACTTGCCCATTAGCCCTTTCCAGACCGCGTCCCACTCCATTGAGAAGTCGCACATGCCCATTAACCCTTTCCAGACCGGGTCCCACTCCATGGAGAAGTCGCACATGTCCATTAGCCCTTTCGCCCGGTTGATGCTAAAAGGGATTGATTTTATAAAACTCTGATTATTCCTTTAGTTGCTTACTGTGATAGATCAAAATAACCACTTCACTTTTTCATGAACGTACCTCAAGAAGTTACTTCTAGTCAAATATTTAAGTAACTTATTATCCATCTTGATTACACAACTTTTAACACTGTATCGCTTCGGAATATGTATGATAAGACTTTATTGTGTTAAATTCTAACGTACCTTGTTTATATGTTTCGACCTATTATGGGTCATCTTCAGAACTGGTCGTTGCTGGTCTTGGCCCTCTTGTTTTGTTTCCTGTGAGGGTGTTTTCGTGTGGTGTAAAGTGGAGTCAAAGAGTGTGTGTGTTCTGAAATTTATTTGGGTGTTGAGAATTTCATTGGGGTGTGTTTTTGTGTGTCCGTATATTTCATATTGTTCTAGTGTGTTTAGTTTCTGGCTTTTTGGTTGGATGTATAGTATTTCCATGTCTGTGTTGATGTCTCTGTAGGTGTGGTTAGCATTTGTGATGTGTTCTGCATATGTGGAGGTGTTTTGTAATTTTGTTATTGCTGCGATGTGTTCTTTGTAACGTGTTCGAAATGATTTGCCGGTCTGTCCTATGTAGAAGTTGTGTTACATTTGAGTTTGTATACTCCTTTGTATTTGTTTGTTTGTGTTGTTTGTGTGTTGAGATGTTTTTGTAGAGTGTTATTTGTTCTGTATGCGATGTTGTAATTTAATTTCTTGAATGAGATTGCAATCTTGCGTGTGTTTTTGTTTTCATATGTTAGCGTGATATATTTTTTGTGTTTTTGTGCTTGTGTTATATTATGTTTTTTGTGATTATGTTTTGTCTTACATATTATGTTGTTTATTGTGTTAGGATTGCATCCGTTTTCTTGTGCTATGTATCTGATTGTGTTTAGCTCTTCTTTGTAATCATGTTGGTTCATTGGTATGTTGAGTAGTCTGTGTACCATTGTTCGGAATGCAGCTTGTTTGTGTTGTGTGGGGTGGCTGGATGTGTTGTGTATGTATGTTGTTGTTGTTGTGGGTTTTCTGTATACTTTGAATGTGTATTTGTTGTTTACTTTTGTTATTGTGATGTCTAGAAAATTTATGAATTTGTTGTTTTCAATTTCTAATGTCTAGTGTAGCTTTGAGTGTATTTTGTTTATGTGTTGATGCAGGTTTTGGATCTGTCTTTTGTTCCCTTTGTATAGTATTGGTATGTCATCTACGTATCTGTCCCAATACGTGATGTTGTCTGTGTATTTGTTGTTGTCTTTGTTTAGTATGTATGTCTGTTCTATGTGGTGTAAGAATATTTCTGCTAGTATGCTGAAGATGGATGATCCCATGGGTAGGCCTTCGATTTGAGTGTAATATTTGTTATTGTATGTGAAATAATTCTGTCTTGTGATGATGTCTGTGGTGTGGATGATTTCTTTAATGTGTTCTTGTGGTGTGTTGTTGTTTTTGAGCATTTGTTCTATATCTATAGTGTATCTTTTATGGGTATGTTTGTATAAAGGTTAGTTATGTCGAATGTTACTAATGTTGTACTGTGTGGGATGTGTTTGTCTTTTGTTTTATTCACTAGGTCTGTGTTGTTTTTTATTGTTGTTTGTTTTTCGAATTGTATGTTGTTTCTTATGAGTTTGTCCATGTACGTGGCTAGTTTGTGTGTTGGTGCATTTCGATGATTGACTAATGATCTTATGGGTATGTTTTCTTTATGTATTTTCGGTAATGCGTTTAGCTTAGTTGCTTCTGGTTTGATGGATTTTAGTTATTGTTGCATGTTGTTTG
Organism: Periplaneta americana; assembly: GCF_040183065.1. Taxonomy (NCBI): domain Eukaryota; kingdom Metazoa; phylum Arthropoda; class Insecta; order Blattodea; family Blattidae; genus Periplaneta; species Periplaneta americana. Next base: position 12,385,113 of record NC_091125.1, on the reverse strand, counting down.
GAATTGTGTGTTTGCTTTTGTTAAATGTTATGTTTTATTTAACGACGCTCGCAACTGCAGAGGTTATATCAACGTCGCCAGATGTGCCGGAATTTTGTCCTGCAGGAGTTGTTTTACATGCCAGTAAACCTACTGACATGAGCCTGTCGCATTTAATTTTGTTTTTGTTTATCGTTTTTGAGTTCTTTAATGTTGTTTTCCTTAAAATATGTTTTTATTTTGTTGTGTAAGTCTTGTTTGTGTAGGATTACTGTGCAATTTCCTTTGTCTATTTTGATGAAAGTTAGGTTATGTTCTTGTTGTTTTGTCTGCAAGGTGTTTATTGTTTTGTGTTCTTGTGTGTTTGTTGTGGGTTTGTTTATTTTGTTTATGTTTCTTATTATGTCTTGTCTTATGTTTTCGTGATGTTGACTTTGTGTGTTTTATATTGCTGTTTCTACGTTTATCATGGTTTGTGTTATGCTAAGTTTCATTTAGTGTAATGTATCCATAAGTTCTGTTTATTTCTTGTTGCATTATATGATGCAGAAATAATTACAAAACTATGTTATTTTAATATGAAGAAAATTTTACATGTTAACATAATCTGTTCGCATCAACATTTTAAGTTTAGAATGGAAGCTATTTTGAGGTTTAATAAAAAAGAATTTATATTGTGAATTTAATTTAGCACATCTACCTTCCTTAAATGTAGATAGAAAATTTACTATACCACTCCTATGAAATTGGTGTACGTACGATTGTGTTACTTCGTCCCTTAGGTAGTAGATAAATACAATAATTCAATACTCAATTGTAGTATTCAAATGCAGTCAAATTGAATGTGCGAGGTATCATACAAGACATTATGCTTAATTATAATGTATAAATGCGACTATTGAAGTACTGGTACAGTAAACATAACCTTTAATTTCAACATATCAAAATATCCGTGCGGTGCAACTGAACATTATTGAATCGTGCATAAATGAATGTACAAGTATTTCGCAATATTTAATCGAAATAAAGTCAGGTAGGCCTATTACACATACGAACAACGTCATTTCACACTAAAAATAATGTTACACCTTAACTCGCAAGTGAATTATGTCTGAAGTGTCTCATAATCATTGTTTTAAATTTTATTAATGCAATTACATTACATTTTAGAGAAATATATGTTACTGTTTATGCATTCCAACTAATTTATATGGTTGAAACGCCGCCCTTCATGATCGGGTTAAGCGAGTCACATGGTCTGCCTTACGGCCTGTATTAGATCACGAAGGCAGTGGCACACTCTATTGTTCCTAGTACTCACAGCGCTCCAAGCGGCTAGCAACTATCGCGAGAAATGCAAAAAAATCATCCTACGCTTCTTGACTGTATATACTAGACTGTGGTAGTATCATTATCATCATCATCATCATCATGGTGTTCATTGTCAATTCACTCCGGGATGAAAATCTCCCCAATGCTCTTCCAATTCTTATCTAAGGACTTTCTTTACATTGGACTCCGAAAACAGCTTTGATTTCCTCTGCAAATTTAAGGTATGATATTTTCTTGGTATCTTGTTAACCCTTGGAAACCAGTGACGAATTTCTGTTGACTATCTCTTATCTGTTCTTGCTAAATGATCTACTCAATTATATTTAGAATGAAAATTTTTGTTGTGATATCACAGTTTGTATATACAGTTGCGAAGCTCAATACTTACTAAATATGCAAACATAGACAGTTGAAATATGCATCCATAGATAGTTGCTAGCCATCAGGATCGCTACTATCGCCTCATCACAGACTCTTTCTCTAGCAGACGATAAAATGTATTGCACTTTCGATATCGTGTTCTTTTGAAAAATTAACACCTTCCTTCCACTATTGAAATACGAAATATGTAAGGTTTATATTATATTATTTTCATAAAGTGTATATTATATTTTATAAACTCACCTTCCTGGATCTTTCGGAAGAAGGATAACTTTGACCTCTTTTTCTTAGATTTTATAGTGCTACAAACGTCTCCTATTAGTATTCAAATTGATGTATTTTAGTCATTTACAGTTATTACAACCGATAACGAACATTTCATAGTTTACACTACTTTTCACAACAATGCGAAATACGGCAAGGACAATGCCTTTTCGATCTAGACCAGGCCGTATTATATGTTCGGGTTTTCTATTTCAGTGTATGGAGCTCAGTAAATTATTATATTATTACTTTATTGCGTATCATAGCTAAGTTTTATTTAGTGTAATATGTCCATAAGTTCCTTTACTTCTTGTTGCATAATAGCCTATGTTGCAGAAATAATTACAAAACTGTGTTATTTTAATGTGAAGAGAATTTCACATGTTAACATAATCTTTTCGCGTCAACATTTTAAGCTCAGAATGAAAGCTATTTTGAGTTTGAATAAAAAATAATTCATATTGTGACTTAATATAGTACATCTTACATACTTTCTTACTGGCTCATAAGGAACCCGGAGATTCATTGTCGCCCTCACATAAGCCCGCCATTGGCCCTTATCCTGAGCAACATTAAACCAGTCTCTATCATCATATCCCACCTCCCTCAAATCCATTTCAATATCATTTTCCCATCTACGTCTCGGCCTCCCCAAAGGTCTTTTTCCCTCCGGCCTCCCAACTAACACTCTATATGCATTTCTGGATTCGCCCATACGTGCTACATGCCCTGTCCATCTCAAACGTCTGGATTTAATGTTCCTAATTATGTCAGGTGAAGAATAAAATGCATGCAGTTCTGCGTTGTGTAACTTTCTCCATTCTCCTGTAACTTCATCCCTCTTAGCCCCAAATATTTTTCTAAGAACCTTATTATCAAACACCCTTAATCTCTGTTCCTCTGCCAAAGTGAGAGTCCAAGTTTCACAGCCATACAGAACAACCGGTAACATAACTGTTTTATAAATTCTAACTTTCAGATTTTTGACAGCAAACTAGATGACAAAAGCTTCTCAAACGAATAATAACACGCATTTCCCATATTTATTCTGCGTTTAATTTCCTCCCGAGTGTTATTTATATTTGTTACTGTTGCTCCAAGATATTTGAATTTTTCCACCTCTTCGAAGGATAAATCTCCAATTTTTATATTTCCATTTCGTACAATATTCTGGTCACGAGATATACTTAGTCTTTTCGGGATTTACTTCCGACCCTATCGCTTTACTTGCTTCAAGTAGAATTTCCGCGTTTTCCCTAATCGTTTGTGGATTTTCTCCTAACATATTCACGCCATCCGCATAGACAAGAAGATGATGTAACCCGTTCAATTCCAAACCCTCTGTGTTATCCTGAACTTTCCTAATGGCAAACTCTAGAGCGAAGTTAAAAAGTAAGGGTGACAGTGCATCTCCCTGCTTTTAGCCCGCAGTGAATTGGAAAAGCATCAGATAGAAACTGACCTATAAAGACTCTGCTGTAAGTTGCACTAAGGCACATTTTAATTAATCGAACTAATTTCTTGGGAATACTAAATTCAATAAGAATATTATATAAAACTTCTCTCTTAACCGAGTTGTACGCCTTTTTGAAATCTATGAATAACTGATGTACTGTACCCTTATATTCTCATTTTTTCTCCACTATTTGTCGAATACAAAAAATCTGATCAATAGTCGATCTATTACGCCTAAAACCACACTGATGATCCCCAATAATTTCATCTAAATATGGAGTTAATCTTCTCAAAAGGATATTCGACAAAATTTTGTACGACATCAACAAAAGTAATATTCCTCGAAAGTTACTACAGTTAGTCTTGTCCCCTTTCTTAAAAATAGGTACGATTATGGACTCCTTCCATTGTTCTGGTACAATTTCCTTTTCCCAAATTGCAAGTACAAGTTTATAAATTTCGCTAGATAATGCCCTTCCACCCTCTTGTAATAATTCTGCTGGAATTTGATCAATACCTGAAGACTTGTACTTTTTCAGATTTTCTATCGCAATTTCGACTTCAGAAAGTGTTGGTTCCGGTATAAATGGCTCAACAGTTTGTGTTTGAATTTCGTCCGGATCATTTTTCTTAGGCCTATGTATATTTAGTAGTTGCCCAAAATAATTTTTCCATCTGTTCAGGATTGAATGAGAGTCTGCAAGAAAGTCATCATTCTCATCCTTGATCACGTTTACCCTTGCCTGAAATCCGTTTTTAAATTCCTTTATACCCTTATATAAATCTAGAATATTTTTATTCTTACTATTTGTTTCTACCTCATTCAGTTTTTCCTTCAAGTAATCTCTCTTTTTATTCCTAAGTGTACGACGTGATTCCCGTCTTTCATTGAACTAATTATCTCTATTTCCCTCAATTGGATCCTGTAAGAATTTCAATTTTGCCTGTTTCCTTCTATCTACTACAATGGAACAATCTTCATCAAACCATGGTTTCTTTTTCTTACTTTCATGATAACCTGTGCTCTGCTCAGCTGCAATTTTGATAGTATCTCGGATATTTTCCCACACTATTAACATCTAACTCTTCCTCAGCTTTGTCGGAAGTTGCTAAAGCAGCAAACCTATTTGAAATTTCAACTGATAACGTTGCTTAGTTTCTTCGTCCTTTAATTTCGGAATATTGAATCTTCTAATATTAACTTGTTGCTCTACTCGCTTCGCTACTGTTAGTCTTTCTCTTAATTCTCCAATTTCCAAATAATGGTCAGAATTACAGTCTGCCCCCCCCCGAAAGTTCCAATGTCTACTATACTAGTATGTCTTCGTTTATCTATCAAGATGTGATCTATTTGGTTGTGTGTCATTCCGTCTGGAGAAGTCCATTTATATTTATGTATATCTTTATGGGGGAATGTTGTACGTACTCTTGGCAATTAAATTTTTTGACGTGGTAAAGTTGACTAACCTAACTCCATTGTCATTACTACTTACGTATAGGCTCTCTTTTCCAATTGTTGGTTTAAAATTATCCTCCCGTCCTACTTTAGCGTTGAAATCCCCCAATAAAACTTTCATGTGATATCTAGGTAACTGATCAAAAGTGTGTTGCAATTCCTCATAGAAGCTATCCTTTAAATTTCGTCTTTCTCTTCCGTAGGGGCGTGAGCATTTATAACTACGATATCGCACCATCTACCCTTAAGTACTAAATACCATAACCTGTCACATAAATTCGACCTTTTTTACTGCTGATTTTATTCTTTCATGTACAAAGAATCCTGTTCCTAATTGGTGATTAATGTTTCCTTCCCCATAATACAATAAGTAATCGCCTATTTGTGATATGCAATTCCCATCTAACCTAACCTCTTGTACTCCCACGAAGTCCATTCTATATCTAGCTAGTTCTTTTGCTAATAATGTTACCCCTCCTGTTTTGCTGTGGTCGTGCCGCAGAATCAGTCCCATTCCGAGGCTTATTATTAGGTTTCGTAACAAGCTGTTTTTTACAGTGATGGGTTGTTAGCCCTTCGCCCAACCCCCAAGCTGGAGGACGACCCCTTAACGGCTGTCCACGACTGCTTATTCAATATATTCGCAGCTACCCTCCATATCTGGAGGCCGTATATAGCACATCTACCTTCCTTAATAAAGACAGAAAATTTATCATACCACTCCTATGAAATTAGTGTACGTACGATTGTTACTTCGTCTCTTAGGTAGTAGATAAATATACAATAATTCAATACTCAATTGTAGTATTAAAATACAGACAAATTGAATGTGTGGAGTATCATACATGACATTATGCTTAATTATAATGTATAATTGCGAATTTAGGAATATAAGTTAAATATAGTAAACATAACCTATAATTTTCATATGAATGGCAAGGCATTGGAGATCACTAAATTTAGACAGAAAGGGGCAACTGGTACAGTAAATATAACCTATAATTTCAACATATCTAAATATCCGTGCGTTGCAATTGAACATTATTGAATCGTGCATAAATGAATGTACAAGAATTTCGCAATATTTAATCGAAATAAAGGCAGGTATTACACATACGAACAACGTAATTTTCACATCATAAATAATATTACATCTTAACTCGCAAGTAAATTATGTCTGAAGTGTCTCATAATCATTGTTTTAAATTTTATTAATGGAGTTACACTACATTTTAGAGAAACATATGTTACTGTTTATGCATTCCAACTAATTTATATGGCTGAAACGCCGCCCTTCGTGATCTGGTTAAGCGAGTTACATGGTCTACCTTACGGCCTGTATTAGATCACGATGGCTGTGGCACAGTCTATTGTTCCTAGTACTCACAGTGCTCCAAGCGGCTAGCAACTATAGCGAGAAATGCAAAAAATCATCCCAAGCTTCGCAACTGTATATACTAAACTGTGATAATATCATAACATATTATGTTCCATACCTGTTTATTCGCTGATCCATTGATTCCTTTTGTGGTCTTGTCTTGTAATGTCTTATATGCACTCTCCGTAATCTTTTATGTTGTCTATAGCATCTGAATAATTGTTTTCTAAGTAAGTGTCTATATCTCGGACCCATAGGAGAGAACTGGTCACAGTATAAGGAGATACTGTAAATTGCTACCATGTGCTGTTTTCTTAGTTAAATCTTCGAAGATAGATTGGAACCTCATAAGCAGGCTTCGAGACTTTGGTCCCGATAAAATAAGTTTACTGTGCATGCACTATATGTTGTTGACTCGCTGCAGGTAGATAGAGATGTGTCCAGGTAACAATGTTGCTATTTAGAGTAGAGTACGGTAGTATGAGGAAACACACATACGTACATCCTGAAAGTAAATATACATTACACAATGATGTCAAAAGAATGTGAAAAGCATTTATTCTTCTGTCTTTTATAAGCATTTGTGTTTAATTATACACATTGTTAATGGTAGAAATAAAAATGTAGCAATTTTAATTTCTTCATTTATCCTATTGGTCGTCTTTAGGAAGTGCAGTTACAGTACCGAATTGCAATGTACCTACTACAAGATACATTTTCAGTGTCTCAAACGTAAATCTTTTTCGGTTATCTGCCAAAGTTTGTACTGTAAAAAGCTGCGTTCTACGTCGCATGACGTGATAGGAGCAAAACGAAAAAACCTAACATCATTGCAGTGTCTAAGAGACAGTCCTTTATTCTCGGGTGACTCTATCTCCACTTATTTTCTGTTTATGTTACACAATGTTCCATATCCGTTATTCTTACATAAAATTGATTTTCACTTCTGTTTTACACGTTCAGTAACCGGTGTTCTTGATGTCTCAATAATTCTCTGCATCATTTTCTAAATTAATTTGAGGGCTTCCGGCATCTCTTGCTCTGACTTTTCTAACCGTGTAATAGTTTCAGACACAGTAAGTATGAAAACCAAATTATTTGTCAGAACCTTCAAATTCATAGCGTTTTCCTTTGGGTATTTATTGGCATTCATTCTACAGTATCCCCACCCACTGTACGCTTTACCACTATACTCAGTACGCCGTTATGCGGATTTCCCACTGAACTGCTCTATTGGGTCCAAAGTCTCGAAGCCTGCTCATAAGTGACACCAATAAGACATCATTCATAAGGCAAATGATTGACACTTTTACCTTTTGAAATATAAGAACACTGGCTTTTGAATAAGTCTATCATAGTATCTCTATTAAAAGCACACCATCCTATGTTTATGTCACTGTTTATTTCATTTATGCAGTTCTTTCCATGCTAATCTCTTCGTCTACGTATTTTAAACTTCTTCCAAATTTGTATATTGAACTTCAATGTTTTGATAGATAACATTTAATTCTATTTTCAAGCTTTCTGTACATATATCTTGGATCAGTGACTGTAGCTCTTTGGCATTTTCCTTTCTCTACATATGTCAAGGACCAGCGACTCTATCTCTTTGGTATTTTCCTTTCTGTAATTGTCTTGGATCAGTGATTGTAGTTCTTTGGTATTTTCCTTTTTGTACATATATCTCGGATGAGTGATTGTAGTTCTTTGGTATTTTCCTTTCTGTACATATGTCCTGGATCAGTGATTGTAGCTCTTAGATATTTTCTTTCTGTACATATATCTTGGATCAGTGACTGTAGTTCTTTGGTATTTTCTTTTCTGTGCATATATCCTGGATCAGTAATTGTAGGTCTTATGTATCCTTTCTGTACATATATTTTGGATCAGTGACTGTAGTTCTTTGGTGTTTTCCTTTCTGTATATACATCTTGGAGCTCAGACTGTATATTTTATTTTATTTTATTATATTTTCTTTTCTGTACAAATGTCTTGGATCAGCAATTGTAGCCCTTTGGTATTTTTTTTCTGTACATATGTCTTGGATCAGTGATTGTAGTTCTTAGGTATTTTCCTTTCTGTACATATATCTTGTATCATTTGACTGTAGTTCGTTGATATTTTCTTTTCTGTACATATGTCTTGGACCAGTGACTGTAGCTCTTTGGCAATTTCCTTTCGTACACATGTCTTGAATCAGTGATTGTAGCTTTTTAGTATTTTCCTTTCTGTACATATGTCTTGGATCAGTGACTGTAGCTCTTTTCTTCTTTGTTCATATATCTTGGATCAGTGACTGTAGCACTTTGATATTTTTTTCTGTACATATTATATTTTGGATCAGTAATTGTAGCTGTATTTTCAGATATAATTATTATGTCGTCCGCGAAAAGGAGATTGTTGAAATATTGTCCACTTAATTTACTACATTTATCTTCCAAGATGAGCGTTTAAAAATTTCAGAAATATAGAAATATAGATTTATACCTATCGTAATTGAAAGTATTTCAACAAACGGATTTATTAACTGAGTACTAAAAATAAATGAATCATCAGATGACTCAAAGCAAGTAATGGTCTCTTAAACCAAATTATAGTAAGTTAGCAATTACTTCTGATTTGGAATACACAATTTAGGCGATATTATGTCACCATATCTTACACGATTTTTAATCTTGATTTTTTGTATCTTTATGCATTTGAATATTCGAAGTGATGTTTGATACTTTTTTTTATTATTTGCATGAGATTTGAATCCACATTTTGATTAAAGCTGTAATTACTACAAACATACTAACTGAATTGAATGCCATTTTATAATCTATAAATCCAACGAAAAGTCATTTCATACTACGTATCTACCTGTCTGTCTGTCTGCCATCCATCCGTCCGTCCGTCCGTCCCTCTGTCTATCCATCCATCTATATAACTATCTATCCATCCATCCATCACCATTTTCAGCGCTCCTTTCGGAAGATTTTTCAAAATAAATTTTAACTCATTTCTATCCACTACTCAGGTAATATTGTATCAACTTTTTTTTTTGTTCTCTTTCAGAATAAGTAAGATAATGCGCTATCGTTTTCTGGTAGGAGTATTGTATTCTGAGTACATCAGTTGAAGTAGTCAGTAAATATAGAATTTGTAATAAAATTCTTAATCCTTTTGTACATTTTAATTGTTTTATAGTGAGGGCATGTAACTCACTTTTTAGTACCTTACACAGGAATTATAAAATGCGATTCGCTCTGGCTATTTGTCCCTTTGCTTGAATATTTTCACAGATGTACATACAAGGCAACATGTACTATACGCGACATTCGAACTGGTGGAATCCCATACAACATTGAAACTTCGTGCCTTGGTCATTATACACCACAATCGATGCACAGATTTACTTACATAAAATCATATTGTTTTCACAAAATTAGGTAAAAAAATCTTTCACTACAGATCCAACAAAGCATAAAATAATACCCAATTAACCTCCACCCTTAGGCACAAAAAGGATTCCTTCAGATATTACCTAAGTGAGGGATTAAACCTACGTATATTCTCTGTTATGACTAATAATAATACGAAGAATGTGCACTGTTCTGACTAATGTTTTGTGGGTCTCCCTATGGAGTTACGTAAAGAGAAACAGCTCCAGGGGATGTGGTTATGTAAATGTTACAGATCACTGGTGGAGTAAGACACTGCGTGATTCACTTTGGATAATTAACACACAAGACGACGTCTACGATAAACAACAAAATGTGGTCCGTTAAACCACACTACACAAATAAAAGTCATCCATTGTGATTGATTATGACACTTCTTTAAAAAAATTGTGACTATGAAATAGGATTGACATGTATTCCCTTCTTGTGAAATCCGTTAGAACTAAAAGTAGTATTATTCAATCGGTAATGCAAAGTAAGAATAAGAACACAACTGGTCTCTAAAGAGGCTGCACAGCCTAGAACATTCCATTTTCTAATATTAGATACCAACATTAGACACCAAAACCACTCCATCCGATCCCCATTTCATCATCATTTCATAGCAGCTAGGAATTAGCGGAATCTGGATACTCAGCTAATCTCATCGTAATCTGCTGATTTAAGTTTGGAATGCTCTTACCTAGGAGGTTAATATAATACATCAGCAATGGTCTCAGTGTTGGGTCATAGTGACCCTCCAGTAACATAACACACAACTCAGTCTCCATAATTTAATGTAGAATCCGAATTTAGCGTAATGGAAGTGAGAGCTGTATCCTATATCTCCTAAACAAACGACTAAAATAAACTTCAATCAGTAGGATTTTGACGCAGAGCTACGTCTTTCTCCTCACTCGGTATGGGAGGGATTAAATGGGGAATTTATCATCACGTAAAAATATAACCCACTCGTTGTTTCTCTTGTGTTACTTGTCCTCCTTGTCTTCCTTGTATTCCGCTTGTCTTCCCCTGTTTATCATTGTTTTCACCTGTTCTTTTATTCTCACTTTTCTTCTTGTGCTCCCCTTGTTCTCCTTCTATTCCTACTGTTCGTATTTCCTTTCTCTTTTACTCCTTGTATTCCCCTTCTTCTCTTTGTATTTTCCTTGTTATCCTTGTTTTTCCAGAGATTTTCTTGTATTCCTTTATTTTCTTTATATTCTCCTTGTTCTTCTTGAGTTCCTCCTGTTCTCCTTATGTATTCCTTGTTCTCCGAGTCTTCACTTTCTTCTCCTTATATTTCCCATGTGCTCATTGCATTACCCTTGTTCTCCTTTTATTTCTTTTGCTTTTCTTGCCGTTCTGTTTACCTTATATTTTCCTTGTATCATTTCTCGCACTACCCACACGCAGTTCTACATAAAGATCCATGGCGAAGTTAAGATGTAAATACAAGGTGGACTGAAAAAATCTGCTCACCTTACATCATTTATATAGCAGATGTTTATCGGCTTTTATATCAATTTTTTTTTGTGACACAAGACACCACAAGAAGACGATGACCACTCATTTTCACCCTCAAACACAATACAGGTACCGGTATAATAATATTACTTAATTGTCTCACAGCACCTGTTAGCCAAGGATATATCTTATACCAGGCCTGCAGAACTGTAGCTCTTGAGAGAGACTGCTATACTCTCCTTTCTTACCCCACCCACCTTTTCTACCAGTTATGACGTTCTAATTACGCTTGGCTGCATTAACATTCATTCGCGGCGGCAGGTATACAATACGCTATCAAGAATTACAAATGAACAGATAATACAATTTTTAGGAACATACCTTTAGAAAATAAGAGAAAAATTAATGAGGGAAATAAATAAATTAAAAGACATGTAAAATAAATTTTAAAATGTATGTGTGCATATAGGGTAAAAGAGGGTCTGTTGGACAGTCGGGCATGTTGGACACTTTGTACTTTAACGTGTTACCTCTCCACTTGTGGGCACAACATTCTGCTAGAAGTCAATGACGGAAGTAGCCCCACTCGTGGCTACTTCCGTCATTGACTTCTTGCAGAATGTGGTGCCCACAAGTGGCGAGGTAACATGTTAACTTTCCTATTATGTTCGAAACTTTGTCACACATGTTGTGAATAGGTCAGTTTGACCCAGGATTTGAAAAATGGATATAATAGTAAAACATCATCTTTTATTTTTGCCTTGGTTGAAAAAAAGCAAATAATATCCTATTTTCCAATGTGTGAACACAAAATAAATCCAATTTATTCTATGCAAATTTTGCAATAGGCCTAAAATGTTTGCATGATCTTGGCAGAGGAACGCTTTGCACCTATTGCATTTTTATAGTAATTTGGTCTTTCTTCGGTATACATTTCTTTTTGTTGCACTTTCTTCTGAACTCGTTCCTGGAACATTTTCCAAACTTAGTTTTATCTTCTGAGGCAGACTTCTTGTCATCTTTTTTTTCTCGCATTACTTGTGATAATTGTAGGCCTAGTCCAATTCCTTCAGGAACAATCTTTGTCTGTACAATTTATTTGGATTGTACTCCCATGAACATATAATACATAAGCATTTATTCCTGCAATATCGAGTACATTATAAAACACACAATCAGACCATCTTTTGGTACTCCTTTTGCAAGAGTAGGTACTGGCACGTTTATCCGTGTTGTCAATCCCTCCCTTCGTTTTGTTGTAATGTAATATGACTTCAGGCTTTCTGTGTTCTTCTGAAGATAGACTGCAGTCGTGATGCACTGTGGACAGCACTGTGTCGTGTCTTCTAAGACACATACGACACCATAGTTATGTCGGACTGAAATCCGAAAATGGTTGGACACCCTGGTCTCGTGCAGTTCAGCTGCATATCTTATGGTTTGTTTTTTCTCAGAGTTTTGACTAACGTTAGATTCCTCTTGAGAAGTTCCTCGGCCAAAATATAATAATCTGTGATGCTACAGCCCACGAAGGGCCAAGACCGACCAGCCGGCTGCTGGCCTCACGACCACATGCCGAAGCAGAGGTGAACGATCATCCAACCAGAATGGAAGTATCGTGTGGTTAGCATGATAAGCCCCCCAGCCGTTACAGCTGGTTTGCGTAACCGGATTTCGCTACCTATCATAGCTCCCCAAGTGCATCACGATGCTGGGTGGGCACCGGTCCCATACATTGGCCGAAATTTCATAAGAAAATTTCTTCCCTCATGAGGACTCGAACCAGCGCGCATTCCGTAACGCGAGTCCTAGGCAGGATGCCTTAGACTACGACGCCACGGCGTGGGACCGGCCAAAATATAGCCGGTAAAAAAATTGTTCGTGGTGATGTTTTGATCAGTCTTTTCAATGCTACCAACATTTCTGCCTTGGTTTGTTTCTCGTGGTCCACTTTCTGGCTTTGCTTTGCACACTTCTGCTGCGCAAACATATTATGCTGTTTTACACCACAATTTTATACCATACTTGCTTCTGAATTTTGAAAGTGTGTACTGGCGGAAGGGAAATTTGTCTCGAAATGGCACCAACTGCTCATATACTGACATGTTGGTAGGGTAAGAACATTTTTGACATGTAGAAAAAATATATAATAGCAGCCAATTCATCATGACGTCATCTAACTGGTCGGACTGATTTGTTGTCAACCTGAGAAACCTGCTAGTAGTATGAAAAAATTGAAGTGATACTGTTGCACAGAAAACAGATCTACTATACATACTGTCCCATAGTTCTTGAAGTGATTATCCAGCAGATCTGTTCACACCGGCTAATATCAGTGTGAGTGAGTGAGTGAGTGAGTGAGTGAGTGAGTGAGTGAGTGAGTGTGTGAGAGTGAGTGTGTGTGTGAGAGTGAGTGTTTGAGAGAGTGTGAGTGTGTGTGAGAGTGAGTGTGTTGTGAGAGTGAGTGTGTGTGAGAGTGAGTGAGTGTGGGAGAGTGAGTGTGGGAGAGTGAGTGTGGGAGAGTGAGTGTGTGAGAGTGAGTGTGTGTGTGTGTGAGAGAGTGTGTGAAAGAGTGTGTGTGAGTGTGTATCGGAACACAACAACAGTACGTAACTCATAATTAAAATCAAAATCCGTGACTGGGTCTAAATGACCCAAACACAATAAATGTGTCAAAGTGAAAAAAAAGACGAAGTACTATATTTTTGTGACTAAAAGTAATAGAAAATATTCCTAATGATGTTTTTTAGGATTACTCAAAGCCCTGTCAAATTATCGCTGTTTCTGTACGTTTTGTGTTAATTTTAGTAAATGCAATGGGTCATTTAGACCCATTCACAATAGGAAGGTTAAAGTAAAAAGTGTCCAACATGCCCGACTGTCCAACAGACCCTAGTTTACCCTAATGTAAAAAGATCTCCCTATGTATATATCGTCCTATTACTAGTAAAGCCGATTAAATCCACTTTTTGTGTAAAATAAGTTAAGTACAATCCCCGACATGTCTTTCCGTGCTCCGTATTTCACTAAAATGAAATAAGTCCGAAATGCTGCTTGCAGGTAACAAACCAATTAAGTGTTCGCGTAGGCTTCCGCGGCTGGTGTACATGGTGTGTGGATAAGCTTCGGGGCTTCTACCGCGTTGTCTTGGTGTTGGTGGCTGACGTTTCGACCGCTGTGTTGTGGTCATCTTCAGAGCAGTTGTTGGATAAGAAAATAGTCTGCGAGCTCGTATATATATATATATATATATATATATATATATATATATATATATATATAGTAGTCTCGATGGGGGGAGTACTTGCGGTGATAGGTCGTAAGTTCTCCTTCTGGCATCTGATTGATCCTTCGTTGTCCAATCCGTTGTCCAGATCTCAACCGAAGCTTATCCACACACCAACAAACCAATTACTTTATTTGAAGAATTTGTTATGATTTTTCGTACATTAATAAAGTTTTAATTCCTGTTTTTACAAAAATTGTATTACTGGTCTTAACTGGTTTTACTAGTAATAGGACGATAAATAAATCGTACGTTGATAAGTGAGTGATAGCTATATGACCGGAAGTCAATGCTGTCATTCAACATTGTAACGCAATCCAGCCAAATAAATAAATAAATAATAAATAAATACATACATAAGTAAATAGACAAGTAAATAAGAAAGTAAGTAAGAAAGTAAATAAATGAATAAGTAAATAAATAAATAAATAAATAAATAAATAAATAAAAAAGTGCATAAGTAATTAAGTAAGTAGACCTAAATAAGTAAGTAAATAAGAAAATAAGTAAATAAGTAAACAAACAAGCAAATCATACGCGTACTGCAGTTTAAAGAGAACTGGAACATGGCAAATTCCAAACCCGTGAAGGAATACTACTTCCAAAGGGAATGGGAATATGATTATTTTATTATTGAAGACGAAAGGATTGCTTGTTTACTGTGTCCCATCCAATTTATTTCCACTCGTCATTTCAATATTAAACCACATTTCAACAAAGTCCATATTAAGAATTATGGAATGCACATACTTTCGGGTAAGTTCATTATTATGAACTGTATATTGATTATTTATTTATATACTGTAAAAATAAAGACGTCACTCGTTGTGTTCATTTTGAATTGAAATTAATAGTGACTTTCAAGGTTCATTACTTAAATTCTATAAATTTATGTTTCCATAGGGTGATGATAGGAGGGGAGTTCTCGAAAATCTCAAACAGGTTATGTGCAAAGAAATTTCAAAGAAACTACCCACAGGAAATCTAGCATAATTGTAAACCTTGAAACGAGATAACGCATTATAAATACAATGAATTTATTAACAAACCTTTTTGAAAATTACATGCCGCCACTGATGGACCTTTGACGACAAGAGAGGGTAAATAACCCTACGCGGAAGTTGATCATCCCCATTAGAAGTGGAGTGAGGCTGACGTCATATTTCCCCTCCTTACGAGTTCTGCAGGCCTGTCTTATACCATGAAAACTGAAATTTTATATTTTGTGTCCTTCCATACGTTATTTTAACATGCAGGCCTAAATGCGGTGTCCCCCTCCTATCTTTGTAAGCACATTTTTTTTCACACGTCCAACTTAAAAATGATTTCTCTCTTTAGTTCTACAAATAATGATCTCATTATTCTCTCAGTATGAGCCATTTTACACAAAATTCATATGAAACACACTCACACACACACACGTATGCACTTCTTATTACACTAACAGTAAAAAACGCAGCGTAGTCAGAGAATACCGATTTAGCGCGACGTATTATGACAGAAGGCTACCTTCGTTTCGTACGGAGGTGTAGCAAACGGTACCCTCTCCCCCCCCTAAAGTTTGCTAGTCAAGGCTGTAGCCCTGCTTCTACAGGCTTCTGCCACAAGCCTCGCACTGACCTGTGCACACTAGAATGACTGCCAACATTGAAATTAATATATGGAAGTATCGGAGTGTGACTAGTGTTACGAAAAATCGTAATTACGAATTTATATTTTACTGTTACGAGGTATAATAACTCTAATTTTTTGGAAAGGCTAAGCCTCAAAAGTCTCTTAAGAGCTTCGACGATGATAAAGATATGCAGAATAGTAGACTTATGCACCTGTCGGCAGGTTATTGCTCCCGCACGTAGTTTGTGACGGTTGTTCTGTGCCGCACGTTGGTTGCGCCATTTGCGACGGTCAATGCGTGTGTGTTGGTCCACGTAGGCGCCAATCACGATGGTTGCTCTCTCCTTCCTCTGCCGCGTCGCCGACAAAGTCCGGATCGGTTAGCTCAGCTGGGACGTCAATACACGATGCTGTCCCACGGTGGAGATGATCTCTTTTCAGGGACACTGTGGTTTTGTGGGTGAAGGATTTTATTGTGATTTTTGCCGATCACACGAGCACAATGAAAAAAAAAACAAGGAGCAAAGTTCCACTAATCTGGTTTATTATGATTATGTCCCTACGTGAGTATGAGCGACGGAATACTGGCTGTTATCTTCTCCGTAATCTCGGCAACGTTTTTCTTTTATCTAACGCCTGTTTAAATCACCACTACTATTTCCCGAGTAAGTCACAAACTCGAAAACACGCAGTCTCCACTTTACCACCACGATCGGCTCAATGACCGGGAATTGTGTGTGAGAGCGTCTTGGTTCGCCACACGTTTAAATACCTGCCGTGGTGACGCGCTCTCAAGACGCTACTTTTGTTTGCTAGCTAAAGACATCGCGCGCGTTCCTCGACAAGGAAACCCCACGCTTCGGGAGCCTACGCTGCGCTAGAGTTTAACAGCCTTGCGCGCGCCTTCGGGTTGAGTGCCCACACACTTAGGCTTAATGTAATTGCCGCCTGCCAGTCTATGAGTACAAAGCACCTATTATACGCTTCGCCGCTCACAACCGCTTGGGTTCGAACACCTTAAAAAACGGAGAAATATTTGAGATGAAGCTATACCGTATTTGATATAAAAGAAATATCCCTTCCTATCACTAGACCACCCGACTACAGCTTCAAATGCCCCTTTCTCAACAATGGAAATTCCCCTAAAGAACTTTCATTGTTGGGAAATCTCGCCTTCGATGCATACCAATCTACCGTTGTCCCTACCGCGATCAGCCAGGATACACGCCATCTTACTTAACTATATACAAATTCTAAAATAAACATGACATATATGTTTTAAACAATCTCTCTGTGCACACGGACACCATTCAAACACTCGTTAGTCCTCCCTCACATTATTTACATACATTATTTACAACATTCATATGAATCTTATTAACAGTTTCTCATATTTTAAAATCACGCATTCGCCTTGCGTACGCAGTTACACTGCGCCGCACTGTGCACTGGTATCCTGCCTTCACACAATAGAGTCTAGCTCACCATTCTAACTTAAGTATCTATATTTGCATTGTCTTGCCTAAATGGTCTTAGTAGCTGTTTATGGTATTTACCTAGAACCTTGTTTTTGTCTAGATCCTTCAATTCGTAGGTATGGTCTCCAAACTTCTTGGTTATAGGGAATGGTCCCTTATACAATAACTCCATCCTAGAGTACCGGCCTCTTAAAGCCGACGATAACTTTATGTCTCTTAACAATACTGGATCTCCGACCTTTGGTTCCCACCTGTGTCTATACCTCTTTACTTTTGTCATTCTCTTTTCTGCCTTTTTCTGTATCCTATCCAATGCTAATCTACACAGTTGCTCCTCATCCAGCGAATCGCCCTCCTGTATAGCCTCCGGGAACTTTCCGATCATAGGATCCGGGTCTATCCCTAGCATTAGTTTTATGGGAGCGATCTCGGTAGTAGGGTTCACTGAATGGTTCATCACTTTCTCGATTATATTACATTGCTTAAACCAGTCTTTATGATTCCTGTGACACAAGATTCTAAAATATAATGAAATGTCCCTGAGGGCTCTCTCACATGGGTTTCTGCTTGGAAAATAAGCGGAGCAATTGTACATTTTAATGCCTGCGCCTCGTAGTCGTCGGTAAATAACCTCGATTTATGTACAGAAACGTTATCGCACAGCAATGCCTTCACTGGACCATACTTCGGTACATAGTCGTTGAGTATCTTATCTGCACATATTTTACTTGATAGTGACCGTTCAGGATAGATTTTTACAAATTTCGTGAACACATCATAAGTTACAAAGATATATTTATGTCCAAATGCAGACAGTGGCATAGGACCATGCTCGTCTACAGCTAAGAGCTCGTTTTTGCTCCCCCTGACAATGACTTGTGGTACAGTGTCAAATTTTACATTCAGAGGTTTTGCCTTCTGACGTATTACACAGCAAGAGACAACTTTCCTAACTTTTCTTGCCAATTGTTTGATGTAAACTGATTCAGCCAGGGTTAGCGAAACTCTCTCACACCCTGAATGATTCATTGATATGTGAAAATCACGAATCAGTTCTTCTTCCATGCTTGTAGGAATGTATACCTTCCATTAGTGGACATCTCTACCGTGTAACTTGTACAATACTCCAGAGCGCAGACCAATTGACTCACCTTGAGACTGTGAGACCTCTTTAGCCGTGTTCTTTATATTTCTTATCGCGGGGTCCTCATCTTGCAAATCTGCAGTCCTACGAAATCTACCCGCGAGTGAGCTATTCCCGGTGGAATGAATTTCCATGACCGCGATCTCATATTTAGGAGCGGTAATAGTTTCCGGCAGCCCTGATTTCGAATTCAAACGGGACAGACAATCTCCGAAGATATTCTCTGATCCCGGAATATGCTTTATTACTACGTCATATGCGAGAATTTCATGTACGTACCTAGATATCCTAGAGTTGGTCAGTTTGCACCGGTTTAGGAAGCCTAAACTCACGTGATCCGTATACGCTACGATCTGTCGATTCAAAATGTATTGCCGAAACTTCTGTAGTGCAAAGTGCACTGTAGAAATTTCCAACTCCGTGATTGATGCATTACTTTCCGTACGCGACAAACCTCTCGAGGCCGTGGCAATCACGTGTCGCTCGTTGTCTTCGCTAGTTTGACACAGTACTGCGCCATAACCATACGAAGACGCATCAGTGTAGATCTGGTAAGGTAGGCTGTCGTTAGGCCTTTCCAACAGAATCGAGTCGGCGAATAACAGTTTCGTTCGATCGAAAGCTTCTTGTTCCGCCGCTCCCCATCTAAATGGTGTATCCTTCTTTAGGAGTACCCTAAGTGGATGCACGTGTCGCGCGAAATTAACCAAGAACCTATTTTGGTATTGGAGGATACCTAGATATCTCTGAACCTGCTTCCTGTTCTTAGGAGGTGGAATTTTCATAATACTCTCCACTCTCTCTCGGTTCGGCCTAACTCCTTCCGTTGAAATCACATAACTCAGGAATTCGGTTTCAATTTTGAAGAACGCCGTCTTTTCTAATTTTACTGTCATGCCAGCTTCCCTGAGTTTACTTAAGACAAAATCAATATCTCGAATGTGTTTCTGTATATCGTTCCCATATATCAAAAAGTCGTCCATATACTGTGCTAAGAACTCTTTTGTGGAGTCCAAGAAAATTCTATCGAGTGCTCTTAATAACGCCGATCATGAACTTAGAATCCCAAAAGGGCATCTCGTGTATTGATATACACGTCCGTTGTGTAAAAACGCTGTATATTTCGTAGATTCCTCATCTAAAGGGATCTGCTAAAATGAACTCGTTAAATCTAGGCATGTGAACACTGAACAATCGCTCATCCTACTTAGAAGTGTATCTATGGGTTCCGTGCGGAAGTTGTCTCGGACTGAAAAGCAATTAACATGTCGGGCATCGATCGTGACCCGCAGGCTACCGTTCTGCTTCCTTACCCAACATAAGGCGTTTACATAAGGAGAATCTGATACTTCAATTATTCCGTCCCTTAACATGTTGTTAATGACCTCGTCTGCCTGCTCTCGTATCGAAAGAGGAATAGGCCAGCACTTATGCCGAAATATCTCTAATCCCTCTACATTAATTTTATGCGTGTATACATTACACAACCCCGGCGTGTCTGAAAATACATCTAAATTGTCTATTACAACGTCCATTAATTGTTTTCTCTCTTTCTCGCTAAGCCCGTATGCTTCACTGACTTTCCTATTCACTGTCTCGAACGTACCCTCGTCAATTCTATTGTTCGCGGCGGCTACTTCTTCTACACAATACCGCGATCTTACCGCGTTATCAACGTCACTCTCGCACAAGTGACTATTACGTAATGACTTCACTCGGGCTAATTCTACAATGCATAAATCACAATTCCCGCAGTCTACATTACATGTTCCCTTCTTACGGCCCTCGTTTTCCCATGGATTAATCTCAATTACGGTATTCTTACAAATTCTAATATTCTCTACAAAGAATAATTCCTCCTGCAGCTCTCTTTCCCCTTTCGATCTCTCATCTCCTTCGGTCAATAAGCCCCCTCTGCTAAACGGTACGTGTCCCATGTTTCCCTCTTGAGTGATCACGCCTAAATTATTTCCTCCGAAATCTAATAATGCCTGCCATTCGTAAAAACTCTCTACACCAATTATAACGTCCATGGTTAATTTATGAACAACTAGGAAAATTGCCTGTAGTCTTAGGTCACCACATTCGATCTCGAAAAGCACCTGGAATCTAACCTTCTCCCGCTTCTTCCCTAACGCGCCTGCGCAGTACAGTAAGCAAATCGGAAGTACCTGCAACTTTACTCCTGAATATTTAATTTTCTGAAAAAATTCCATGCTGCACACATTGTTGGTTGACCCGGAATCTAACAGTACACAACAATCGATACCAAAAATTTTCACCTCTATACAGGGTAATGTGTATATGCCCTTATTCTCCGTTTCCCGGTATGTGATTTCACTCGGTCTTTTTATATTTATCTCGTTTGCGGACCCTTCAGACAGTGTTCTATGACACTCGGCTACAGAAATCTCCGAGTCCTGAAGACTTCTGTATTCTAGTTTTCCGAGGCGGACCCACCTCCACGCTCATCTCTCATTTCATTTCTCCTTACTGAGGGATCTCTACCCGGACTTACCGGCCTGTCATACTCATTGCTGCACATGGCTGGCATTCTATTGTTTCCCTGTTGCGCTGCCACCAACAATGCATTTCTGCGGTCTCTTTCTTGTTCTTGCCTCCTCCAGTCTCTCCTATTATTCCAGCCCCTACCAAAATTAGGCTGCCAGAATCCTTGCCTGTATCTCCTATTTCTTAACAAATGGGGTGAGTTGCTGTCCCTAGGGTGCATATATGCATCTCTATCCGTGTACCATCTTATATGATTAATTCTGCGTACTGGTCCGCCCCCATTAGTCCTCATCCTGTTCATATTATTTCCGCTACCTCGGTCAACACCAAGATTACTGCGGTTGTACATATTCCTAACAGGTTGACTATCCCTCCTATTTCTGTTTGGGCTGACAATGCCACTTTGACCACGACTATTATTATTATTATTATTATTATTATTATTATTATTGTTATTATTATTATTATGCCCATAGCCTTGTTGTCTCTCAGCTACCCAATTATTATTTACATTGATGTTCCCTCTAGGGGGCGAGAGGGCGCCATGTGCCCCTCTCTCCGCCTTCGAGTGGCTGGAATAACCCTGCGTTCTCCTTTCTACACAATTTGTTGCGCCACAATTTTCGCCTCCGTTGTGTGTCATGTCTGAGCTATCTAGCGCGGTCAGGAGGTCAATTGTTTGCCCAAAATCTCTGGGTCCCGCGATGATTAAATTATACCTGATATTTTCCGGGTAATGGGATATGATAGTTTGTATTAATTCGGAATCTAGTATTGGTGAATTTAGACTCTTTCCCTTTTTGACAAGCTCCAAAAATTAATCAGTCATCGATATGCCTTCCTTAGCATCAAACCTGCTGTCATTGATTTCTTTTCTAATTTTCTGCTGTTGCCTCTGCCCCCAATACCGGTCAGAGAACTTTGTTTTGAATTCTTCGTAGCTAACCTGTGCGTCTAACGCTACGAGAACCCAATTAATTGGCCGTCCTCTCAGACTTTTTCTCACGACGGTCATTTTCAGTTCCTACGGTACCCCTTTCACGTGAAAATACGTTTCCAATTCGCGGATATAACAGTGAGGGTTTGAGAATTCCACCTCATCAAATACGGGATAACCAATTTCATTAATAATATGCGTCGGGTACTATGGACGACCTAAAGATGACCTCTCGTTTACAATATTTACATTACATGGTTCATGATTTCTGGGGTCTTGGTTCTCCCCGACCACCGGACTACTTATGCTACCACCTCCTACTATATTTCCTAACTCCATACTACCGCTTCCACTAGGCGTTACGCTCACGCTCGGCTCGCTGGTTGAATTATCAACTGTGGCTCCATGGATCCTATCTTGTATCGAATTCCATCTTGATTCTAAACTCTCGAGGCGTTCCCTCTCTTCCTTTCCCTGGTCTCTCACCGATCGCCTAATTGCCTCTATCTCCCGGTCCATTCCTTGTAACTTCTCATCTACCGTTTCCTCTATAGCCGACCTCAGCTTGTCGTTCTCTGCGATTGTGCTGTTTCTCACCTTTTCCTCTAGTTCCTTCATATTCTCCGCCATCTTGTCTACTACGATTCCTAGCTGGTCCTCCATCTCCGCACTATTTTTAACTATCTTCCCCTCCAAGTTTTCTATTTGACTCTCTATTAGCTGGTTCATCTGTTCCCTAATCTCTCTGGAATTTTCTCCTATCCTGCTCTCCATTTCTGATAGTTTGCTATCCATTTGCCTCATCAGTTGTTCAGACTTTTGGCCTAGCCTCTCATCTATTTGCTTTATTTGTTCTCAAATTTGCTTTGCTTGCTCTGTATTCTCACCTAATCTTTCATCCACTTGTTTCAAACTCTGTTTCAATTGCTCTGAATTATCCTGTTTCATTTTGTCGAAATTCTGCTTCATTTGTTCTGAATTATCCTGTTTCATTTTGTCGAAATTCTGCTTCATTTGTTCTGAAATATGTTTCATTAAAATTCCTAGCTGTCCTAGTATCATCCCCTCTTCTCCCTTTTCCTTCTCGCTACCCTGCTGGGTTTCTTCGCTATTTCTTATTATCTCATCGTCCCCCATACCGTTCTCCAATTCTAATCTTCCCTCCATTTCGCTGTATCCTACGTTATCCGTCCCTATATTCTCTTTGCTTACTATTCTCCTCTCACTCTCCGTTCCTTCGGCCTCAATTCTCCTATTCCTTAGTAACATCTGGATATGCCATAACCTATATCCAGATTATACGATAACAATCCCCTCCTAAATATTATACACATATATATATATATATATATATATATATATATACAACCCTACACAGAATTACGCGTCAATAAATATTATTCTCTCTACACAAAAAAAGAAAATCCATACATGTATAACCCTCCAAAATATTACCATCTACATTGTCTTCCTCCTCGATGTAGCGTCGACTCTGCTCGTCCCGCGTGGCCGTGATGATTCTGTCACTCCCGCTGCTGCTACTCTCGTCCCGCTGTCTGGGTGGAGATGCTGCACCACCCGTTGCCGTCTCGTACTGTTGTTAATCTCGTCGCCACGCTCCTATCGTTTATTCTCGTCGCCCCGCGTTGGTACTGTTTATTCTCGTAGCCCCGCGTTGGGCGCCATTTGCGACGGTTGTTCTGTGCCGCACGTTGGTTGCGCCATTTGCGACGGTCAATGCGTGTGTGTTGGTCCACGTAGGCGCCAATCACGATGGTTGCTCTCTCCTTCCTCTGCCGCGTCGCCGACAAAGTCCGGATCGTTTAGCTCAGCTGGGACGCCAATACACGATGCTGTCCCACGGTGGAGATGATCTCTTTTCAGGGACACTGTGGTTTTGTGGGTGAAGGATTTTATTGTGATTTTTGCCGATCACACGAACACAATGAAAAAAAAAACAAGGAGCAAAGTTCCACTAATCTGGTTTATTATGATTATGTCCCTACGTGAGTATGAGCGACGGAATACTGGCTGTTATCTTCTCCGTAATCTCGACAACATTTTTCTTTTATCTAACGCCTGTTTAAATCACCACTACTATTTCCCGAGTAAATCACGAATTCGAAAACACGCAGTCTCCACTTTACCACCACGATCGGCTCAATGACCGGGAATTGTGTGTGAGAGCGTCTTAGTTCGCCACACGTTTAAATACCCGCCGTGGTGACGCGCTCTCAAGACGCTACTTTTGTTTGCTAGCTAAAGACATCGCGCGCGTTCCTCGACAAGGAAAACCCACGCTTCGGGAGCCTACGCTGCACTAGAGTTCAACAGCCTTGCGCGCGCCCTCGGGTTGAGTGCCCACGCACTTAGGCTTAATGTAATTGCCGCCTGCCAGTCTATGAGTACAAATCACCTATTATACACTTCGCCGCTCACAACCGCTTGGGTTCGAACACCTTAAGAAACGGAGAAATATCTGAGATGAAGCTATACCGTATTTGATATAAAAGAAATATCTCTTCCTATCACTAGACCACCCGACTACAGCTTCAAGTTCTACAATAAAGATATGCAGCATAGTAAAATCAATGCACCTGTCGACAGATTATTGCTCCCAGACGTAGTTCTGCAACAAAGTTACACAGCATTGTAAAGTTATGCAGATGTCGACAGGTTATTGCTCCAACACGTGGTTCTATAATGAAATAAAGACCATAGTAAAACTATGCACCTGTCGACAAGTTATTGCTCCCAAACGTGGTTCTACAATAAAGATATGTAACATAGTAAAGCTATGTAATTGTCCACAGGTTATTACTCCCACACGTAGTTCTACAATAAATATATGCAACATAGTAAAAGCTATGCACCGGTCGACAGTTATTGCTGCCAAACGTAGTTCTACAATAAAGATATGCAGCATAGTAAAGCTATGTATCTGTCGACAGGTTATTGCTCCCACACGTAGTGCTAAAGATATGCAGCAAAGTAAAGCTATGCATCTGTCGACATGTTATTGCTCCCAAACGTAGTTCTACAATAAAGATATGCAGCATATTAAAGCTATGTATCTGTCGACAGGTTATTGCTCCCACACGTAGTTCTATAATAAAATATCCAGCATATTAAAAGCTATGCACCTGTCGACAGTTATTCCTCCCACGCGTAGTTCTAAAATAAATATATGCAGCATAATAAAGCTATGCACCTGTTGACAGGTTATTACTCCCACACGTAGTTCTACAATAAAGATATGCAGCATAGTAAAGCTATGCATCTGTCGGCAGGTTATTGCTCCCAAACGTAGTTCTAAAATAAAGATATGCAGCATAGTAAAGCTATGTACCTGTCGACAGGTTATTGCTCCCACACGCAGTTCGACAATAAAATATCCATCATAGTAAATCTATGAACCTGTCGACAGGTTATTGCTCCCACACGTAGTTCTAAAATACCGATATGCAATATAGTAAGGCAATGCACCTGTTTACAGGTTACTGCTCCCATGTGTAGTTCTACAATAAAGATATGCAGCATAGTAAAGCTATGCACCTGTCGACAGGTCATTGCTCCCACACGTAGTACTTCAATAAAGATATACAGCATACTGAACCTATGCACCAGTCGACAGGTTATTGCTCCCACTCGAAGTTCTACAACAAAAATATTCAGAATATAATAGCTATGCACTTGTCGACCGTTATTGCTCCCACACGTAGTTCTACAATAAAGATATGCAGCATAGTAAAGCTATGCACTTGTCTACCGTTATTGCTCCCACACGTAGTTCTACAATAAAGATATGCAGCATAGTAAAGCTATGCATCTCTCGACAGGGTATTGCTCCCACACGTAGTTCTAGAATAAAGATATGCAGCATAGTAAGGCTATGCACCTGTCGACAGGTTACTGCTCCCATACGTAGTTCTGTAATAAAGATATGTAGCATAATGAAGCTATGCATCTGTCGACAGATTATTGCTCCCAAACGTAGTTCTACAATAAAGATATGCAGCATAGTAAAGCTATGTATCCGTCGACAGGTTATTTCTCTCACACGTAGTTCTAAAATAAAATATCCAGCATAGTAAATGCTATGCACCTGTCGACAGTTATTCCTCCCACGCGTAGTTCTACAATAAATATATGCAGCATAGTAAAGCTATGCACCTATTGACAGGTTATTGCTCCCACGCGTAGTTCTACAATAAAGATATGAAGCATAGTAAAGCTATGCATCTGTCGACAGGTTATTGCTCCCAAACGTAATTCTACAATAAAGATGTGCAGCATAGTAAAGCTATGTACCTGTCGACAGGTTATTGCTCCCACACGTAGTTCGACAATAAAATATCCAGCATAGTAAAGCTATGAACCTGTCGACAGGTTATTGCTCCCACACGTAGTTCTAAAATAACGATATGCAACATAGTAAAGCTATGCACCTGTTGACAGGTTATTGCTCCCATACGTAGTTCTGTAATAAATATATGTAGCATAATAAAGCTATGCATCTGTCGACAAGTTATTGCTCCCAAACATAGTTCTACGATAAAGATGTGCAGCATAGTAAAGCTATGCAGCTGTCGACAGGTTATTGCTCCCACACGTAGTTCTACAATAAAGATATATAGCATAGTGAACCTATGCACCAGTCGACGGGTTATTGCTCCCACACGAAGTTCTACAACAAAAATATTCAGAATTTAAAGTTATGCACTTGTCGACCGTTATTGCTCCCACACGTAGTTCTACAATAAAGATATGCAGCATAATAAAGCTATGTACCTGTCGACAGGTTATTGCTCCCACACGTAGTTCTACAATAAAATATCCAGCATAGTAAAAGCTATGCATCTGTCGACAGTTATTGCTCCCACGCGTAGTTCTACAATGAATATATGCAGCATAGTAAAGCTATGCATCTATCGACAGGTTATTGGTCCCAAACGTAGTTCTACAATAAAGATATGCAGCATAGTAAAGCTATGTAATTGTCCACAGGTTATTGCTCCCACACGTAGTTCTACAATAAAATATCCAGCATAGTAAAAGCTATGCACCTGTCGACAATAATTGCTCCCACACGTAGTTCTACAATAAAGATATGCAGCATAGTAAAGCTATGCATCTGTCGACAGGTTATTGCTCCCAAACATAGTTCTACAATAAAGATATGCAGCATAGTAAAGCTATGCACCTGTCGGCAGGTTATTGCTCCCACACGTAGTTCTGCAATAAAGATATGCAACATAGTAAAGCTATGCACCTGTCGGCAGGTTATTGCTCCCATACGTAGTTCTGTAATAAATATATGCAGCATAATAAAGCTATACACCTGCCGACAGGTTATTGCTCCCACACGTAGTACTACAATAAATGTGTGCAGCATACTAAAGCTATGCACCTGTCGTGAGTTTATTGCTCCCACATGTAATTCTACAATAAAGATATGTAGCATGTTAAAGCTATGCACCTGCCGACAGGTTATTGCTCCCACACGTAGTACTACAATAAAGATATGCACCATAATAAAGCTATCCGCCTTTCGGAATTATTTTTATTTGATTGCTAAACATAGTCTTTAAAACTATAATTTTAGCCTATAAATATTAATGAATTGTTAGGTATAAAAAGTTTGATTTATTTCAAGTAATATTTCCAGATAAGTAGCAATTTGCAAACTTTCTGAATAATATGATTGAACTAAGTTCAATTTGCAAGCTGGGGACATGGGTGTGTAAAACGAAATTCATTATAACCATTGCAATGGCGATCGACGGAGAATGACTGACAAATGTAGAGCACAGATGAAATTAAGGTTTTTATGTTTTAGATGTCATGTAATACCTCAGGTAGTGCAGATTTGTATAGTTTAGCTGTACGGAATAACAACCTCATTAGTCCAAAGAAATCTGAAATATAATAACCCAAATACAATACAATATAATGGATCTTGAATCTTTTAACTTGTTCTCCTGTAAAGCAGACGTGACATGAGTTCTTTTCTCGTGTAGGCCTATCTTCAAATGGAATTTTCTTATAGTGTTATCAGAGTGTCTCAGATCAGCGGTTCATAAAAGGTAGGATCTAAATATAGTAAAGAACTCTTAAGATGAATATTAAGAAATAGAGCATACATAGCCTTATCCTTCATCATAAAGCGCTGTACGAAGGAAATCAAACGAAGTCAAATTACAAAATGTCACCGAATGCTGAGAAGAAAGTGAAAATGGTGGTAGTATTCTACTTTTCTGTTACATCATCATGCAGTAAATACCATAGATATATTTCTCGCGCTCCTATAATATTTGTGTCGAGATTGGTGTCATAGTTTGAATTCTCAGATGATGGTGAACACTTCAGAGAATGGAAAGGTGGATCAATATCATTGCGATACTTTAATACGGAAGAAAATAGTATAAGTGTTCTTATTTGAAGCCAAAGAATTTCTTTTCCATCCTAATGGCTTATAATTAGAGAAATACCTAATTACAATGTGAGAGGAAAGGGAACATGATTTACACTCGCATTATAACTCCTATACCACACCCTCTGTACAACGAAACGTTTACTCAATCAATCAACGAATCAAAATTGCCATTATTTCTGTGTGGAATTACGGCTCTCAAAAAACCCCTCCATGTGACTCTATATTTGACGAGGTCCTTAATTTTTTCCCAATTCTTCTACCTCTCACGAAATTATCAATGTAATATCACGAAATTACCAAGGTTATCACGAAATAGCCAACCTTTTAGCTTAAGTTGTAAAAGTGGTTTTTGGCACTTGTTCAAGAACGTGTCCAATCATTTATGTCTCCAGATTTGTACAGCAAATTATCGTCTTTTAGATGAAAAAATCGGAATAAGGATATATTTACACATTTGCATTTTAAATTAATTTTCATGAAATTATCACGAAATAACCAATGTTTACCCTACACATTCATTTTCATCTCAGAGAATTAAAAAACAACGCGAGTGTATTGATTTAGTATGTAGTAATAGTAAGTTAGCTTAGCAATCCATTATTTTATAATTCAAATTTTAATTATGCTCAATTGAATCGTGTTAAAATACATAAAATATATATGCAATAAATGCAATGCAAAAAAATTGGATAATGAGCCAAGCAGATTATGTTGCGCTGTTGTAAAATTTGTTCCTCCTGAGATTCAAGAGCCCCCACAACAAATTAAAAACTTACTTATCAACATACTTTTTATATAATATAATATAATATAATATAATATAATATAATATAATATAATATAATATAATATTCTACTAACAATAAATCTGTAGCCAAATTTTTTCTGGTAATTTTTGCTTTTCCAAAAATAATTGGTGTTAACATAATTATTCATCATGAGACCGAAAATCGCTTTTTTGCAATTTTTCTTGTATGTCTGTCTATTACCTTTTCACGCGATAATGCCTGAACGGTTTTCGATGAAAATTGAAATATAAATTAAGTTCGTTGTAACTTAGATTTTAGGCTATATGGCATTCAAAATACTTTATTTAAAAGTGCCTGAATTAAATAAATCGAAATATCTCGCTTATTATTGCTTTTTGTGAAAAATGTTGCATAACAAAAGTTTCTTTCAAAATCATTTCCGATAAGTTTTGTTCTAAGCAAAATTTTGATAGGACTGATATTTAAGGATGTCCGTGTGGTGACCGGACAAGAATAGTCCCACCATGAGTTCATATGGTTCGTAAACAGAAAACCACAATTTAAGTCAACGGAGTTAGTGTGCACTCGAAGTTGGTTGCTTGACGGTTGTCAGCCCACTTTGAGGTCTGTGGATATAGAGGGAAGAATTGGATCGGTGTCGGTTAGAGTTCCCGGATAGCTCAGTGGTAGAGCGTTGGTACGTTAAACCAAAGGTCCCGGGTTCGATACCCGGCTCCGGAACAATTTTTCCCTCGAAATTATTCAAATCAACTTTACAGGGAGTTATACCTGAAATCTTGATTTGCATAATACACGTCACTGTTCGTTAACAGAAAACCACAATTTAAGTCACACGGAGTTAGTGTGCACTCGAAGTTGGTTGCTTGACGGTTGTCAGCCCACTTTGAGGTCTGTGGATATAGAGGGAAGAATTGGATCGGTGTCGGTTAGAGTTCCCGGGTAGCTCAGTGGTAGAGCGTTGGTACGTTAAACCAAAGGTCCCGGGTTCGATACCCGGCTCCGGAACAATTTTTCCCTCGAAATTATTCAGTTTTATGATTCCTTAGAAAGGATCTATGACAACTGGCCTAAACACGATATTAAAATAGTGATAGGGGACTTCAATGCTCAAGTAGGCCAGGAAGAAGTGTATTGTCCAACTATTGGTTGTCATAGCCTTCATGAACTAACAAATGACAACGGGTCTAGATTAATACAATTTGCGGCATCTCGGTACATGATTGTAGGAACAACACTCTTTGCACACAAGAATATTCACAAAGCAACATGGAGATCACCAGACAATTCAACATTCAACCAGATTGATCACCTTTTACTAGATAAAAGACATAGATCTAATCTTTTGGATGTTAGGACGTACCATGGTGCCAACGTAGACTCCAATCACTTTCTGGTCACTGCACGCCTAAGAGCACGAATATCTAATGCAAAGCAAATAAATGGTAGTAGAAGCTAAAAAATATAATATAATGTAAATGAATGAGCCAGAAGTGGTACAAAAGTACAAATCTAAATTGGAACAGGGATTTAAACAAATCATATCAATACAAGATAATATTGAAGAGCAATGGGAAAAAGGAAAAGCAGTAATACATGCAGCTGCAGAACAGGAATTTGGGGAAATGGAATCCCAGCGCCCTAAGACATGGTTTGACGAGGAGTGTCAAAACGCCACTGAAAATAAAAATATAGCATATAGGAAATTACAACATGGACATGGAACAAGAATTTTACTTGAAGAGTATAGGAATAAAAGGAGAGCAGAAAAGACAATTCATAAGAGGAAAAAGAAAGAATGGATGAATGCTGAATTAGAGAAATTAGAACTTTTACGAGACCAGAAAGATACCAGAAATTTTTACAAAGGCATTAACATGGCTAGGAAACAGTTCAAACCAAGATTAACCTTATGCAGGCATGAGGATGGATCTCTCATTAGTAACAACAATGATATTCTTGAGCGCTGGGTAAGACATTTTGACTGTTTATTAAACAGGGGCAAGTAAGCACAACCACAGTAACAAACCAATCTGCTTTGAATGTAGTAAATGATGAAATAGAACCAATAACAATGGAAGAAATTGAGACAGCATTAAACAAACTTAACAAAAATAAAGCATGTGGATCAGAAAATCTAGCACCTGAATTGTTTAAGAATGGTGGAAGAGGACTAAATCAATATCTGGAGCATATTTTCAACTTAGTATGGAATACTGAAATAATCCCAAAAGACTGGCTCATAGGAATTATATGCCCACTACATAAAAGTGGAGATCAATTAGTGTGTGCAAATTTTAGAGGCATTACTTTATTAAATTCAGTATACAAAACGTTGTCTAATATCTTATACTACAGGCTTCGTCCTTACGTAGAGAACTTATTGGGGGACTATCAAACAGGATTTCGCACCGGAAAATCTACAATTAACCAGATTTTTATTTTACGAAAAATTTTAGAAAAATTGAAGGAATTTTGTATCCCAATTCATCTGCTTTTTATCGATTTTAAGTGTGCCTATGATAGTATTAATAGGGAAAGGTTCTACGTGGCAATGGAAGAATTGAATATCCCAACTAAATTAATTAGAGTGGTTAAATTGTTAATGAGTAACACATATAACCAAGTTAAAATACAGAACCTAACATCGAAACCATTCCAAATACACAATGGAATTCGTCAAGGAGATGCATTAGCATGCCTCCTATTCAATATTGCATTGGAAAGTATCGTCAGGAAGTCTGAAGTGCAAACACGGAGCAACATTTTTTATAAATCCACACAAATATTGGCATTTGCGGATGACATTGTCATTATTGGCAGATCCATGAAATATGTAAAGGAAGTGTTCCTTTCCTTGGAACAGGCTGGAAAAGAAATAGGCCTCACCATCAACGAGAGGAAAACAAAACATATGTTGGCAGATAATGGAAAGATTAGTTGACAAAATAGACAGCCTGCAGATATAAGATTATAATTTTGAGAAAGTTGACAACTTTACATATTTAGGATCAGTGGTCACTAGCGATAATATCATGTCCAAATAAATCTCTAATCGATTAATGAAAGCAAACAGAACATATTTTGGCCTGAAATATCACTTTAATTCGTATGCTCTATCCAGGAAAGTAAAAATTATTCTTTACAAAATATTAGTGAGACCAGTTTTGACATATGCGGCAGAAACGTGGTCAATCTCCAAAAACGATGAAAAAAGATTGGAGGTTTTCGAAAGAAAGTTTCTGCGAAGGATTTATGGCCCAACATTTGAGGAAGATCTCTGGAGGAGGAGATGCAACTATGAATTATATAGACTTCTAGGAGAGCCAAATATAATCAACACAGTTAAAACAAGCAGATTGAGGTGGGCAGGACATGTAATACGCATGGACCCAAGCGAACCTTGCAAAAAAATTGTAATAATAAATCCGGGAGGTCAGAGAAGACGAGGTCGACCGCACTTGCGGTGGATTGATGGAGTGGAAGAAGATGCCAGAAAGTTGGGGTGCAAGAATTGGAAGGCTGCTACACAAGATAGAGACGGGTGGCGACAATTACTAAGGGAGGCCCACCAAGGGCTGTAGCGCCAATGATGATGATGATGATGATATTTAAGAATATACAAGACTTTTAAAATAACAATATTATACATTTTCACTGCCGCCTCAGATTATAGCGTTATTGTTCCTGCAATAACTCCTATGTGCAAAATATAACATTTTTGAGTAGGAAGAAAAATCACATTTATTCATTCCATGGCAATGGTACAAAGGAGATCGTGAATTCTTACATTTTCGAAAGAAAGAAATATAATTACATATCACTATATATGCTGTATCACTATTTAAGTTATTTGAAGGGTTCAGAACCATAGTGGTCCATGCGCCATGTACTGAAGACGTAGAAAACAATGGTTAAAATTAAGTTATTACCATAATTCAATGGAAACATATAGCAAGTAATATAAAGTTTACACATTAAAACTAAATGATATGTCAATCTTCATTAAACTATGGTTGCATGTAATAACAAATAAGAAACATGTTAAAGGAATGTCATTGCACCAAATGAGTGCTCTCTGGACCAAAATGATCGAATTTTAATTCTTTAAATACAATTTAAATTAAGTAACATATTAAACGATTTATCCTTCTATCAAACACGAATGTACCCTGGATCAAACGTCCTATTTTAATTATGTAATTACTCTATATTTATTTCTAATATGTGCAGTGGAGAGCACGGGCACGGCTAGTATAAAATAAAATTAGACGTGCTATAGGCTATAGGCCTATACCAGTAATACAAATAAATACAAAAATGAAATACCATAGTATTCGGTACAGAATTAGACTTACTGTTCAATTGATTGCCCTTTATGGGCTGTAGTGCTACATATGAATGAATGAATGAATGAATGAATGAATGAATGAATGAATGAATGAATGAATGAATGAATGAATGAATGAATGCTATATTTAACAGAAAAATACTGTAATAATAATAATAGTAATAATAATAATAATAATAACAATAATAATAATACTTACTTACTTAGAAATGGCTTTTAAGGAACCCGGAGGTTCATTGCCGCCCTCAATCCTAGGAAATGACTAATCAAAACATACTGCCCTATAATGATTCAGTCTTTAAACAGGAGCAATCTAAAATACCTAGGTAGTACTTTGTTGAATGTTTATAATATACTGACTTCGCGTCTGGCTTCGGACTGTTATTGTCATTGTGAGATTAGTTAGTGGCTGCAAAAAAGTGTGAACAAGAGGAAGCTCCCACTTCCACTGGATTTTAAAGATAAAAGTATGTGAAACTTTTTAGTACAATAAATAATTATACATATACTGAGAACTATGTGTCTGTGATATTAACTACAGTAGTATTCGTTAAGGGAAAAATTAAATTATTATTTTTATTTTAAAACTTTAAACAGATTTAAAAAATACATATCCGGACAGATCGATAATTAACAAGACAAAACTACTGCAACGTCCTGTTTAACACAATTTAATATTATCTTCCCATCTACGTCTCGGCCTACAGACCAATATTATTGGCATACCACAAGGATCCTGAATTCTAGAAAAACAGAAATTTCTGAATGTTTGAAGAACAGTAAGTGGTGTATAAATTTTGAAAAAGTGATAACAAACTTCTAATTAAAACGGAACAGTTTGAATCATGCCCATAAAAATTAATCAGACACCCTATATATTATTAATAACAATGAGACTTAATTAAATATATATACAGTATATACTATATATATATATATATATATATATATATATATATAACAATTAAAAATGTATATCATATTAAAGTATTAGGATTTAAAATAAAGGTGATAATTCAAAATGTTCAAGGAATGTTTGATGATGCCTATAATAATTTTTTCCACAGTTTGGTGTTGAATATTATACTTTTTTAATATGTCCCATGTAAATCTAGATATACTACCTCTATTACCAAATGTAGTCTCATGATTGATCAGTTTGTAAGAGGTACACCGTAACGAATGCTCAAGTCAGTAATACATGGTTTATAAATACTTTTCTTTTCTGAGTCAACTTCCTCTGTCTGGTCAATTGTTTCAAAACGAACTGTAGGATTGAGAATCATATATTTGCTTTTCTTCGGATGAATAGCTATAATATCAGCTTTTTGGGAGGATCTTGTTGAAGAGGTGCATTGTATTTCTTCGTAGACGTGCCATGTTTGATCTCGCAAAGCAGAAGCTAGCATTGATCTTACGTTATGATGGCAAGTGTTTCTGAGTAGTTCTCCTTTACAGCAGAAGCCCAACTCAAAGTCAAGGGTTTCATTCTCACTACAGTCAGTATGACGGCAGCGAATTATGCTGGGACAGCTACCAGGGACTGCTCGAACCGTTTAAATTCGTTTGCTTAACAACAGGAATTTTAATGCGTTCATAATAAATATTAAACAATTAAGGTATTATTTACTACGATAGAAAAATTCAGAATGGTCCTTTAATTTTATTTTTAGAGGAAACCACGACGTTCCAAACAGGATCGAATTACGGATGGTGATTCATACGGTACTTTTCCAGAAGGAAAGGTTTAAAATGAATGATTTATGTGATTATGTGAAGGACAAATTAGAAAACTATGGAACTGTAGTGATAGTCCACTATTGCAAGAAAAATTACGAAAACGGAGATCTGACTTTCAGATATTTCGGAAGAAATGGAAGTAAAATACGATAGGTTTGTGCTAAAATACCGAATATGTTTCAATTCAGAAATAAACTTCCTGGGAGACAAATACGTTCACTTAGTACCACAGAGTCTACTCCTGCTGCATTATCTGTTGGACGACCAAGAAAATAATTTTCGGAAGGCAATTTAAAAACAAGGGGTAGCTTAATACAGTCATTGGTGAAGGAGTGAACAAAAGAAGTGCGTTTTGCAAGTTAGCTCTCATTGAGGAGTACAGGGATGCAGCATCTGTAATAAAAGACAGAAGGGAAACCACTTCGAAAAGGGCTACAAAACATAAAAAAGCGTATTTTTCACCATGTTCGCCTCCAATACCATAATTATATTCTTGAAGTACTGTCATTTTACATTATTATAATATAAACTCACTAAACAACAATACATTAATATATGAAAATCTGTTACATACTGTAGAAGTCAAGTTATTAACTTTGTCTAAATGCACCCCTTGTAGAGGGATAGTTTCTCTTACACAGACGTAATAAGAGTTTATATACGTAACAAGTATGCTACATGTAACTACTGTACAAAGTTGCATGAAAATCTGTTACATAGGAGAAAAGTGTTTAATTTTGTCAAAATTTATCCCCCATAATGGGGTGGTTTCTTTTACACAAATGTAATAAGGGATTCTATACAAAAAAAAATATTTTAGCTATATCCCAGATCTGCAGAACTGTAGCTCATCAGAGTGACTGCTTTACTACCCCTTCTTACCCCACCCATCTTTTCTACCAGTGCGGTCATAGTGTTCTAGGTACGCTCGGCTGGATCAACATTCATTCTCGGTGCGGCAGGTATACAGTACGCTATTAAGAATTACAAATGAACAAATAATAAAATCCTTAGAAACATACCTTTAGAAAGTAAGAGAAAAATGAATAAGGAAAATAAAAATGTTAAAATCCATGTAAAATAAATTTAAAAACGTATATGTGATTATAATGTAAGAAGGTCTACCTATATATATATATATATATATATATATATATATATATATATCGTCCTCTTACTAGTAAAGCCGATTAAGTCCACTTTTTGTGTAAAATAAGTTAAGTACAGTTTCCGACTTGTCTTTCCGTGCTTTGTATTCCACTAAAATGAAATAAGTCCGAAATGTTGCATGCAGGCAACAAACCAATTACTTTATCTGAAGAATTTATTGTGATTTTTTGTGCATTAATAAAGTCTTAATTATTGTTTTTACAAAACTTATATTACTGGTCTTAACTGGTTTTACTAGTAATAAGACGATAAATAAATTGTACGTTGATAAGTGAGTGATAGCTATATGACCAGATGTCAATGCTGTCATTCAACATTGTAACGCACTCCAGCCAAATAAATAAATAAATACGCGTACTGCAGTTTAAAGAGAACTGGAACATGACAAAATCTAAACCCGTAAAGAAATACTGCTTCTAAAGGAAATGAGAATATGATTATTTTGTTGTTGAAGACGAAAGAATTGCTTGTTTACTGTGTCCCATTCAATTTATTTCTACTCGTCATTTCAATATTAAACCACATTTCAACAAAGCCCATATTAAGAATTATGGAATGCACAAACTTTCGGGTAAGTTCATTATTACGAACTGTATATTGATTATTTATTTATATACTGTAAAATTAAGGACGTCACTCTTGTGTTCATTTTGAATTGGAATTAATAGTGACTTTCAAGATTCATTACTTAAATGCTATAAATTTATGTTTCCGTAGGTGATGATAGGAGGAAAGTTTTCGAAAATCTAAAGCAGGTTATGTGCAAAGAAATCTCAAAGAAACTACAGAGAGTAAATCTATCATAATTGTAAACCTTGAAACAAGATAACGCATTATAAATACAATGAATTTATTACAATCCTTTTTTGAAAATTACATGCCACCACTGATGAACCTTTGCAGGGCATAGAATGTAAATAACTCTACGCGGAAGTCGATCATCCCCAATAGACGTGGAGTGAGGCTGACGTCATATTTCCCCTACTTACGGGTTCTGCAGGCCTGTCCTATCCTACATGGATACAAATTCAAAGAACGAGAAAGGTGGTGAGATCTAGGAAAAGGTCAAATGCAGAACCACATGTGCAAAGAATCTTCTGCTAACATCATTCTTGAAGGCACTAATTATTATTATTATTATTATTATTATTATTATTATTATTATTTTATTATTATTATTATTATTATTATTATTATTATTATTATTCACATCGCATTGAACTGATCTGAGGTTCGCGGCCTTAAACCCTTACACCGAAGTTAGTGGTTTTTAAGGCCCGATTGTATAAACCATTTAATCTTAGATCAGAGGTTAAATTGATCCTTGTTTCAGCTGAACTTGGAATTTTGTGTTGTATAAAATCTAATCTGAGATTAATTTGTCTCAAACTAAAGTCAACTTTGACTGAAGAATTTTCTCCGATTAAGTTAGATGATCCAAGTTAAGTTATTTCTTTTCTGTTTGAAATATACGAGTGACAGATTGTGCAAATAAAATATCCATTATTATTAATATTAATAGATATGTTAGGTACGTACACAAATATATATATATATTTCAATTTCTTGCCTTAATACACAAACATTCTTATATTTTATAAGGCTCTATCGTGTTCAGCAGTATCAAATAACATAACCTATAATTATATTATGTTTATAACAACCATTAATTATTAATGGATATGATAGGTACATTCATAAATGTTCAATTAACTGTATTGCTAAACGAAAATTGTCGTTTTGTAAAGCTTTATTATGTTTAGCAGTATGAAACACCATAACATGATAACAACTTGGAGAACAGTCAACCTTCTTGTTATTGTCCGCCATTATTTACATTGCAAAAAAAAAACAGTGTGTCCAACAGAGTGTAATACGGAAAGTCGCCAAAAAGTAGTTGTAAAGTCGCTAGATTTCTCATTATCAACAAAGAAATATTAAATTTTGTCACTATGGGGTGCTAAAAAGGTCACTAAATCCCTATTTAAGCAATATAAAAGTTAAAAGAAACTGTTGTTGAAAAAGAGTTAAAATAGCTAGATTGGCAACACTGAACAAACCTGTATAACATGGTCCGCGCATCACGTATTTCACCTGTTTATGCGATGTTGCCAAATCCTTTTCACGTGAACTTAGATTGCATTTGAACCAAGGTAATTTGATCGCAGAAAAGTTTTATACAATAGAAGAAGTGTCTGAACTCAGGTTTACTTTTCGATCTTCGATCAAAGTTGATCTTTAGTCAGGGAGTTTTATACAATTGGCCCTAAAGGTTTCACGTAAAATTTGCCGGCTTTTCTCACCCACGTTGATTTTCTATGCTGATATCCTCTACAATTGGAAGTGTCGTTAAATAAAATACTTATAATATTGCTGCTGCTGCTACTACTACTATAACTGATATTACTATTACTACTACTGTACTACCATTACTACTACACATCACATTCATGTAGCTTTTAAAAGAGTTTTTGACTGCAAGCTCAGAATAAATTATGTTCTATATGGCTGTAATAAATTGTCGTGAAAATATCCGTCATCTTCGTTCATCTTCGGCAAGCAACTTGTAACTCACACTATAGTGCTAGGTGCTGACGTCACTGATAATAGAGATTTGTCTATTATAAGAAAAGAAGCAAGCTGTGGTATGTGGTCATTAATCTACGACAGTCAGGAGAGGGTCTTGTAGGGTTTGGCGCAAATGTTAAATTGCCTACAAGGACTTCAAGATTTACGAGGTAGGTTTCATTTCGGATAACCGTAGTCAAAACTCCCCGAGACCAGGTGAATTTCATCGTGGAGCTTCTTCCGCTTGTCCTACCATAATTGCACTGTTAATTTGCAGACTCAGGAAGCGAATTACTGCATCTTATTACATGGAATAAAAGGCGAACATAACCGTAGAAAATCCTGATACAGTGCAATATGTGAGTTTTCGTGTACACAAGAAGACACATAAGGCATTGATTTTTAAATCTAAACGATAAACATAAAAATCCTTTTATAACATTTTGCTTCGTGTAAAAATACCAACTTGATTACAGTCTCATTAATTGTTGGAGTTCAAAATATTGCTAAATAGAGGTATGAATCTGTGGTTAATAAATTAAATATCTTAGAAACAATAACATGAAAATTTTCAGATCACATTTCTAAGTGATG
The DNA here is from genome assembly GCF_040183065.1 of Periplaneta americana. Classification (NCBI taxonomy): domain Eukaryota; kingdom Metazoa; phylum Arthropoda; class Insecta; order Blattodea; family Blattidae; genus Periplaneta; species Periplaneta americana. Next base: position 12,345,383 of record NC_091125.1, on the reverse strand, counting down.
GAATTCAGCTGGTTAAAAAGAAAACAGTAATTCAAAACCAGATAATTACTTAATTTCCCCCTTTGGGACAGGAGTTAAAAAGTGAAAATAAATTAAATAAATTCTGCTACAGTTATGGGATAGTTATCATCGATCTAGTTATTATCGCTTAAGTCATCCTGCTAAAGGAGGTGGATTTTAGTCGAAAAATATCCAAAGATATAGGATTAAAATGTAAAGTCGTTGATCCGTGCAGTACACAATTTTTCTCAATATGAAAGAGCCTTTCGTTCATGAATAAAGACTAACAAAGGAACAGTTCAATCTATGACATTCAATCATATCCAGTCCCGCCATTATTTCGTATTCAACAGTTATCATGTTATCACCACAAGAGTGGAGGTTACCAGTAAAAAATAAAGAAGCTGTACCTGAGATACGTCCTCAACGTTGAGTACATCTTGTCACACGGGTGCTTGCAAATGAAACAACGCTATTTATAAAAGATTAATTTAATAATAATCCATGGAGCAAACAGCCTATAAAGGGCACAGGCCGATCAGCCAGCTGCTGACGTTACGTGCCCATGCCTAAACAGAGTTGAACGATCATCCAACCAGAGTAGGGGTATCGTGCGGACAACGCGATGATCCTCCCAGCCGTTATAGATGGTTTTCGAAATCGTATTTCGTTACCTAACTTCCCAAATTCATCACGATGATGAATTGGCACCGGTCTCATACATTGGCCAAAGTTTCATGAGCAAATATCATCCCCATAAGTACAGAAATCATCACGCATTCCGTAATGCAAGTCCTAGGCATGATGCCTTAGACCACGACGCTACGGTATGAAGCAAAATTTTCGTTTATTTTTACAGATCGTCAACAGTGGTCTATGATAGGAGAATTATGTTACAAATGGCATACACTTAACAACACTTGTTGCGACTGTTTTCAAAATCGGAATTGTTGTCATTCATTTAATAATAAATCAGTCTGCTTTAGTAATCAATCCGCCTACGGGACAATCCTTGTGAAATCGGACATAAAAAAATCTTCCTCGAAATGAATTATATGTATAGAGGGGTAGGAGATACTTTATTGTGTGAAGTCTGTTCTCGTTTAAGTCTATTAGTTTTCTTGTTTTAATAGTTAAATTTATCGTAATTCCGTACAAAATTCGCAAGTTTCAAAGGGTATAAACTTGAAACAATATATGATAAACATTCCAACAAAAGTTCATATTGTACCCATAAGAGCATGATTTTTATAACTATGCATACACCATATTTTATATAACTTTTAACAGGGCGTAAGTAGACATATCGATACCTGATAACTTCCCCGCGGAAAACAATAAAAATAAAAATATCAACTGATTCCTCTTCCTCTCTCTCTCTCTCTCTCACTCACTCTCTCTCTCTCTCTCTCTCTCTCTCACTGAAGAAATAGTATCAGTTTTAATTTCGGCGATCCATAAAGAAGTCCTCCTGCAAAAATATAATTTCGTTAAATTATAACTTATTAGCTACGCCTAAGTTCCGAGTCGGATGATGATGCGCGCACGCTTCGCTTCTTTACGCGTGGCATAAGCAAGAATTTTCCTCACTGTTAACAGAATGACATTAGTTTCTCTAGACTAGAGGTTACAAACATGTCGTAGCTCCTATGATATTCAATGAATCGCGCTGTAATTTTTTATTGATAGGTCAGTAACTAAGGAAAACACAAAAAATTCTAAATCAAAATATTTTTTAAAAGCGAGAAAAAATACTAAGCTCGAAATATTCTGTTTTGGACATTTACACCTTCAAAATTTCATATTAGCTGCAAAACGTTTTTTTTTTGTTTTTCCTGTCAGATGGGGGGGGGGGGGAGTCAAAGCCAGATAAATGTTGAGAAAGGATGGCAATTACATTCAAAAATTACCGCTGCTCAAAATCTTTACTCGTTATCAGAGGTCTGCATCGGACGTTTTCGCTCGAGCGCCAAGTAGTTCATAGCATAATCCCATAGGTAGCGCACATGCATGATGGGTAAAGTTGTCACGAGCGATAAATTCTCGAACGGTATAAGCCGAGCGTTAGGCATTCGTTCTTGTTACAGTGATGAACTGTGTAGTGACATCATAGATGTTTATCATTTCAAAACTTTGCAGTGTTTAACTAACCTCTCCATAGTACAACTACAAAACTTACTTCATGAAGTAATATTGTTGAAATTTTAATTTTAAATAGTTCGGCAGCTATGGCCTCATAAAAGCGTTTTTTTTTTTCATTTACGGTAAATTGGACTAATTTCTGTAAAAAAAAAAAAAAGTATTAGGCCTAGAGATGTCATATTTCGTAACAACATCCTCCTCTCTCTATTATAATTCCACAAAAAATATATTGAAAATTATAAATTATTAGGTAAATTTTCCTAATTTTCCGTCCGATTTAACATGGATTCGTCCCTACTTACACCTCCGTGTTCGCTCGGCACTGTTGAATGGCGTTTTGCCTTCTTTCTTCCTGTAGCCGAATTTTATAGAATTTTGAACGTTTCCTTTTTAAATAAATACTTCGACATTTAAAATGAAGTCTTTGTCTTTGTTTCGAAATTTTTACTGTGTTACAGTTTTCCGTTCACTATATTTTGTGCACCTTTACTTTGTAGTTCAGCCCGTAACGAGTCGTTTGAGTGGTCAAACACACATATAGCTCAGCCGATTGCTGAGTTACGACTGTCGGAATGGCTTGAAATGGTGTAATTTTAATCTTGCTTTCGATCGAATTCCTCTCTCTTCTAACACACATGATTCCGATGCCACCCACCACAACACGCTAACATCGTCGCCCTATCGTCAATATTTAGGTTACTTGAGCGTACTTTTATTTTAAAGCGTACTTTTATTTTAAAAGGCCCTCAATTATTCATAATCGGGAAGTAAAAATTATAAAAAAAAGCAAAATAAAAATCGTAAGATACTTTTTGATCACTGCTGTGGACAATCTATATAAAATCGGCAAGGAAGCCCCTCTGGGATGCAAGAAAGATACATCGTGTTGTTTGGATATCAAGGGGGTCGAAACACCCCTCTTACAAAATCGGCAGAAGGCGCCTATGGCCCATCAAATTTCATTGAGTATGACCATACCTATTCGAAAATAAAAATCGGTAAGATACTAATGTATCTCAGGCGCACTATGCATAAGAGGGGCATATGGGACATTTAATTCATATTTACTGTTGGATGGCCATCCAACACTGGAGAGCAGACGTAATCTCATTAATCAAGTTACGATTTTATTCATTTTAGTAGGTTATTTTATGACGCTTTGTCAACAGCTTAGGTTATTTAGCGTCTGAATGAGATGGTGATAATGCCAGTGGAATGAGTCCGGGGTTCAACACTGAAAGTTATCCAGCATTTGCTCATATTGGGTTGAGGGAAAACCCCGGAAAAAACCTCAACCCGGTAACTTGTCCCGACCGGGAACCGAACCCGGGCCACCTGGTTTCGCGGCTAGACGCGCTCCGTTACTCCACAGGTGTGGACCCTCAAGTTACGATCCTACAAATAATTAGGCCTATATATATATATGTGTGTGTGTGTGTGTGTGTGTGTGTGTGTGTGTGTGTGTGTGTGTGTGTGTGTGTGTGTATATATATATTTCCATCTTGATATATATATATATATATATATATATATATAATGTCCCCAAATACCATATGGGCTATTTTATTCTGCTGTATTGAGCTTAAGTAGGCCTATGTTATGACTAGTGATTAAACCTCTCCTTCCATGGACACGAAGTTGCCTACGCTTCAACAACAAAGTGTAGGTGTTTCTGAACTCTGCACAGCGGTCAGATGTAAACAAAAGCAGGTTTCAGACATACAGACAGAGTATACTTCGGTGGAACATAAACGATGTGCACTACCTGTTCGGAACATTTGGAGTAAAATGTAACCAATGTAAAGTTGTTACTCTTGGTAGTCCTCTATGGAGTGTACAATTCAATTAAAGCCTCTATTTATTAGAATGACTTAATATTATATAAAGTAATGACAATGAGTACCTACATGTTACGTGATGACTTCATCTTTATCATCTGATGAGTTGTAATGTACAATGAGATAATCTTTAAAGGTGTCAACAGTGAATCTTCTTCTTCCTTTCCCGAAACAATATTCATATCTTAAAAAACTTCTCTCTACGTCACATGAAGAAATTGGTGTAAATTTAAAACACTGCACATCATTATACAATATAGAATGCCTTTTTTTTCAACCTTGTAAAACATTTCTTTTACCACAAATTGAAGAATAACCAGCATTTTCTCTAAGACAGTTTTTAATTTACGCGGCAACTTTTCTGAAACTGGCCCTAAAACTGTTCTCTTCATTTTTTCAGACATCTCATCTACAAGTTTTAGGGCATCTGACAGTGGAATATTTGTTGATTCCATTGAGCAATCTGAAAATTTTTGCAAGAAATGTAAGATCTAGTTCTTTGGAAATGAGGGATTTTGCGGGTTCCATCTTGATAATACTGCATTGCAGGTTAGAAATCGACTCGCTCACTTACTACCGCACTGGACACGTAGCACCACAGTTCAGCACTGTTGCTGTAACCAGACGGTATAGTTGATGCCATTGATTTAGGCAGATGGATTTTATTAATCAGAACTCCAGAGCGAGTTACTCATAGCTACAAGGTCGGTTGTTATCTTCGTCGCAAGCAAACTGCAGTTGGGATGGGTGAGACATAAGAGTAAACATACATTCCTGATTATCCTAGTGGACTTGGATGGACAGTCATCTCCAAAAACAATGCACATATAACCACTTTTATACAACTGCAGTAATCTATACAGTATGTGTATATGCGTATGGAAAGAGAAGTCCCCGGCACACTGTTTTCGAGATAATTCCAGTTGCCGCTGCATAATCTTTTCCTCGTTACTATAAAGTATAATGACAAACTATAACATATATATATATATATATATATTAAAAAAATATTCTACAATCAACGGACTGACTAATCATTTTACATCTCCTTAAACCCTGTGTGTAGGTTTCTGTTAATCCTTAGTCAGAAGATAAGATGAAGTTTTACGAAATACGAACATTAAGGGATGTAAAATAGGAGGTAATAATGATCAAAATATACTGGTTTATTTTTTGAACCAGAAGCCATTCAGCTCTTAAATTTAAAACAAAGACTCCTTTATAAAATTGGGTTAGACTGTTCATCTCATCTCTCAGAATTGTTTGAACATACAAGAACCTCGGTATAACAACAATACATAAGACAGGTTAATAATGATTTTAACATTTTAACATTTTACATCATGTGTAATTTAATAATATTTTAATAACCGAATAACTGAATTTGACAAAATAATGTCAAGCTAACCACGGTGTTCTACAAGATATGGACAATATAGTAGAAGACCAATTAGTTAATAAGTTTTATTGTTAGTAATAATGAGTGTTTTTAATTATCTATATAAAATTGTTTCTCATGTTATGTTCAAATAATCAAGGGTATACATTATATGTCTCACTCACACAGTCCATGTGCATCTATTTGAATATGTAATTAGGCAAACTTTCATACGTTTGAAAATGGCACATCAGTGCCGAAAACGTTCATGTTATAATTAATTTTTATAAAACTAGATAAGCATAGACGGCTCATTTCAATTTAATATATTATTCACGTAATACATTCAGATATATTTTGAGGATTTTTTATCCCCCAAAGAGCAGAGGGGAGAGAGAAAGGAGATGACAGTTTAAAAATTTCACTCAAGTATTTTGAATTAGCCGACGTAGAGTCGTGAAATTTAAAATGAAGGTTACTTTCAACAATTTTGATTAAACATTTTCCGATTTTTTTAAATACAATCTAAGGAATAGTGAAAAGGCAGAAGAGAATGAAAAATCTCAAGTTGTCCGATCTCGACGAAAATTGATATCTGGAGATCTTTGGGATACGAATATGATATTATTTTGTCCGAATTTATCCCTCAAATGGTAGAGTCGGACAAAAATGGGCGAGAAAATAAATTTGATATCATAAGTGTTCTCAAGACGAAAATTACGGATAATAAAATTTGTGCGAATTCAACAAGCTATGGCAGATTCAGTACTCTGAAAGAGAAAGCATCGAGTAACGCAGACGAAACACAATTAACATATGAATTTAAAGAGGTATGTAAATGTAACACATTTCCACAGTATGAATTTATCAAAATCCAAAAGTATAATTTCTACATATCTTCAATGAATTTTGTGATGGAATTTAGTATAGTCATCAGGCAATACTTCTAGATTAATAAACATTTTTTTTTTTGGAATCCATTAAGTATGTATTGTGAATGGTAATTCTATTTTTCAATTGTTGCCATCTGTGAAGGGAAAATTGATTTCTCCGACTTTTTTTTTTTTTTTCAATTTTGAATATTTTAAAATGCTTTCTTCTCTGTTTTCTTCACAATTTGTGTTAAGAAATTCTGCTCTTACCAGATAAATATATAAATAAGAAATATTTTTCTTTTGCCACGAGTAATTGCAAACTTTGTTGCTTTACGTAAAAAAAAAATTAATTAAAAACAACTTAAAATGGTAAAACAATGCCAAAGACAAGGTTTATTCTCTAGTATGACATGCACTTGCATGTAAAATATCATAAATATATTATCTTGAAAAATGTCGAAATTATGAGGGGAAACGGATTTGGAAAATTTAAGTTATACGGAAATGAGCGACAACGGTATGAAGATGAGAAGGTCAATCCATATTTAAATGGCCAAGTCAATTTACACAGTCTCACGTATTAGGTCATAACTCGAAAAGTATTAGAGATACCTATTTAAACAAATTGTTCACCATACTTTTGAGGAAAGTTCATTAAAAAAAAGGTTTCTTGCTTGGTTTGTCGAATTACCACAGGTTATTAATTGAGAAAAATTCGCTCCGGGGCCGGGTATCGAACTCTTTACTTCAGTTACACGCACTAGGATCTCTAACCACTGAGCTACGCCGAGACTCAATCCACAGTATCGGATCGAATCTCGTAGATTATCGAATTACGTATTTGCTTATTTCAGCATACCTAGTCTTTCGGTTATTTTTCCAATGTGTCGATTCCTGTCGCTTCCGCAACTTATTCTCGTACTTCATGAATGTTTGTTATTAATGAAGACAATTCGACACAACTCATATCTATTTAATTATCGCCTGTCGCTTCATGAAGTAATGAACATTTGCAATAATTTCTTGGTTCTGGTTATGCAATGCTTTTTTCCTCTTAATTTATAAAATGCAGGAGGCGAACGAAAGTCATTTACGGCACTCTCATGAATCGGACTGTACTGTCGTGTGTTTATTAATTAGTCTAATAATGACGATACAAGAGGCGAGTGTGAACATATAAACGACAGACAGCCTTATCGCAATTCATTCTTGCAGTCCTCACTAAACATTGGGTCGCCTACTGAAAATGTCATTGAGGTCATCTGCCAAAATCGGTGCCTCCGACTATACAGAAAGCAATTCTACCCCCTTCCCTCTGACGTCATGTACAACACTCGAGTCACATATACGCTAGTATCGTGTTTACAGAGGAATTGTTTTATTTCTAGTTATGACATTCGGGATCACCTACAGCTTCCTCTTTCCCCTATAAATTTTCATTTATGTATTTCTAATTTTATTTCATCAAAGTTCGAAAAACCTCGACCAGATCAAAATGTAGAATTCTTGGAAAATGAGGGTGTGACTGGATTGTTTAAAGGATAGTCAAAAATGATTTCAATGGTATCCTCTTCAGTAAGTAGTTTATTTTCTAATCCACTCTCTAATAACCTTTTAAACATACTAAGATTGATAAAATCTCAAATATTAATTTTATTAATATTCGCTATCACTATCAGATTCGCTTTCATTTTCATATTGCTCATGTTGTATATAAAAATGTTACACAAATTTAATTCCATGCTTTGATTGGTTACCAAGAATTCTTTTCTATCTTTATATATAATTTTAGCTTTATCGTTAGCAAGTGTTTGCATTGATTCATTAGTTAACATTTTGCTATATCGATCTGATAATAATAGTAATCTGTATTTTTGTTATTGAGCGTAACACGTGCTTTAGATCAACTACAGTTTCACCATGGACCATGGGTAATTTCATAAGGTTTACCTATTTCCAAATATTGTATCTTGATATAGGCCTACTCAAGTGACGTATTTAGCATACATTTTAATTCTTGGGCGTCAGTGATTGTTGATCCACTTATACAGTAATATAAAATTTTCGCATGAATGTTATCTATACTAATAATAAATCTGTAACCGAAATTTTTCTGGTAATTTTCGCTTTTCCAAAAATAATTGGTGTTAACATGTATAATTAATCATCCTGAAACCGAAAATCGCTTTTTACAAATTTTTTTGTATGTCTGTCTGTCTGGACGTTTGTTACCTTTTCACGCGATAATGGCTGAACAGATTTCTATGAAAATTAGAATACCTATAAATTAATTTCGTTCTTATTTAGATTTTAGGCTATATGGCATTCAAAATACTTTATTTAAAAGAGGGGGTTATAAGGGGGCCTGAATTAAATAAATCGAAATATCTCGCTTATTATTGATTTTGATGAAAAATGTTACATAACAAAAGTTTCTTTACACATGATTTCCGGTAAGTTTTATTCTGTGCAAAAGTTTCAAGGGCTGATATGTAACGAAATACAAGAGTTTTAAAATAGCTACGTTTTATGACCGTCGTCTCAGATTAATGGGCTACAATGAAGTGAAAACAAATGATTCCGTCTATTTAAGGCAACACAACAAACGGAGAATATTATTCATTTTTATACGGATATTTCTATTCTATGATGGGAATATATAAATTTTTATCAATATTAATATACAGATAATGTTTGTGTGTTTGTATGAAGTAATCTCAGAAGCTAATTAACCGATTTGGATAATTGGTCCACTATTTGAAATTTTTAGTTTCTCTAGATGGATATAATGCTATTTGAGACCTGAGGTAAGATTAAAATAGATCTTTACGCACTTGATATTCTGATAGTCGAAATATTGTATAACTTGATTATTTAAACTTTATTTGGTCCCCACAAAATACTCTAATTTGATAAACTTCAGTTTTTTTTTTTTTTTTTTGTCCACAGAACATAATAATATTTTTAAGAGTTTTGTCGTAAAGATGAGTACTTTTAGTGGACCAAAAATACAGCACATATAGAGTGAAAATAAATATTTCACCATTGATCTCACTTGAGCTGGGTTATTTTAAAAAGTGTCACGAAATGGCGTTCCTGCGCTCATAATTTACTCATATTCGTTTCCTGTGTTTCTTAAAATAATATTTATGTACCGAATTCGTTTTCATTTTTTTTATTTATATAAACAATGATGCACAACCGAGCGAGTTGGCTCAGACGGTAGAATTTGAGACTCGCGTTCGGGAGGTCAGGGGTTCAAACCAGAGTCCTGCATAACGGCCCAATCCATAGGCTGCTTTACCATTGTACCGCACTGGGCTACACAGTGTCGCACGGAACAAGCCCGTGACGTCAACCTATATCACCGCACGGGTCGCGGCGGACTGCTTGTGAAACGGTTTAGTGCGGTGGACTTGTCTATATCAAAGCATCGAGCTCAAGTTTCCACTTCAATCAGTTACTTATGAATTGAGTTGGCGCGGGTTTGTGCTTGTGTGTGCGGTTCGATCAACGATCAGCTACTCTTTCAAACGTTTTCATTTTTGATTTTTGTTTTTCAAGATGAGTCCAAATAATGGTGTATCGCAAAGAAACTACAGTCTCTGTGAGGCTGCTATTACACTACCAAAGTTCTTTGACAAAGAATATTATGATAAAATATTTCATCAAAGATCTTCGATAAAAGATAGGGTTTGGGGTATATTACACTAAATAAAATCTTTTAAAATCTTTTCAGAAGATTTTATCAAACGTAACCTAAAATTAGGAAAAAATCTATTCTAACATTTGTTCCACATCAATGAACATGTGTTCCGTGGATTTGTTGATACTGATATTTACGCCTTAAGTTTATGATTTTTATACTAATATTTACGCGTTGAGTTTATAACACTATAAATAAAGAACAGTATTATGCTTGTTTAACTATATAAATATTTAAAGAAAATAATCTGCCCTCAATGAGGGTGACCATAAAGATCCAGAATTAGTTCAATTATTACAATATGCATGTTATTGAGAAAGAAACACCTTTCAGTTAAACTCCTGATCACAATACAAATATGTGGTCAGGGGTTAAACCGTGGATTGCAAAACGTAGTAAGAGAACTTATTGAAAGAGCTACAATGACAGGACTTGAAAAGTTATACAAATTATAATAAAATATTACTTACTTACAAATGGCTTTTAATGAACCCCACCATCGGTCCGTATCCTGTGCAAGACTAATCCAGCCTCTATCATCATATCCCACCTCCCTCAAATCCATTTTAATGTTATCCTCCCATCTATGACTCGGCCTCCCCAAAGGTCTTTTTCCCTCCGGCCTCTCAACTAACACTCTATATGGATTTCTGGATTCGCCCATATAATATTAATATTATATTATAAAAATTATTTATTTACATGTCATTTCCCTCATACTCCGATATCAGAATTTTGTGGTAGCAACAGTCCAGTTACATTTGCGTTCCGCCATATTTGTTTCAAGGTATGAAAATCTTTTATCAAAGTTAACAAGCTGCACTTACATTTTATAAAAGATGTTCTAACAAAAGGAACTTTTATAAAAGAAAATCCATTACACTGTCATATATTGTATAATATATATTTTATAAAAAGATCTTTGCCAAAAACTTTAATAGTGTAATAGCAGCCTGATGAAGTTTTTCCGGGCTAAGATGCCATGGAATACCAGTTTACCAGTAGACCACGGCATCTCAGCCCGGAAAAACTTCATCACAGGCACAGTCCGTGAAAGCATACATTCTAAAATACACTCTCTCTATAAAAAAGTAGTGAAAGAAAAAATCGCTGCTAGAAAGTTTAAAAACATAGAGTTGGATGGAAATTTAAAAAAAGTACTATAGGGATAGTTTTTAAATCTGTGTTCGACAGCAGTGGAAAATATTTTAATTTTGTAATGTGTCCTGTATGCTCATGCCACACGCTAAGCGAAAGCACAACCAATGCGGGCAAGCAGGAAAACAGTAGAATGGAATCAACTGGTGGGATGATGTCAGTGCTGAGACGAGTGCTGAGCAGTGCGGTGAGCTAAGGTGGGCTCCGAAGCCCAGCGCGATGGGCTAGGAAGCGGCCGCTCCAAGCAGTGTTGGTCTTAGGTGGGCTGGGCTTCTTACGCATTAGGACTAGCAGTGTAGAGCGGTGGGCCAGCCTGCAGGACTCTGGTTCAAACTCTGTGGCCGACCAATATGCCTGGAGATTTTCATGGTTTCCCTTAGTCATAAAGGCAAATGTCAGATTGGAAATTTACATCCCATGATTCATCACCGCCTCAATTACCAATACGATAAACATTAATCAAAATATATAATCAGTTACGTGAACACAAGCCATCTACAACACAGTATAGAAACAGGAACTCAACAAGAGTAAAAACTGTCTACTGGTATAGCCACACATTCTAAACTCGCAACATGACTACAGATGTTAAAGCGTGTATAAATAAACTTAACAAAGAAAAAAAGATACACAGTGAGGTTAACCTAAAAATTATCTTCGTACACAATCCACTCTATATTGACATTATTTTGGAGTGATATATTAAAGAAAGCATTCAGGCATGTTAAACGGATTATCCTTGCACCAAAAACGGATGTTCTCTGAACCAAATGATCCTCTTTTAATTATTTGCATGTAATAACAATTAAGAAACATGTTAAAGGAATCATCCTTGCAGGAAATGAGTGCTCTCTGGACCAAAATGATCGTATTTTAATTATTTAAATACAATTTAAGTTAAATAACATATGAAACGATTTATTCTTCTATCAAACTCGGATGTTCCCTGGACCAAATGATCTATTTTAAATATGTAAATACTTTACATATATGAGTCCATGTCAAATCGAACATCTACGAAACATGATAACTTAGTATTTGCTCCAATTTTTTTATATATATTCTATTGATTAAATTAAATAACCCATGTGTAATTTTTTCGGACTGACACAATTATTTAGTCATTTATTAAATGTTACTTTTCCCGTAAATTAGGATGCAACGTATTATGAAAATGGTTATACTGAAGATTCTATATACCGTAGAAATTTCGTATTTATATCATCTTAAAGTGCAATAATTGCAGTGTTATATACTAATTTTTAGTGATCAATCAAAATATAAAATGGGCTCCTTTTAGGGGGTTATATTTTTAAAATACGTTTTTATATATCAGGGACTTACTTCTAAAAAGGGAAAAAATATCATTATATTCTTTGAAATGTTTTACGTAGAACTGCGTTGGTTTTAGAACGCTATTCGAATAAGAAGTCGGAAGGGTCGGATTGAGTGAGACCGCGCGCCGGAGCATGCAGCTGCGATAGCCGCAGCGAGAGTGAGTAATACATTATCAGTAGTGCGGTGTTACTTTACGTAAATAAACAAATAACCTCTAGTTCTAAAAGCACTTAATGTCCCTTCAACACTTAGCAGTTTCCCTTTAATTTATCTAAAAATAATTCCTAAGTCTTTCGGAGTAGTAGGTATCGTGTTGTGTTGTGTTGTGTTGTGTTGTGTTGTGTTGTGTTGTGTTGTGTTGTGTTGTGTTGTGTTGTGTTGTGTGCATACCAAATCAAACACCTGTATATGAAACGTGACCATTTAGTATTTGCTTAAATCTTCTAAAATATGTTCTGCAGATCAAAATAAGAGGTCTGTAATTGTTTCTGGGATCATACTTTAATATTTTACTATTTATACTCTTTTAATTATATGACAAATTCATGCACGACGCAGTATGAAAATGCTCATTGTTAACATTCTATGCATCATAGACGTTGAGTGTTGGTGTCATTTGAAATGGGAACAATTGGAATATTATATTAATTGATTTATTGTTTTAGAGGGTCACTTTTTAAACGATTATTTTTTATAACAGCTTATCGGTACTTTAAAAATGCAAAAAGAAAGTATAATCTATTATATTTTACATAGAACTACGCTGATTTCAGGTTGCTTTCGACTAAGAAATAACTTTAAAAATAATATATTGAAGATGTGTAAGAGCTTAGTGATGATTGAGAATCGCCAATAAAGGAGACAAAATTATCTAAAAAAATATCCAAAACAAAAAAATGCAGAAAGTTACAGATACACTTAAACATAAAATATTTCATATTACAGAAGAAGCAACTTCAGTTCAAAATTCAAATAATTCCGATATAATACAGGAATTGATAAACTTCTTTCATGAAACAGACGACAGAAATCTCAAAATACATATATTAACAATTTTTTAAAGTTGGTCCTACAGTAAAATTCAACAATATTTTAATATCACCACTCACATGATATGAATTTCTAAACAAGTAGGAGCAGAAAAGGTGATTTTGGCTACTTCTAATCTTAAATCGGGAAAAAGTTTGGGAACATTTATAGTAGAGAAGGTTGTTCAATTTTATAATTCTGATGATAGGAGAGTTATGGCTGACAAAAAGAATTGTGTTTCAGTTAAAGAAGATGGAAAGAAAGTTCACAAACAGAAAAGATTAATACTATGTAATCTTAAGAAAACTTACTAGTGTATCAAAATTTGATTTTCAAAAATTTTCAAACTCAGACCACAGGAATGTGTACTCCCTGGAACAAGTGGCACGCACTCAGTTTGTGTCTATGTTCATCATGAAAATGTTAAATTAATGCTTGATGGAATTAATAATATTATTTATAATATTCCTTTTAAATTTTTACCATTAGCGAATACAAATAACTTAGCTATATTTTCTACTCAAGGTACCAACAAGCAAAAGTGGTACAAGGTGTCTTACAACTTCATTCTTTTGTTCCACTGATACAATCTCAGGCCATAATCACTTCAAATTGAGAGTAAAGTGGTGGACATTAAATAGAATTGGTTGTAGGTGATTAGTTTTAAAAGTACAGTGTGTGTAAACTGTAGTTATCCTTCTTAATGTGTATACATATCTTACAAAAACAATATTTAAATACAGTACTATATTACATAAATTACGTCAAAGAGTGATATTCTGACCGTAGAACAGTGTAAAGTGGTCACACGACTCTCATCCACATCTGCACTTGCACATCATCTTGCAACAACACTTATGCAGCCCGCGAACTCAAGACGCGCAGCTTGGTGAATCATTTAATTATTCTTCAACGGCTCAGAGTAGCGTTCTGATTTTTTAAGGATGGTTAAAATAATTTCAAGGTATTTAAGGATTTTTTTCTGGAATATTAAAGTAAGTCGCTGCCATTAAAACATATTTTTATGTGTTTAAATGTTTAAAAAAAAAGTGATGATTATTAGTGGAGTTAATCACGTTTAACAATAATGATGCGCGAACTATTTCAGAATCTTTGATAACACATATCTACTACAATAATCGATATAGGCAACAATAATAAAAATGTTATTATTTAACTAAATTTTCTCATCAGAAGTAATTGCTAAATTACTATAATTTGGTTTAAGAGACCATTACTTGCTTTCAGTCATCTGATGATTCATTTATTTTTAGTACTCAGTTAATAAAGCCGTTTGTTGAAATGCTTTCATTTACGATAGGTATAAATCTGTGATTTGCTCCACAAATTTCGGAACATCGACCATATAATACACCAGGTCGATTAATTAAAAATCTAACTTGGTTTAATTGACCTGGTGTTGCACACGTATTTATTTTTTCAATCCATAGAATGTGCAAAATTTGTTTTGTCTAAATCAGAGACATGAGAGTCAAATCCAGGTTAAATTTGTGCGATTTGACGTGGAATGACTCATATTTCTAAAAAGAGCAGCGAAGCGAACGGGTATAGGTAGTTTCCAATAAAACAATATAGGCCTATCATATACAAAGTAAAGGACTGGTATACTATATTTATCAATGCATTAATAAACTCATTTGACTTACAAGATTTGGATATCTCGTTTACCTATTTCCTTGTATATAATTGTATTAAAGTTTTCGACACAAACTATTTTTATATGCACGTTGTTAAGATAGTTCATGACCCACTCTGTTTGACGCACTATAATAATACCTAGTGTCTTAGCGTTTAAGATGACCCATTTTGATCCATGCAAAAGTAAAGACGACATGTTCCACTCTGAATCATTCATTAACAGAAAGATGACCTATTTTGATTTGTCTACTTGATTTCAAGGCTCTGTGGTACAGTAACGTGACCCTTTACGAATCAGGCATGTTAAGGATAGAAAGTAATCAGTATCTATATATGTACTGTAGAAGAATCACTACTAACTCCATTAAAAAAACTGACTTGTCCCATTTTGATACTGAAGCCCTCATGTATAGATTGTCATTATCTCCCGCTCTATTCCAAATACTGGTTTGTCTGTTTTATTAATGAAATACCGTTTTATTTTATTACATACGTCCTACATACACAGTTCCGTAATCTGTTAGCAGGTTGTGGTGACTCAACTCTTTCAAATGACGTTTCAATTGGTGTCGGCGGAATTTCAATGTTGTAATAATGATAAGATTTTTATTTTTGCCAGTAACTTTTCCTACTTCAATAGCTAAACGACTAATAGGATCAATAAATATAATTAATTGGTTATTCTTTTTTTCTTATTCAATTCATATTGTATTGTGGTTGTTATTTTATTCTTTAAACTTGTCTTTCAGCTCATGTTTAAGCTTAAGTCGCTCTGATGGTGTTATTTGTATTTATATGGATTGATTTTTAATATTTGTAGTATTATGAAGTCTTTAATCTTGTTTTTGTATTTTCCATTGTTGGATATTCTTGTATCAATAGTTATAAATCCATGAGGCACCTTCCAACACATATCATACAGCTCTTGGAATTTATCGAACGACATGTAGGTACCAACAGACTTATCACCCATATGCTTAAGATTTATTATAATTATCTTGTTTGAATAAACACAAAAAGTTCATATTATTCCTTATGAGTTGTTTTGGAATTTTAGAATATATTTGACCTAAATAAGTTAGACTAATTTCCTTGTTTCTTCCTCTCAAACAGATTGCTCGCACGATATCTTGTTTCTCTAAAATCCAGTCGTCTAACATAAGAATTAAAGAATATAGTTCGTATTCGTCTAACGGTATCACGTCGTCATTCTTTTCTGTAAATATTGCCATAGCTTCACCCGCTTCTTCCTCAAAATCTTCAAAATAATTTCTCAGTTTACTGTAAGCCTATTTTGGTTGATCCAAACTCTCTGAGTAAATAATATAATAATGAATAGGTTCAATCCATCCACTTTAAGAATAAAGTTATGCACTCCCAATACAGTTTTTCCACATCCTATGGGCCTACAAATAAAGCTGGACTATGGCATTGCTACTTAGTGCATAGATTTTCTAGATTTTGCCTTTCATAATGTATCAACAATGTTATTTAATTCTGTGTTACTTTTCCCACGGCCTCATGAAAGTTAATGTTGAATATAACAGAAATAAAAGAAATTGAGTGTAGAGTCACGGCTTACTTGATGCTCGCTTCGCTTCTTCTTTACTGGTCTTGACAATTCATCTTGATCCCTGTGTTAAAGCTGTAATAGAGAATATATTAAATTCCCGCCAGATACCACTGACTACCAAGGATCGCTGAGGAATGTGTGTATGATTTCTTGTACGATTATATTTAGTAATATTGTGCTTCTTTCTACTGGTATGTGAGTTTACTGTGATGTGATTCAAAATGACGTATTGTTGTGCACCATTGTGTACTTCGAATAGAAAAAAGAGTGGAGGAATATCATTCCAAGAATTTCCGAATGATAAGGAAAGATGATTATGTCTCGTGACCAGAATATTGTACCAAATGGAAATGAATGGTGAATTTTCAAAAAGATTTAAGTCCACATTTTGGAGGTTTTGAGTTAAGAGCACGATTACGTTACTGTGTGCAAGGGGCATAATTTAATAGCAGAATGACTTTAATCCACGACTTTTGTATAGTTTTTCTGGTTCTTAGCAGCAGAATATTTGGTTAAGGAGTAATACGACTTTAGTCCTGGACTTAAGTTGTTTTGCCTGTCAAGTACTGAAGAAACATACGTAATATGTAATTTTAATCATACAATCAGCTGACAAATTGTTTTTTGTCTGTTGCCATTGGTAATTCTTTAGTTGAGAAAATGTATTACTTTTGAAGAACAGAACATGAACATGAAAAGCAATATGCTCAGTAATTGTGCTAAAATTGTAGCTAAAGTAAAAAGTATTGCAAAATGGAGCCAAGTTAAGCATCGAGAGAGAGGATTTCCTTGCTGTCACATTTGACTACATGAAAAATGTATGCCTGACTAAACACCAGTTCAGGATACGTACTACTATCGCCAGCTTATCTGTGCACAACATGAAAACTAGTGAAATATCCTTTTGTGTCTACCATGAGGGACAGGCCAAGAAAAGTCTTAATGAGGTATATAATTTTCTCCTGCACACTACTTCAATAACTGTGTCCCATCCAGTATATTAAAGAACTGTGGTTGTTTTGCGACAGTTGTCAGGGACAAAATAAGAACAATACAGCAATCAAATTCTTAATGCAATAAGTGCTCAGAAACATTTCTTCAACATCAGACTTTTCTCCATCAGAGGTCACTCTTTCTTGCCATCTATTAGGGTTTTTGCCGCATTGAAAAGAAGTTCGAGGCATTTGGACAGGATCTAAACGATGAAAGAAGTGTGTAAACTTATAGTTAATTCTAGTGGAAGGGAAAATTTTACAGTTACCAATGTAGAAAGTGATTATGTGTATGATTTCAATAACTGATGGACACACATTTACAAAAGAAATGTCAATTCCATAGAAATTTCTTCTACGGACATATTGTATTAATTACAGACCTGGTTGAGTGGAAGGGAAGGCCTCAAGGCTGTCAGATAAAATGAAATAAATTATTATTATCAATTATTATTCCCATAGGAAAGAAAGTATCCTTCAACGTGTCATCCTTTATGGTGTTTTCCTTTTCTGCAGACAAAATTGGTATAGTATTGGCAAAACCATTCGTTGAGGGAGCAGTTTAACATATCTTTATCCTGGAACCAATTTATCAATATTTTCCAGAATTTCCTTATAGGAAACTTATCCCTGTGGTTTCATTTGTTCACAGTTTTCTTTCCACTGGGCAGGTCTTCCACTGAAAACCAGGCATTCTCCAATCTTTCCTATTTTCAGCCTTCCTGTTAGACTCGGTATATGATCCATATAGGCCTATCTTAAGGTCATTAATCACCTGACACCTTGTTCTGCTCTAAACATATCTCACGTTTACCATTCCTTCCAGTACATCTTTCACTAGGCAGTTTCTAATCAGCCAGTGACACAACCAATTCCCTTTCTACTTCTTGATCATTTTCAGCATCATTGTTTCTTCACACTTTCCTACACAACGGTTTATCTCCGATCAATGAAAGCAAAATTCAAGAAATTTGTAAAATGCTTAAGTACATTCCTGATGAAGAAAACGTGCATACATTTTACAAAAAACATTATAGTATGGGAGACAACAAAGAAATGAAAGAAGAAACTAACCTGTGGTCTCGTTATAACACTCGTAAGAGTTGTCTGTGGTCTTATGATTAACAAATTGTTCAAAAAATATTGTTTAACAATTTTAATAAGGTTATTTTATGATTTTTGTATAAATACATTTAGTTAAAAACGTTTATGTGTCAGTATTCTAATAATTATGATGCGGGATTGCAGTTAATTGCAGAACAACTTAAGTCCTCAAGATAATTAAACTTTTTACGAACTGAAGAAGAGTACAAAAGTATGAAATTTTATAATAAAACTATTTCTCTTACATATAAAAAATTGTATTGTAACAATACGTTGTTCAGCGAGGTCAAAAACAGTTTTCTTTAATTTTCTCAAATATACTTCTAGGGACTTAAGTCGTTTTGCAAATTCACCATTCAAATATAAAAATTGGAGATTTATCCTTCGAAGAGGTGGAAAAATTCAAATATCTTGGAGCAACAGTAACAAATATAAATGACACTCGGGAGGAAATTAAATGCAGAATAAATATGAGAAATGCTTCTTATTATTCAGTTGAGAAGCTTTTGTCATCTAGTCTGCTGTCAAAAATCTCAAAGTTAGAATCTATAAAACAGTTATATTACCGGTTTTTCTGTATGGTTGTGAAACTTGGACTCTCACTTTGAGAGGGGAACAGAAATTAAGGGTGTTTGAGAATAAGGTTCCTAGGAAAATATTTGGGGCTAAGAGGGACGAAGTTACAGGGGAATGGAGAAAGTTACACAAGCAGAACTGCACGTATTGTATTCTTCATCTGACATAATCTATAATCTAATCTATACCAAGTTGTCAAAAGAAGCAGAAACCAACATGACCACGAGAACAGGAATCACATTGACCATGATATGGAGTTAAATCATTGGCAGCATCCAGCTGATCACGTAAAAATCAGAGAAGGAAAAGAGGACAACGAATATAATATAATTAAAATCTTCACAGATGGGAGCAAAGGTGAACTCGGTGTTGGAGCAGGAATATTTATATTCAAAGAAGGCAACCTGGAGGAAGCGCTAAAATACAGGCTGAATGGCAAATGTTCAAACAATCAGGCTGAAAAACTAACCATATTAAAAGCTATTCAACATGTACAGACTCTGGAAAGTCAACAGCAAACAATTTCAATATTTACAGACAGCAGGATAACATTAGACTCCCTTAGAAATCAAACAAATCATATGCATCTTATAGAAGAAATCAGAAGAGAAGTAAAGGAAGCGGAGAGAAAGAACTGGAAAATAGAATTCAACTGGATTAAGGCCCACGCTGGACACGAGGGGAATAAATTAGCAGGTCAACTTGCGAAGGAGGCAGCACGCTCCGAGGATTTTCCAGAGAGCTACAGCAAGACACCAAAAAGTGCAGTGAAAGGTGAAATGCACACTCTCAGTTTAGTGAAGTGGCAAAACGAATGGGACAACACAGCAAAAGGACAAATCACAAAATCTTTCTTCCCAAATATAAACGATCGGTTAAAATTGAAACTTAACATAACCCCAAACTTCACAACTATAATAACAGGACACGGAAATATAAAATCTTAACTACATAAATATAAAATTATAGATAGCCCATTATGTCCATGCAACAATGACGAACAAACGATAGATCATTTGTTATACAATTGTAAATTACTTGAGAGAGAAAGAAACATTCTGAAAGCGGCAGTTCTAAAGTCTGAAAACTGGCCAGTGAATAGAGACAAACTAGTGAACAAATACCATAAGAACTTGATCAAATTTACTAACAATATACAAATTGACAAATTACAATGAAAGAAAAGTACAAAATTCATCCATCTATATTGCCTATAAAGTAACTCTTAGAACAATATAAAGTAATTATATGAACATAGTTTAAGGTAAACCACTGCATGTAGTATTACTCCACAGTAATGGAGCATGCAGACTATGAAAAAAAAAAAATCTATACTAATAATAAATCTGTAGCCGAAATTTTTCTGGTAATTTTCGATTTTCCAAAACTAATTGGTCCTAAAATATATAATTAACCACCCTGAAACCGAAAATCGCTTTTTTGATATTTTTGTTTGTATGTCTGTCTGGATGTTTGTTACCTTTTCACGCGATAATGGCTGAACCGATTTATATGAAAATTGGAATATAAATTAAGTTCGTTGTAACTTAGATTTTAGGCTATGTGGCATTCAAAATACTTTATTTGAAAGGGAGGTTATAAGGAGGCCTGAATTAAATAAATCGAAATATCTCGCTTATTATTGATTTTTGTAAAAAATGTTGCATAACAAACGTTTATTTAAAAATGATTTCCGATAAGTTTTATTCTTTACAAAAATTTTGATAGGACTGATATTTAAGGAGATAAATGAGTTTTAAAATTAAAATAAGCCATCTAAGACGGTGCAATGAAATAAGAACAAATGACTTCGTCTATAAGGGGCCTTGGACAACAACAATCGAAAGCTATTAAACATAGCCTAAGAGAATGTTTCTGTGTTTGTATGAAGTATTATCGGAAGCTAAATTAACCGATTTGTATAATTAATTATTATTTTACCATTGGAAAGTGTAGTTTCGCTAGATGGACATAATGCCATAATGTTATTACAGTAACTTCTGAGTAAATCGAGGACAGGTAAGATAGCTTCTTATGCACAGATAATTTGATAGGCTGTTTTGTACATTCGTTTTCTGTATTTCTTAAAATAATATTTATGTACACACTCATTTTAATCTTGGAGAATTAACGAACAACGAGAGTGTATTGATTTAGTATGCAGTAGGCCTAATAGTACGTTAGCTTAGCAATCCATTATTTTATAATTCAAATTTTAACTATGCTCAATTGAATCGTGTTAAAATACATTTTATATATATATATATATATATATATATATATATATATATATATTAGCTGTACCCGTGCGCTCCGCTGCACTTTTTAGAAATAAATATAAAGTAATTACATAATTAAAATAGAACATTGGGTACAGGGAACATTTGTGTTTGATAGAAGAATAAATCGTTTAATACGTATGCTACTCATTTGGTGCAAATATAATTCGTTTAACATTTTTCTAAATTAGTATTGAATGCTTCCTTTAATAAATCACTCCAAATTAATAGAGTTGATTGTGTGCGAAGATCATTTTTATGTTAATCTTACTGTGCATATTTTTTTTTAAGTTTATTTTATTCACGCCTTAACATCTGTGGTCATGTTGCTTGTTTAGAATGTGTGGGTATATCAGTAGGCCGTTTTTACTCTTGTTGAGTTCCTGTTTCTATTGTGTGTTGTAGATGGCTTGTGTTCATGTAATTGATTATAAACTTTGATTAATGTTCCTGTTTCTATTGTGTGTTGTAGATGGCTTGTGTTCATGTAATTGATTATAAACTTTGATTAATGTTTTTGGTATTTGTAACTGAGGCGGTGATGAATAATGGCATGTATCTTTCCAATCGGCATTTGCCTTTATCGCTAAGGGAAATCATGAAAAACCTCAGTCAGATTGGTCGGCCATGGGGTTTGAACCCGGGACCCCCGAATGCGTGTCTCAAATGCTACCGCCTGAGCCAACTCGCTCGGTTGTATATCATTGTTTATGCAAATAAAAAAAATGGGGTACCCTACATAAATATTATTTTAAGAAACACAGGAAACGAATATGGGTAAATTATGAGCGCAGGAACGCCATTTTATGACACCTTTTAAAATATCTCAGCTCCAGTGATCTCTATGGTAAAATGAATGTATAAAATTAGAGTATTTTATATGGATCAAATAAAGTTGCAATAATCAAGTTATACAATATTTCGCCGAATATCAAATTTTCTGTGCGTACAGATTTCTTTTCATCTTACCTCAGTCCTCATTTGTAGCATTACTGTACATCCATCTAGAGAAACTACAAATTTCAAATAGTGGAGGTTAATTAGCTTCTGATATTACTTCATACAAACACACAAAATATTCCCTGTATATTAATATTGATAAACGTCAAGGCCGCCTTAAATAGACGGAGTCATTTGTTTTGATTTCATTGTAGCCATCGTCGTCGTTCCTGCCAGAACTCCTATGTCATATATCGATTTTCAGATTTATGCTCTACTAGCCGTACCCGTGCGCTCCGCTGCACCTGTTAGAAATAAATGTAAAGTAATTACATAATTCAAATAGGAACATTCCAGGGAACATTCGTGTTTGATAGAAGGATAAGTCGTTTAATATGTTACTTAATTTAAATTGTAATTAAATAATTAAAATGCGGTCATTTTGGTCCTGAGAGCAATCATTTGGTGCAATGACAATTCCTCTAACATGTTTCTTAATTGTTATTACGTGCAACCATAGTTTAATGAAGATTGACATATCATTTAGTTTTAATGTGTATACTTTATATTACTTGCTATATGTTTCAGAAGTTACTGTAATAATATTGTAGAATTATGTCCATCTAGAGAAACTACACTTTCCAATGGTGAAATAATAATTAAACAATTAATTAGCTTCCGATATTACTTCATACAAACACAGAAACATTCTCTTAGGCTATGTTTAATAGCTTTCGATTGTTGTTGTCCAAGGCGCCTTATAGACGAAGTCATTTGTTTTTATTTCAGTACAACGCCTTAAATGGCGTTGTTATTGTAATTTTAAAACTCATTTATCTCATTAAATATCAGTCCTATCGAAATTTTGTATAGAATAAAACTTATCGGAAATTATTTTTAAAGAAACGTTTGTTATGTAATATTTTTCATGAAAATCAATAATAAGCGAGATATTTCGATTTATTTAATTCAGGCCCCCTTATAACCCCCCTTTTAAATAAAGTATTTTGAATGCCCTATAGCCTAAAATCTAAGTTACAACGAACTTAATTTATATTCCAATTTTCATATAAATCGGTTCAGCCTGTTATCGCGTGAAAAGGTAACAAATATCCAGACAGACAGATAGACAGACAGACACACAGACATACATACAAAGAAAAATTTCAAAAAAGCGATTTTCGGTTTCAGGATGGTTAATTATACATGTTAACACCAATTATTTTTGGAAAATCGAAAAATTTTGGCTACAGATTTATTATTACTATAGATATGCAACGCAAAAAAATGGGTAATGAGCTAAGCAGATTATGTTGCGCTGTTGTAAAAGTTGTTCCTTCTGAGATTCAAGAGCCCCCACAATAAATTAAAAACTTACTTATCGGAGTACATCCGTTATCAACGCTTTTTTTATATAATATAATATAATATAATATAATATAATATAATATATACTAATAATAAATATGTAACCGAAATTTTTCTGGTAATTTTCGCTTTTCCAAAAATAATTGGTGTTAACATGTATAATTATTCATCCTGAGACCGAAAATCGCTTTTTTGAAATTTTTGTTTGTATGTCTGTCTGCCTGTCTGTCTGTCTGTCTGTCTGTCTGTCTGTCTGTCTGTCTGGATGTTTGTTACCTTTTCACGCGATAATGCCTGAAGAGATTTCGATTAAAATTGAAATATAAATTAAGTTCGTTGTAATTTAGATTTTAGGCTATATGGCATTCAAAATACTTCATTTAACGGGGCCTGAATTAAATAAATCGAAATATCTCGCTTATTATTGTTCTTTTGTGAAAAATGTTGCATAACAAAAGTTTCTTTAAAAATGATTTCCGATAAGTTTTATTCTATACAAAATTTTAATAGGACTGATAAACTTTTAAAATAACAATGCAATACATTTTCACCGCCGCCTCAGATTGTAGTGTTGTTGTTCCTGCAGTAATTCCTATGTGCAAAATATAAAAATTTTGAGTAGGAAGAAAAAACACATTTATTCATTGCATGGCAATGGTACATAGGAGATCGTGAATTCTTACATTTTCGAAAGAAAGAAATGTAATTACATATTACTGTTTATGCTGTATCACTATTTAAGTTATTGGCATCTATAATGAACACCGATCAAAATACCCCTCATTTCTCGTGAAAAACAACAACTGAATAGACTACAGTGGACTATAGTGGACTTTATGTTGTCAGCAAACAGCTGGATACATTAAGAAGATTGATTGACTATTTAAGTTATTTGAAGGGTTCAGAACCATAGTGGGCCAAGCGCCATTTACTGAAGACGTAGAAAGCAATGGTTAAAATTAAGTTATTACCACAATTCAATGGAAACATATAGCAAGGAATATAAAGTTTACAAATTAAAACTAAATGATATGTCAATCTTCATTAAACTATGGCTGCATGTAATAACAAATAAGAAACATATTAAAGGAATTGTCATTGCACCAAATGAGTGCTCTCTGGACCAAAATGATCGAATTTTAATTATTTAAATACAATTTCAATTAAGTAACATATTAAACGATTTATCCTTCTAACAAACACGAATGTTCCCTGGACCAAACGTCCTATTTTAATTATGTAATTACTTTATATTTATTTCTAACAGGTGCAGCGGAGCGCACGGGTAAGGCTAGTTAGGAACATAAAATCCAGACGTTTGAGATGGGCAGGCCATGTAGCACGTGTGGGCGAATCCAGAAATGCATACAGAGTGTTAGTTGGGAGACCGGAGGGAATAAGACCTTTGGGGAGGCCGAGACGTAGATAGGAGGGTAATATTAAAATGGATTTGAGGGATGTGGGATATGATGTTAGGGACTGAATTAATCTTGTTCAGGATAGGGATCGATGGCGGGCTTATGTGAGGGCGGCAATGAACCTTCGGGTTGCTTAAAAGCCATAAATAAGTAAGTAAGGGAAAGATGCGAAAAATGGCTTAAAGTCATTTCACGTCAGAACTTTGTTCCAAAAGCAACTCCCCATCTTCAGTCGTTTGTAGTTTACATTTCAGGGAAGAAGATTATTCTAATAATAGGAAATTTAGACGATTGAAACCAAATGCTGTGTAACAATATTCCCTCATTATCCTAAGAATAAAGTGACAGATTTCAAAAGACCACGACGAACAATTACTAAAATTGATTTCCTTCCACCAAAGAAACGCAAATCTTTTAGTAGTAGGCCTATTGGTTTTTCACTATTTGAACAAGATGTTCCGAGTGGCTCAGCATCAGTTAACGACATTTCCTTCTTTCCAGTTGAAAATGACCATAAAGCGACGCAAACAGATGCTGTCGATATTGACAGATTGCATGTGAAAATTACACGACTTAATCAGGTGTTACAAAGGAAGCAAGATGAGATAATAAAAACAACCGAAAAGCTGCAACTAATTGAAAGAGATCCGTTACATAAAGAACTGGAAAATGTAAAGAAAGAGCCCGATGAAGGCAGTATTCATGCAAAATTTATTCTAGATCAGCTGCTTGATCATCGAAAGAGAATACCAAACAAGAATATATTAGAAAATTTGTGTTCGGAAATTGAGCCGTTACTGTGTAGAGGCCCTCTCTTGCAATGCCAATTTGTGATGAAGACGGCCAAAAACGACTTGCTAATATCATTACTGTGAAATTTGTTAGGCCACTTCTAGATAACATTCCAGCAGTTTTAACTGAAAAGCTTGTTCCTTCGAAGAATGCGGCTTGTAATCTACTGAGTCGCAAAATCTTGAAACTATGATTCTTGAATCTGCAATATCAAGTGAAATGTATCAGTGTAGTGAGTGAAATTATAAAACTTAGTACAAGTTATGGTAAATAATTACCCAAGTGATTACTTTGAAACATCGCAGTTTAGCCTAGAGGCGCTACCCAACGAATGAACTACAAAATTACGCCTCTGTCATCATGTTACTTAAACTGAACAGGTTAATATGTGTTATCTTCCTTGCTTTTAAACTTAAGCTTTTACCATAATTAACAGAACTAAACATAATAACAGGCTACTTATAATTTTCTTATATATTATTTATGAGTGTTATTATTACTCTTTAATCATTAATTTTAATTTATATTGTATATTTTTCTGTGGACACCAATCCTCGGCAGACAGCGCCTCGTGATGGCATTGAGAAATTAACCAATTTCAGAATAAGGTTACTATTGTCAAGGCCTTATACAGAGAAGCGAAGGGAGCATCAAGTCGGCCGTGGTAGAATTGACCATTTTAGTATTATTCATGCATGCTTGAACGTATATTTCTTTCTAATTTTTATTGTTTTCAATAATTTAACATTCATTTGTCCAATTTTAATTATTTTATGGTTCATTTAACGACGCTCGCAACTGCAGCGTCGCCGGTGTGCCAGAATTTTGTCCCGCATTTCTTTTACATGCCAGTAAATATAGGTACTGATATGAGCCTGTCCCATTTAAACACACTTAAATGCCATCGACATGGGCCGGGATCGAACCCGCAACCTCGAGCACAGAAGGCCGCCGCTATACCGAATACGCTACCAAGGTCGACTCCAATTTTAATGTTCTTCTGTTGTCAACTGACATAAGACAGGTCTGAACCTCACAAATGATACCAAGAAGGCACCACTTATGAGGCAACAAGACCAGAAGATAATGAGGTAGGGTGGCCAGTTTCTTTGCCTCTCCATTGCATACATCGCCGACTAGCTACATATATTACACTAGTCATACTTCAGATGCATAGAAACAATTGTTCTTCCTTTGACACATATCGTTAAGTGAGATGTACTGCCTGATAATAGATGTACATATCAGCCAGAACCTTAATCAGAGGAAAATGTTAATGTAGCCTATGTTTTTCTCCTGGTTATGAAGGTTAAATGTACATACTTTGGCACATATCGTTCAAAGCATGTAGATTTGTATAGAGTACATAAATGCATGCATCCATACATACATACATACATACATACATACATACATACATACATACATACATACATACATACATACATACATACATATGTATACAGGGTTAGTTTTATGTCCCGCTCTACCTAAATAACTTTTGCAGCACGTGGTTCATTGATATGAAACTCGGTATGTGGGAGTGGCCACACTGCTTCCTGTTAAACCGGATGTAATGCTAGTTCTCCTATTTTAAATGGAACGCCCAATATATATTTATATTTTCTAATATTGTTCTTTAAGAGTTCTTCGAAATGTATCCGCAATAAAGTGTTCTATAATAATAATTGTTGATATAAAAAAGAAAAAAAAAACAAAATTATGTAGTATTAACTAGATATTAGAAAACAGTATATACCTGAAATGAAATTAACATTATTTTGACATGATGTCAAAAAAGTCTAAACTCTGTGTTCATACAGGAAGCTGTCAGCTGCTTGATAATACGCCAGTCCATCGTATAAATCATTTAGGAATGACATTCAGCCTCTGGGAATGTCTTGTATTGCTTCCAGCATTCTATACTACAGGACTTCCAAATTGTTGAGTTTTTTTGCAATGCACAACTGAATTCAAATAGCCCCTAAAAAGAAGTTCAAAGGTGATGATATGAATAGGCTACTGACGAACATTCTGTTCACTGTTGGATGGAGCTCCTTCTTGCTGGAAAAAGATGTCATCTCAGCGCAGTATCCGTTCAAAAGGATTTCGAAACAAATTGAGATTTATTGGTACAATGTAACTTAAGCAAATTCAAGTAGCCTACCGGTACCAGTTTTGCTTTATAGAAGAATGATCCTATTATATGTTCCCAAACAATGTCAGTTCAAACACTTAATTTTTGTGAATCCTATTCCATTCATTGTGAATTTATGTTTAAACAGTATCTGCAGTTGTCTGTTGAGAAATCCACTCAGTCTAAACGTAGCTTCATCGGAGAACACAATACATTGTCTGAGAATGTGTGGATTGTTGTTATTACGCTGTATTATGATTTCACATTGCATTCGTCTGTCACGATCATCCTCTGAAAGTTCCTGCAAAAATTGTGATTTTTAAGGATTTTCATCACGCAGCTTTGACTGACGTTTGATATTAAAGTCAAAGTAGTGGTCAAAACTTTCGGATTTTCTTGCACATGAAAAAATCTCCAATGAAGTACTGTCATCAATTACACTTTACGGACGACCTGATTTTGGTAAATCCTATACCCTTTCAGTTTCAGTAAATGTAGTTACTGTTGTATGTGAAATGGAATTGAGATTCGTGTGCATAACTTATATAAAAATCAATGTGGCTATGTATGTATGTATGTATGTATGTATGTATGTATGTATGTATGTATGTATGTATGTATGTATGTATGTATGTATGTATGTATGCATGCATGCATGTATGTATGTATGTATGTATGTATGCCTATATATCTTCTATCTTGCCACGCTCATGAATGTAGAGCGGACGCGGCAGTGCACAGCACAACTGCACATACGCGATCGTGGAAAGATGAAATGTATGCACTGTATAATTATATAACGAAGTTATAACATTGTGAAATTCCTTTGCAGAACGAAAAGTTACATTTGTTCGGATCAAATTTCTTAACATTTAATGGACAAAACTAAAATTTTTTCAATAATTTATTGCCATAATACACTGCTCTCTTAAAATGACTGAGCATATTGGGAATTAAATCAATGGCTTTCCCAAAATACTCTCTGATACGTTTAATATAAAACAATTAGTATCTCAAAAAGGAAGCAAAGAACGAGAAAAATTGTATTAAACATTTTTGTTTGAAATATCTCAAAGAATTACTCCACGATATTAATTGACACTACTTACGGTTTACTCTGTATATAGCTTCAGGAACTGCCTTCTTTTTGCAACGAAACGATTGGGAGCTTAGCTCCAGTTCCACTGTAACTTACTACCAAATGCTCGGAATCACACGGTTCTTCCACTAAAAGGTCGGGTATATTTTTTAACGTACGAAACAAGCAAGACATTGAAATGGAGCTACTGCCATTTTGCAGAGAGCCCTTCAATTGTAAATTGTGTTACTTAGTAATGTTCTATATTTCCTTTTCAAGCACTGTAAAATATGCAGTTGTAAGTTAAAAGCAACATTATTATTGCATCCAAAATGTGTCTTTACTGTACGTTTATAAGGAAACAAAAGAAAGAAATGGAGTGATACTGATGTGAAAGATAATAAGGATAAAAGATGACTATAACGATGAAGAGAAATGTTCGCTACCACGAGTAACAATTTTTCGTCCACAGATTCATCGTCCACTCCACATTAGACCCTACGTCAATTTTATTACCTGCCTAATGTCCGTAGGTAATAAAATATCTTTCCGATTTTCCCAGCTAAACAAACATTGTCAATGTAATTGTGTTTTAGCAAAGTTTTTCGGTTATACAGTATACGCACTTTCCGTTAGAAAAGATGAAAGTACATAAAAAGATATATATCATCATTTTAAAACTGTAGTACACGATAGAAACTCGCATTCAAATCTACAGTTCATCTTACAAGGGATGCTTTCGGACCTTCCGACGAAAATCGCCACGAAACTTTATTGGCTGAACAAGCATGAGGCCAAAGTAATTGGTGTGAGAAGTGTGGCATTTCGCAATCATTTGCTACCCCTAAAACAAGGCGTATAAGAGTAGGGTTCGCAACTGTAATGTTTGTGGTCATAAATTATGAAACACGCTGTACCCGACAGACATGATGTCATTTTGTGATAATGCGCATGCCTCGTAGGTTTCCTGCCTTTGTAAATAAGTGCGTTTTGTATAACCGTAAGTGGCTAGGTAGTACGATTCAGGACATGGGTCTGTTTGTGTGTTAAAAAATACTGTAGGTGAAATACGTGCATACTATTGTGTGTTTATCAAAATGAGTTGTAACCCTCATGCTGTGATACAGATACTGGTGAATGAGGTGACACAGAATTACCCAGCGGACAACACGCATCCAACATACATCGACAGGCGAATTGCACAGGAGTCGTTTTATCATCTTGGAGAAATATGTCAGTGGCGGCATGGACATGTCAGAAGGACAGACATTGTGGTGTGATAGTGATGGAACATCGGACATTTTATCTGAAGATAACGATGTGCTCGGTAGTCTAGTAGATAACACGGCAACCAGTTTCAGTTCCTGTGAACCATCACCTCCCAAATTCAAACGGAAAAGTATCCACGAGCAGTTCTCTAAAATAACAATGCAAAGGATTTATGACAGTGTCAAGATTGGAAAGAAAAGCGTTGCAGCAACTGCCCGAAAATTCAAGACACCACCGGCAAAAGTGACACAAATAGTAAAAGCTCTTGAGAGAGGTGGTACGATAGGAAACACACATGCTCGCATTCGAGAGCATAATGTAGACCAAATTCAGGAATGCGCGTAATGTTGGAAACACAATTCACTACTGGCATTTAAAGATTTGGATGAATGAAGCAGCTATTTTCATGGGCATTCCCAGATTTAAAGCCAGCAATTATTTCCTCCACCAATTCAAACGCCGCTACAAAATAACATCACGCAAGATTACAAGATTCATTACTAGGCGAGATGTTACTCTTGATACTGACGTGAGGATCAGAGCACTGGAGTTTGTGCTAGAAGCTACGGACTACGTTTCTGCTAATGTAATCGATGCCGACATGGTGTTGAATACGGATCAAAGTCGATTTGAGTATGAAATTACCTCAAATAGGACACTGTCAATGACCGGGGAAAAGACAACTGAAGCAACTGTTGAAAGCGTTGCAACTACTACTCACTCCTATACCATTCAGTTCCTTATTTCCATGTCAGGACGCCTCGCAAAGAAATTGTACATCTGTTTTCAGGAAGCGGGTGGTAAATTTGGCAAACGTGTTTCCGAAACATTACAACGTAACCAACCTCCAAATATAGAATATGATTGCAGCACCAGTGGTAAGATTCAACAGCTGTCGTACTGTCCTGAATGCGTAAAGTACTGCAACCTGAACTAAAGGGAGCATCGCTTCTGCTGCTGGATTCATGATTTGTCAAACAGACACAGGTTTATCGGCCAGAGCCTTCGGAAACAGGAATTTAAATTTACACACAAAAAACTAAACTATCTAAAACCACAAAGTACTATCAGCCTTTAGACGTCTACTTATTTCGCCAGTACAAACTATTTTCGCGACGCATTGAAGAGTTCATATGCCTTGATGAAGGGAATGCCGTCAAAGTGCATGATAAGATCTTCATTTTCAAATTGCATATTGCATTCCTTGAGATACAATCAGGTGAGTGCACCACAGTACCAGCCTATGCTTCGCTATGCGTGGAAGGCGTCTAGATATGTGTCACAGGACATGCCACTTCCGTTCCGTAATGTGTTAGACATAAATTTTGCTTGTATTGACATATGTAGCATTCCTGACTGCGATTGCAGTTCCGCCATTATTTGCCAGTGGTGCGAGATTCAACTTTCTTTGCAGCACTGCCTTCTTACACCACATTACCATGAGGTACAATGAGGTACAGTTACCCTTAAAAAGAATGAGACGATTCTTGGTCGTCTTAAGTTAAAGTTCTACAGCGTGGTTCACTCGATATCGACGTAACGATAAGTACCATGAAAAAGAGAACAAGAATTGTTACAAGGACCAAAAGGACAAGGACCAGAATAAGGATCACGAAGAAGACAGCCATTTAAGGCCACGATTTCACAACTTAGCTCGGGTAACAAAATATCATTGCTTCTCTGTACCGAATGGAATGCCTGCTATCGGATCTACGTTCTGGACAGCTGCTGTCACTGTCTTGTCTCGGTAGCTCATATAGTAGCATGTCGGTTCCTCCATATAACCGACACGTCTCGTGTTCGACCCCAGGTGAAACTTTTTTATTGAGGTGTAATTAATATGTTCAGAGTTCCTCGACTATCTAATTTGTTGAAAAATATGGAATAATTTATGTCCAATTTTTGAGATGATCAAATTTATAATGTAATTGTTACTGCCCATGCTTTCATCATAATTTTCTTTATAGTAATACCTTACAAGTGGGTTGAACCTCGTCAAAAAAAAAATCTTACTTGGAAGTTAAAAGTATTCTTCCTCAAACAAAAATCATAAAAAACTAAAAGAGACCTGTTGACTTAAAATCTTATCCACATACCATCAGCTTCTATTACAGCTCTAAGTCGATCCGGCATGAATGTCACGAGATTGTGGAATAAGTTCTGATCCCCGGTGAGATCTTCCCAGGTGTCAACAACTTGATCCCACAATTCGTCTCGATTTCGAGGGCGTCGGTGGGCATAGGTGGCTATCCTTCTCTTTTTCTATTCCACCCATAAATTTTCGATGACATCCAAATCAGGTGACTTCGGAGGCCAATTAATGATTTCGATCTCGGATCTCCTTTGAAACCATCTTTGAATGCTTGCGGCATAGTGCACGGGATGGTTACCTTGCTGGAACAGCAATGTTCCTTCGGAAAAACGTTCTCGGACGGAAGGAAGGAATATATTTTCCAGAATGTGCTCGTAAGTTCCCGCATTAAACCGGCCATCGATGCATCCTATAACGCCAGGTCCATCGTAAGACATCCACCCCCAACACGATATGCTAAAGCGCCCCGATCTTTCACGTCGGTGCACATAGCGCTGATTATGTCGGAGACCATCCTCACGATAGACACGGACAGGACCTTCGTAATCACTCGAGATGGTTGTTTCGTCGGAGAAAATTACATTTCTCCAATCGAAATCCACTCGATTTGTAGCGAAGGCAAGATGGTTGACAGCTTGTGCTTCCCCCAATATTTCCATTTGCGCAGCAATCCGGCTCCTAATACCGCGGTTCCTCAACCTGCTGATCACAGTCCGTGAAGAACCAGGAAAGTTAGATGCTTCTCTTATTTCGTTAGCAGTCCGAAAGGGGTCCAGTCGAACTATTTCGAATAAGAGAGCATCCTCTTCCAATGAAGAAATCCGCCGACACCCAGGAATAGGGCGATTTTCGACCTCCCCTGAATTTTGGTAACGATGAACTCCCTCGCGGCTGTACTTCCAGGAACACCGACCAAACGGCCAGCAGATCTAGCCCCTTATCCAGCCTCAACTATAGCTATAACTCGCTGTCTCATGTGACGTCGGTTCGCCATTGCGATGAGAAATGAGGGATGACGATAATACTTTAGTGTAGACATGACTATTTAACGTGATATAGAATTATTGAAATAAGGGGCATCTTCCATAGTAAGAGTTAATAAATCAACCCTAAATAAAATATTTAAATAACAGCGAAACTAATCAAATTAAATCTAATTACATTAAGTAAACAAATCCCAAGTTATGACACCACATTGCTATAGCTAAATTGTAGGTTATTAACATAAGCATTGAATAGGTCCGTGCTTATGCGTTGAACGACAAAACCAAACATCGAAAGTTCGAATCTTGCAGAGGAATGTAACTTCTTGCTTTTCATAATGTAAATCAGATTTCTAACTACATTCATATTTTTTACATTATTTATTAATATTTATAGCCAACAATGAATTTGTAAACAAAAGACTTTAGAAATCTCATATGGAATTTGTGATCTGTAGTGACATAAACATAGATTATCTCTCGGAACTTTTCCGTAAAAGTAAATTAAATTCACTCCTTGAAACTGGAAACCTTAGTCATAGAGTCATTTTCCCACCAGCATACAAGCTGAATTAGCACAGCCATTGATAAAAGTTTTGTACACAGAATTAGACTGAATTCCTATTCGACAGAACCTATAATCAATGGGTTGTCTAAACATGATAAACAAATCCTAAGTGTTTCCAATGTCACTGAACAATTTCAAAATATTAATTTAAAAACTAAAAAAGGGTCGTAAATGCTGTAGCCTGTCTAGTGATTATTTACATTTATGTCTACGAAATGAATCTTGGGAAAACGTATATGGTACTGGTACTACTGATATTAAGAGTAAATGTATTGTATTTTTCACTTAATTTCAGAATCACTTCAGTGGATGTTCTCCACTCAAAGTTGTAAAAAAATTCAAAAGTAAAATCATGTAGATAACGCAGGGACTTAAAAATCTCATGTATTAAAAAGAATAATCTATATGTAATGAGTTGCAATGTAATGATCCTCATGTTCTTAAATACTACAAGAAGTACAGTGTAATTTATAAAAAATTATGAAATAGGGAAATATAATACATTTTAATAGAAAAGTACAAAATTCAGATAATGCAATTAAAGCTATTCGGAATATTATTAAAGTTAAACTTGTAGATATCCTAAGAAAGAAAATATTTTTTTCATTAATACCAGTGATTATAAAGTAGAGGATCCCAAATCTATTGCAAATTCTTTTAATGTCTTATAGTATATAGCACAGAAATATTATTGACAACTTAACCACTCAAGATTTTGCAAAAGATACTGCAATTGGTAACTTAACAAATGCATTTAATAATTAGTATTAATATATGTAATTAGTGAATAACTGCAAAAGTGCTTTTTCATTCAATCATAACATGAATAAAACTGAATTCACATTAAATTAAACACTATTGCAAACACGTAGATAAAATAGTTCAAATCAACTGAAGGGGTGAGAATGAAATAATTCAAAGCCACACTTTTAACAAAAATTGTTTTTGTGCGAGTGCATTTCTTACACACATGGGAAAGCTATTAATAAAATATTGTAATAATTGCTCAACAAATGACATAGCCTAAGCCTAAGGACTCTAAACCTTTATAAAATTGTGTCTGTGTGGCTTAGGAATATTTTTTAATTTCATATTAATTGTTAGTTTTTAATATATATGCATTTACATTGTATGCGTGTATGTATAAATGCATTCATTAGATTAACGTTTATAATATTGTAACTTGTAATTTTGTTTTGCCTGTGATCATTAACACTTAATCTGAGGACTTTTTAAAACTCTATTTGAACGTTATTTAGCTATTTCA
Organism: Periplaneta americana; assembly: GCF_040183065.1. NCBI lineage: Eukaryota > Metazoa > Arthropoda > Insecta > Blattodea > Blattidae > Periplaneta > Periplaneta americana. The sequence continues at coordinate 12,309,825 of NC_091125.1, read as the reverse complement.
AAGTTATTTAGACAAAAAAAAATCGTTGTACAGAGTAGGAATCGAACTCGCACTCTTCTACACAACACGCAGAAGTCTTAGCGTCTGAGCTATTGAAACGACACGAAAGTTTCCCTTTCTGTGCGGAGTGTCGATCTAGTCATGAAGGTCCATTGTCGATTTAACTACACGATTTATGTATATATTTATCTTTTATTTACGTAATATCATATTTTTTGCAGTTTTTGAAGTGAATTTCGGAACGATGCTAGTAACAAACCAAATAGCCTGAATTTAAGTAACTCAATATTCGTTATCTTGTGTATCAGTGCTCTGGTCTCTGATCATGCGCAGTGTCTTACATCTGAGACTTAGGAATATTCAATCGTCTCATCCTTTTCTAGGGAAACTGTACGTATATGAATTTACAAATCTATCTCTTGTACGTAATCTCGTCATTTACATGTATCATATTTCACAGGTAGATGATGTTAGGCACTTACGACTACAAACATTATAGTTGCGAACCCTATTTTCATACGCCTTGTTTTAGGGGTAGAAATGATTGGCAAATTCCACACTTCACACCAATTACTTTGGACTCATGCTTGTTCAGCCCAGAAAGTTTCGTGGCGATTTTCATCAGAAGTTCCGAAAGTATCCCTTGTTAGTGAAATTCAAAATTAGTGCAATAAATGCTGCTCAAGTTACGTTCCAAAATAGTATGATAAAGAGATGTCTATTTCGTTAAAATATTTGGCATCACGCAGTAAATCTTGGACTTCGGGAACATTTTCTAAATGCACTGGCATTCGTTGCCTTCTGCACCTTCCACTTGTTCCATTGGAAGATGTAGAAGATAATTTGGACCAAATAGCACACAGTTTTCACTATGATATCCAAGATCTTTTTGCATACATCATGACAATATAGCCTATGTAAAGAGGTCGTCTAACAAGAAGCAGAAGAGGGGTACCTCCAGAATTTCCGCCCACACTTTGAAATGTCTATGACCAAGAAGTAAGCAGAGCACAGAATACTAATAATTACGTGGAAGGGTAGCACTTTCGTTAAGAAAATAATTAGCACACATCAATCGAACATTGGAACACATTGAAAAAGATCATTCGGAAATGCAAACCGCAATTCTACAGCTTTCCGCAGGACACGTAAATATCCGAAATTGTGGGTAGATATCAAACATATTGGAAACATAAGAACATAAATCTGTATTTCAGAATCATAAGTTACAAAATTAAATTATAGAGCTACAAGAAGAAAGAAACATTCATAACAATACTCACATACTTACAAATGGCTTTTAAGGAACCCGAAGGTTCATTGCCGCCCTCAAATAAACCCTCTATCCGTCCCTATCCTGAGCAAGATTAAACCAGTCTCTATCATCATATCTCACCTCCCTCAAATACATTTTAATATTATCCTCCCATCTACGTCTTGGCTTCCCCAAAGGTCTTTTTCCCTCCGGCCTCCCAACTAACACTCTATATGCATTCCTGGATTAGCCCATACGTGCTACATGCCCTGCCCGCCTCAAACATCTGGAATTTATGTTCCTACTTATGTCAGATGAAGAATACAATGTGTACAGTTCTGCGTTGTGTAACTTTCTCTATTCTCCTATAACTTCATCCCTCTTAGCCCCAAATGTTTTCCTAAGAACCGTATTCTCAAATATCCTTAATGTCTGTTTCTCTCTCAGAGTGAGAGTCCAAGTTTCACAATCATACAGATCAACCGATAATAATATAACTGTTTTATAAATTCTGACTTTAATGTTTGGCAGCAGACTAGATGACAAAAGATTCTCAACCGAATAATAACAGGCATTTCCCATATTTATTCTGTGTTTAATTTCCTCCCGAGTGTCATTTACATTTGTTACTCTTGCTCCCAGGTTTTTTAATTTTTCCACCTCTTCGAAGGATAAATCTCCAATTTTTATATTTCCATTTCGTACAATATTCTGGTCACGAGACATAATCATATACCTTGACTTTTCGGGATTTATTTCCAAATCTATCGCTTTACTTGCTTCAAGTAAAATTTCCGTGTTTTCCCTAATCGTTTGTGGATTTTCTCCTAACATATTCACGTCATCCGCATAGACAAGAAGCTGATGTAACCCGTTCAATTCCAAACCCTGCCTGTTATCCTGAACTTTCCTAATGGCATATTCTAAAGCGAAGTTAAAAAGTAAAGGTGATAGTGCATCTCCCTCCTTTAGCCCGCAGTGAATTGGAAAAGCATCAGATAGAAACTGACCTATACGGACTCTGCTGTATGTTTCACTGAGACACATTTTAATTAATCGAACTAGTTTCTTGGGAATACCAAATTCAATAAGAATATCATATAATACTTCCCTCTTAACCGAGTCATATGCCTTTTTGAAATCTATGAATAACTGATGTACTGTACCCTTATACTCCCATTTTTTCTCCATTATCTGTCGAATAAAAAAAATCTTATCAATAGTCGATCTATTATTTCTAACACCTCACTGATGATCGCTAATAATTTCATCTACGTACGAAGTTAATCTTCTCAAAAGAATATTGGACAAAATTTTGTACGACGTCAACAAAAGTGATATTCCTCGAAAGTTACTACAGTTAGTCTTGTCCCCCTTCTTAAAAATAGGTACAATTAGGGACTCCTTCAATTGTTCTGGTACAATTTCCTTTTACCAAATAGCAATTAGAAGTTTATAAATTTCACTAGCTAATTCGCTTCCACCCTCTTGTTTTAATTCTGATGGAATTTGATCGAGACCTGGAGACTTGTACCTTTTCAGATATTCTATCGGAATTTCGATTTCTGAAAGTGTGGGTTCGTATATAAATGGCTCAGCAGTTTGTATTTGAATTTCGTCCCGATCATTTTTATTTGGCCTATGTACATTTAATAGTTCCATCTGTTCAGGATTGAATGAGAGTCTGCCAGCAAGTCATCATTCTCATCCTTGATAACGTTTACCCTTGCCTGATATTCGTTCTTAAATTCCTTTTTACCCTTACATAAATCTGGAATGTTTTTATATTTTATTAATGTTTGTGAAAATTTGAGAAATCAAGAGAAAGCATGAAGAGAAATGTTCCAAAGTCGCTTCTGAAACTTAAAAGGAAGATGCAAATTGGTAACTGGAAGAAGAATGACAGAAAAAAGAAAAGAAAAGAAATAGTGGGAAAAGTTATGTAAACACTATAAATACGAGTAGATACATGGAAAGATCAGCAATAGATACTTTGCGTCAGTTCCCAATGCAATGCCTGCAGATTTTATCAGGTCAAACCGGCATTGAAGTTGAATACTATTCCTCAGAAAATTAAAGTAATGATTCCCATAAGTATAAAGAAAAGTATGATGAATTGATTTCTTTACTGCAGTGTATTTCACCCATCTATCACTCTTTTTATTTTAGTAGGTTATTTTGCGACGCTTTATCAACATCTCAGGTTATTTAGCGTCTGAATGAGATGAAGGTGATAATGCCGGTGAAATGAGTCCAGAGGTCATCACCGAAAGTTACCCAGCATTTGCTCATATTGAGTTGAGGGAAAACCCCGGGAAAAACCCCAACCTACGCAACTTGTTTCGACCGGGAATCGAACCCGTGTCACCTGGTTTCGCAGCTAGACGCGCTAGCCGTTACTCCACAGGTGTGGACCCCTATCTACCACAACAGATTCAAGAACATTGCCCATGATGACAAGGATCAATCAATCAAACTTCTTAATGTATCCAACTGTTGGCTAACAACATAAAGTCCACTATAGTCCACTGTAGTCCATTAATTTTTTTGTTTTTAATGAGAAATGAGGGGTATTTTGATCGGTGTTCATTTATAGATACCTGTTGTTAGTAGCCAGTGTTGAGATGTAGTCAATATATACTGTAGAGCTGTGTCTTCTGCAACTGATACTGATGATTTTAATTTACTTCTTTCGTAGTTTGTGGATGGACAGTAGGCTATAGAAGAATGTGTTCCAGATCTTCATCATGATTATTACACCAAAGGTAAGTAGGATTATCAGAAAGGTTAATCGGTGTAGGTACAATTGTGTGACAATGTGACCTGTTCTGGGTCTTGTTAAAAATGTTTGAACATATCTGGGAAAGTTTTTGTACATTTGCAGGTCATTTCGTTTCTTTTGTACGTACGGACTTTAAAATTTTTCCTTTGTCAGAAGAGAGCCAATTGTTGATCCATAGGTTTATAAAATGAGAATTTACTGAAGCAAAGGCACTGGATAGAGATATCACTTGAAGAGGTCTTGGTTACAAATATGTTGCCAGTTTTGCAATGTTATCGACTTTCCCGTTTCCAGGTATATCACAATGACTAGGTATTCATTGAAATGTTATTTCCTTTTGGAGTTTTTTTTTAGTTTACTTAGTTGTTTCTGAATTGGAATAATTCTATGTGCGTATAGATTTGGTACATAAATTATTTGATTATATTAAATATAGCCCCCTTGGAGTCGGTAAGTATGCAAATAGATTTTTCAGAAATTTGAGTAACACACTGAAGAGCAGCATCAATAGCTAGCAATTCAGTGTCAAGACTGGAGGAGAATGAACATTGTATGAAGTAACGTGTTTGATATTGTGGAATATAATACCCTGCTCCTGATCTCCCATCACTAGCATTTAGAGATCCATCTGTATAAATTTGAAGGTGATCCTTGTATGTGCTACTGATTAGTTCCATGGCCTGTAAGAATGTAAATTATGGAGGATCATTTTTGGAATGATTTCCTGGAATTTGTATGCTATGTTCTGAATTCACCCATTTCCATGGAGGAATTTCGTTCACAACTGGAGTTTTAGCAATGAGTCTGTCTGTGATATAGATTGATATTTCTTCTTGTTTTATTTTATAGAAATTACACAGGATATTGTCTGACAGTTTCAAGAACATCTGAGATCTGGATGAGGCTTGCTATTTTAAATGTACCGTAAAGTGGGGTGACTTTGAACGCTGAGGTGACTTTGAACAGTAATTTAGCTCCTTTCTAAATCAAATGTTGTACCCAATTGCGAAAGAACTGTTTAAGTTGTCAATAAATTAGTACAGTTTTTTTCGAAATAGGGTACAGCATTTAATTTAGAAGGGTGCTACATTACTATTCAAAGTCACCTCGGCGTTCAAAGTCACCCCACTTTACGGTATTTTATATCCTTTTGTAATACATAGTGTCTGATTGGTTGATATTAGGCCTACATTCAATTTTTTAGGGCAACAGTTGAATTGGTTTTTGGTACTCCTAGACCTAATCTTAAGCCTAAGTTTTTAAGAACAGAATTTTTTTTTAGATGAGTTACTGATGCTCCTCCCCATATGACAGTCTTGTCAATTGATGCCCATAGGAGCAAGCGCGCGCTTTAGAGCTCAGGAGAGCCTGAGCGCTTTACATCGGAAAGGAAAGAGACAGACGAAATAGGTAGTATATGCCGCTTGGTCGAGCTATATTCAGGGATGGCCAGAACTGATTGAATAGATATAGGGAAAAAAACTTATTAAAACTGTATCCATGCTAATGTTTATATTTGTCTGAGAAGTATAAGTTCATTATAAGAATGTAAGTTTTAATTTTAATGCTCATTTTTCACAAGTTTGATTTTTTATTCAAAAAAATATTATTTTTTCAACTCTTTTTTATAGAAAAGTGAAATTTTCAGATATAGGCCTATTTATTTAGTAGCCTTACAGAATGTTTTCGTAAATCTAATATACTGTATATACGTATTACTGAAGATAGTGTATTGAAAATTTTGAAAATATTCGCATGGAAATTGTTTGTAAGGAAATGAATTAACAAAGCAACTACTGTTACATCATAAGCAAAAGATACGTGACCATGTGTTGTAAAAATGTCAGCTCTATAGCTTCAGCACATTTCGAGAAAATAATTTAATATTCTGATGATAGGAAGTTGCTCACCAATATCACATTAAAAGCATAATGCGATAAGAATTTTGTTATGGAATATTAGTTACACTTAAAACATATACAGCACCTAGGTAACTTTGACTGTTTTCTTAAAATATTTCAAGGTAAGAGAAACATATGTACAACATACAATACTGCAGAAACTCTTGTTATGTGATAGTAATATATAGGCGATATGATTAGTTCTAAAGTGCCGTACTTACAAAGAAGATTATTGACATTTTTGTTTGTATAATTTTAAATGAAAAGCGAAATGGCGTCTGCGGGCAAAGTGGATAACTTATCCGCTTTGCCCTGCCACCTTTATTTGACTATATAAGTATTAGCTGTATTTTTTATGTATTTGTCTATTGTAATAAAGCGTGTTAGATCATTGTACATAGTGGAGGTATTAAGTCACACTAATTAAATTATAAATCAGCAACACTGATCTTAATTTTTACTTTAAAAGTTGGTAATGTGTTTTCAGATGGTTTAATTTTTCAAGAGGAAGATGGAACAAGCCAAATGGTCTGAAGACGCCATGAAGAAAGCACTTGAAGAAATAAAATCTTCCAATCAGTGGTTCTGCTATCTGGCCATACAACCATAATGTGTGTGTTGATGAAGATTTTGCTCCAGATCAACTTACAGATCGCCCACTTGAGACAGAAATCAGCGAAACGACAGCTGGCTCAGATTTAACAAATTCTGCGGTGCCAGCTTCTTCAGTGGCTGAAGAAACAGCTAATGCTCGCTCAGAATCAACTACCTCTGTAATGTCTTCATCCTCAGAGATTGAAGAAATATTGAATACATCAATACACTCATATTTTCAGTTCCGGTTACACCAAAACCTTCAACATCGACATTTTCTTTCTCAAATCATATCATTATCGGTAGGTATGAAAAACGAATTGCTGTTTTTTAGATGTATGGACAACATGTGTCACAACCAAAGTCATGAAGTTTTTATTTCGGGAGCACTAAAATACAGCCAGTGGCATTGTTTATTCTTAGCTTATCTGCTTTGCCCGGGTTTCCCCTACTGTATTTTGATTAAACAAAAACCTAATGAAAATGATCAAAGTCAAAATCACGATATTTCCTAGTTTACGTAAATGGATGAACTACTTTTCTTCCCTCATATACCTAGTAATGTGATTTGTTTGTATCATCGCACTCCAGTCGTGGAAGGGGGTAGGAAACGGTGTTTCCGGTTCTCAACCATTTATCCAAAGGTACAGCCAGGTTAATATTAGAAATGTTAGTAAAAATAAAATGATGTCCCTGTACTTAATACACAATTACAGCTCAATACCCATACGTTATTCGACATCATAATACATGACATACAAACAACCACTCCCACTATAAGAGCAACACACCCCCACCCCTACAACTGACGAACGCAAACGCTGGAAATCAAGAACAGCTGGAACAGCAGTAGTTCGTAGGACACTGAAATTGTCGTACCAGCGTCGAAACGGGAAATTGTTTGTCTAAGATACATAACCTGTTTAAATTATAACACTTTTAACGGTTCAAGTAATGTAGTTTCAAGTTTTAAACAAGTGTTAACGTGAACAAGAAACAATGAAACTAGGATGTATTACTATAAACAGTATCCGAATTAACGTAGGGATTTCCCTCCTATTGGAAAGTTATACCCCTCTCATAAATTCATATTAACATCCCTGCCAGGGATAACTTCCATCCCCCTCACAAAATGCAGTATAATTATCATTACTTTTTATCCTTACTTCCAATGTTTAAATTTCATTATAGTAATGTCAACAATAGCAATAATAATAATAATAATAATAATAATAATAATAATAATAATGATGATGATAATAACAATAATAATTTAATTATTTTATGTATGGTATTCTCTATCTAGGGTTCTATCCCCCCTCATCAGAAATCTTAGTTCTCGCTCTGACTATAAACCATAAAAAAACCAAACAAGGGCTAAAAGATTAACAAGAATAAAAACAAATACAAATAGTAAAACGTAATCACCTGCATTCCTGTAGTATCACGCAAATAATTAAAGATGTAATGCTGAAACTGTCAGTCAGTAATCCTCGTCATCTTTGCGAATTAGGACTAAGGGTATATAGTATATTTTATTAATATAGTACAACTGTTATTTTTTGTTTCTTTCATGATTATCTGGTCCTAATGATCTCTTTAATACTCTGCGGAATGGTTGTTCAATTTGAAACAATATTTTTTGCACGATCGTGTATTTTAATAGTAGATAACCATTTACTGAGAATCTCAGGATTTTGCAATGGAAATATAAAAATAAAGTGTGTGCTTATTCTTATAAAACAGTCCCTTTTAATATCACAATAAAAATGTACAAATGGTTTTCAGATCCTTCTTACGTCGATTGGTACAGTTAGGCCTATATGCAGCACAAGAATGCACTATGATTCCACTTACGGAGTTTTGCACAGTAGTACAAATAAAATAAACTATATAAACACTATTCGTCCAATTGTATGGAGCACTAGAATATAACATGATTTCACGTACTTCACTGAAGTGCAATTAAAATTAACTATATAAACACTATTTGTATAGTTGTATGCAACATAAGAGCACACGATGGTTTCACTTTAACACAGAAGTCCGATTAAAATAAACTACCGTAGGCCTATATAAACACTATTTGTACTGTTATATACAGGGCAAGAGTACACCACAATTTCACATATATCACAAGACGACGATTAAAATAAAATATATAAACACTATGTATACACGCTCTATTGATTAAATTAATACACACTTATAGCTCGACCAACTACAAAAAGACCTTCGACTTTTCCAATACTCACGTGGCCATGGAGCCCGAGACGTCATCACTTACGAGCAGCTCGCTAGGCCGGGTTACACAAGTTGGACTCCAACTGTGGTAGACAATGACACTTACTCTTGCTTCAAAACGTTTTTTTATCAAGCTGGCCGAAATTCCCGTAGCTTCCTTGTTAATGTGACAACATTATATTTAACTTAACTTAACTTGTTTTCTCCTTTAAGGGGTTAGGTACATCTTAGAGCAGTAAAATTTTGGAAATATTCAACATTTTTTCCTCCATTACTGTATCTTGCACAATAATGAAAATTGGTATGTGTAAAACACTGTCCTTCTGCTATATAAAAAAAATATTTTTACGATTAAAAAAAAAATTTACATTTTTTTTTTTTTTTTTTTTTTTCAAAATTCATTTCACTGTGCAGTGATGAAGCATTTCCCACATAACTCAAAAACTATCCAAAATTCTGTGATGAAATTTTTTGTGTATTTATGTATGTTATATCTACAATATGATTGAAGATTTCTTCTCTACTTTTGATAGATTGTCTGATAAAAAATAAATTCATTAAAATATGGTAAAGTATCAGTACTTTCTTCTAAAACAAAATAAAAAAAAATATTACTTATTAAGGAGTTTCAGTAATGAAATAAGAGAGAGAGAACATGAAAAAGTTAACAAGTGTATGGATTATGAGAGAAACGCTTCATCACTGCACAGTGAACTGCCACCATTTTGAATTTGTAAAAAAAAAAATATATAAATAATTTTTTTAAATCGTAAAAATATTTTTTTAATATAGCAGAAGAACAGTGTTTTACACATACCAATTTTCATTATTGTACAAGATACAGTAATGGAGGAAAAAAATGTTGAATATTTCCAAAAATTTTACTGCTGTAAGCTGTACCTAACCCCTTAAATACTTCGTAACGTTATAAATAATTTTACGCGCGTCACTTTTGAAAAGCTTGCCGCGCACATTTGGTTTCCCTTCCATTATTATAAATTACAATCTGTTTTAACTATACACAATACGTTGAAATGGAATATTAATAGTTGATTGAAAAGTGAAAGATTGGACGCGGACACGAGTGCTGTTTCGAATAGTTTAGAACTTACTCGCTGCGAGACGTCGATCAGGGAGCGCATCTACAACACAACACATCCCCCACTATGACAACCTTCGCACGAACGACACTGGTTTGTGGCGCAGGTTTTAATGTCAGTGGTCGGGCTATAGGCCTACTCCTAACACATATTATGTGATTAATAGTACCAACATAGTAATTTAATTTTTTTAAATACACAGAGTATGGAGTTGCGACACCATATAGGCTACAACATTTTGCATACAATGTCTTTGAATATTCCTAATTTCTTGCGAGACAGTCTCTCAGTTGCTCTTAGGTTGATAGATGTGACATGAAAACTCGTTTATTATGATAATCCCACAACCAAAAGTCTGTCGGATCAAGGTATAGGCCTATAGATCGTCGAGGCCATATTATTGGAATGTGTCTACAGATGATATGATCAACATGTAATTTGGTGTGCAGGGAAGTCGGACAGTGCGTCATGTTGCATGAAAATTATGTCCCCCACACCCAGATAGTGATTCTTCAGTCTAGAACATGGGTGGGCAACTCGTGCTCTCGAAGTGTGAACACAACCTCAGTGCAGGTAGAATGGACTCTATACTGTAGTGTCTGTATACAAGTTTGCTCGCGTCTGCAGTAAGTGGCGGCTCGTTTTTAAGTGAAAAACAATATAATCCCCAGATCATTTCCCTTTAGTAATGAGTCGAAACAGAAAGATTTTCTTATTAAGAAAGGAGGTAAAGCTTGCATTATGTTCTATTCTATGACATTTTATGTTACAAATAAACACAGTCAAGGTTTTAGTAAAGAAATACTATCTAGATCTAGTTTAGAATAGCTAAAGGTAAAAGTGGGATATCAACAAGGTGAGACTGATATCAAATATCATTAGCACGTTGTGCGTGCGAGTTACAGAATTGCACGACATATGATCGATTAGCTAAGAGCATTTATGGATAAATTTGAAATGTGGCAGTATCATGTAGAACATAGACAACTTCACTTTCTTTGACTATAAACTATATTGAAGAGTGATAAGAAAATCTTATTATCAAATATAAGACCCTATTTCAATACCTACAGTAGAATTCACTGGTAAGTTTGGAGAAACAGTGACAATTGACAAGGAATCGAGATTTTTCTGAAATCCTTTTGGCTTACAGCCGATAGAAGATCCTGAAAGTTTATAGCTTGAATTGATAAATGTGCAGAACAGCGCGCCACTCAGATTCCAGCGAAATCAGGAATCGAACTGTTCGTAATGCTGCCTATGTCAGAATTTCCAAATATACTCTTTGCTTCCATACTGTATATACTTGAGTCAGAGTTTAATACAAGAAAGAAGTGTAAAAGCTCTCAATCTACAGAAAGAGCTTAGAAGTAAGGTCATTTCATCTGCCGTGACATGTGAAAAATACTTCCTTTTTTTTAAACAATTTATTGATCGATCAGCGCATTTAGAGCTATACAGATCATTTATAAAAATATAAATACAATATATAACACTGAATTGAGGGCAGCCTAGATTGGGCTCCTCAATGAACAAAAATAATTGTTAATAAATAATTATTTACATAGGTTGGTGTGATGATAAATTTTGATTTTAATATGAGGTCCAATGGAAGTCGGCTCTTGATTCTGATGGGAAATGTGGACTTCCTTCCGAGAGAGTAATGGACGGCGCCTGGAACATTTTCTAGGTTGCCATAGAACTTCTTAGCTTGTGAATGAATAAACTGTTTGATTGCGTCAATGCCAGTTTCTCTGTGTAGTTGGCTGTTACGGACAAACTAAGGAGAACTGAGTGAAATTCGTAGGACTTTATTTTGAAATGACTGGATGTGTTTAATTTCACTTATTGCAGCTCCTCCCCAGACAAGACAGGCATAAAGCAGTAGAGGTCGTAATACAGATGTGTAAAGTGGCATGCAATTTTGTAGCTTTAGAGATGATTTCTTGTTGAGGAGCGGATATAATTTAGCGAGTCTTGAGTAGGCCAATTTAGGTTTGTTGTTGATGTGATGTTTCCATGATAGACGGCGATCTAAGTGCGCTCCAAGATATTTTACAGCTTCATCCTTTTGTTTCCACGGTATCACGTTGGTTGAAAGATTTATGCATGGAGGATTAGCAGGACGACACAAAGTAAATATCATTGTTTCGCATTTATTCTAGTTCAGTGCGATGCGCCAATTTTCAATCCAAGGGCATATGATGTTTAAGGCTTCCTGAAGGTGATTTGAGGCTATGTTAATGTTGCGATGGGTTGCATAAATAGCTGTATCGTCTGCATACATAGCAATTTGTGCAGTTGGTGTTGCAGGAATGTCCGAAGTATATACATTGAATAATATCGGACCTAAGATAGAGCCTTGTGGAACGCCAGCACTAATGGGTCTAACAGAGAAGTGAGTACAACCCACTCTGACTGAGAATGTGCGATTTGACAAGAAACTAGTCATTATGTTGCATAGGTAGTCTGGAACGCCGGACTTGTGTAATTTGTACCGAAGACCTTTATGCCAAACTCGATCAAATGCTTTAGTGTAGTCAAGAAATGCGACTGCAGTCTGTTCTTTGTTTTCAAAGCCCTGTGCAATTTGTTCAGTGATACGAAGCACTTGATGGTTGGTAGAATGATTTCGACAAAAGCCAAACTGGTATGGAGGTAAGATGGATGCTTGAAGTAGAAACTTATCCAAACGTTTTAGCAAAACCTTTTCAAAGACTTTGGATAAAGTTGATAAAAGACTTATGGGACGGTAACTTGTTGGATTTGAAGCAGGTTTTCCAGGTTTATGAATTACAATTATTACTGCATGTTTCCAAGTATCAGGGAAATATTCCAGACGAAGTAGAGCATTGAATGATGAAGCTAAGTTTGAAGTTTGCTAGAGCTTTAAGAGTAAGATACTTCAATACAAAGTTTGGGATGAGATCGTATCCAGGAGATTTTTTTGTTGCATTTTTCTGAATTATTGAGTGAATCTCATTTGGCGAGGTGAAGTTTACGGGCAATGGTGCTGAAGGATAATTATTCGGAAAATGTTCTATTTCTTCGTTGAATTCTTTATTCTTGATTGGGTTTGGTATGAAAGAGGCTTGAAATGTGTCTGCGAAAATTTCACACTTTTCATTATCACTTGCATATTGACAACCGTCTTGTTGTAAAGGTGGAATTATACATGGTTCTTTCAATACTCACTTTGTCTCTTTCCAAAGGGAGGAATCTTCTGGAGATAAAGTGGATAGATGGTGTTGATAAGATACGAATCGGTGTTCGTCCAACAATTTTTTTACCTCTCTGGTTAGTTTATTTAGGGGGTGATGCTGCCATGGTTCTTTATTTTTTGCCACAATCGACGGGTTTGATGTTCTTCCTTTATAAGCCGTTTTATTTTTGAGGGAAGAGTTTCGTGATAAGATTTTCTATGCACCCGTCTTGTCGGAACCGTTGCTACTCAAATAGATGAAGTAATAGCAACAGTGAAAGTACGAACTGTTGCATCAGCATCGGTGATTGTTTTCAAGTTATTGGTGGGCTGCAAAACATCGTCTAGGTTTAGTTGAAAGTTGTTTTTTTTTGTAGGTTATTTTACGACGCTTTATCAACATCTTCGGTTATTTAGCTTCTGAATGAGATGAAGGTGATAATGCCGGTGAAATGAATCCGAGGTCCAACACCGAAAGTTACCCAGCATTTGCTCATATTGGGTTGAGAGAAAACCCCGGGAAAAACCTCAACCAGGTAACTTGCCCCGACCGGGAATCGAACCCGGGCCACCTGGTTTCGCGGACAGACGCGCTGACCGTAGTTGAAAGTTGTTCCAGTTTATAGTACCCTCGATAAGTCGATTGGGAGGAGGGAGAAGCAAAGGGTTGTCGTCAAATGAAATCAGAACAGGACAATGATCGGAGTCTAATTCATGTAATACACGCATGTTTGAGGTGTTCTGAATATATTTGTGTAAAGCTATGTCCAGTATATCATGTAATATGTTAGGTCGATAGAACGTGGGTTCCAAAGGTGCATCGATATTAATAGAGTTTTCCTCTGAGATAGTTAGTAAACGTCTTCCTTTAGGTTTGGTTACACAATATCCCCATATTTGATGTTTACTATTTAAGTCACCTAAAAGTATTGTTGGTGTATTATTAGAAAAAAGATTAACAACATCTTGAAAATTCAAACTTACTTTTGGTGGTTTATATGCTGAAATTACAGTAAACTGTGGAAGGTTATGTGAAGTTATCTTAATAGTACAGGCTTCTAAACAGTTCAGTTCTGGCAGAAGTATTGAGTGATGCTGTACATTTTTCTAATTATAATTGCCACACCACCAGAGGCTTCGGGAGCAACAAGATCAGTTCTATAAATATTGTAACCAGGAACTGTAAACTTCTCTGGGTGAATAAGATGAGTGTCAGTAACACATGCTAAAGCTACGTTGTGTCGAGAGAGAAATAATTCTAAGAAAGCTCCTCGCTTAGCTTTGATTCCATTTGCATTCCAGTTTAAAATAATCAGTTCAGAGAACGTTTTATTGACATTAATGTTCATTATTGAGAAGGCCTATGACAAGTTGGAGGAGGAAAGTTTTAATCACAGGTAGGTATGGTTTCTGGGAAGTTATCACTAATTGAATTAAGTTTCCAATAACATCTGTAGCAGGAGAGGTATCTTGAATTGAAGTATTGGTAACATTTGTTTTAATAGGTACTGAGTGTGGCCAAGAAGGTGTAGATGGCGAGGCAGAAGGAGAAATTGCTGTAAGATTAGGAAAATTTTGCAAATTTATGGTTGGCGGTGATGTTGAGAGGTTTTGCTGTGGAGGATTTGAATCAGACTTTTCTTTAAGCCAAGAAAATAACTACAACCCTTAAAATTTGCTGAGTGTGCTCCTCCACAGTTTATACATGTTGGTTCGGCTTCTCGGTTTAGTGCATTCAGAAAAGTGATGATTTTGAGGACACTTCACACAACATGACCATAACGCTGACATCTTGTACACTGAGGAATGTTTCGGGGTTTTCGGGGTTTTCGGCGATATTCTACTCTAATGAGAGCATGTTGAATTTGTTTTATATCAAAAATCTTCTTACCCTGTTCATTGTTGTCTAATTCCACTGCGCAGAGCGGCATTGGTTGTCTGTCTCTATAGAAAAGCCTGGTAACTTTAATAACAGGCAGGTTGAGGGATTTAAGCTCCAAGATAACATCATTATCTTTTAGAGAATGAGGAACATTGTGTAAAACGACTTCCAGTCTCTTGGTATCTGGATTACGAAAAGTATGATAAGGGAGCTGTGATTCTTCTAAGAATTTTGTAACTAAACGAAAGTAAGCAGCAATAGTAGTATTAATTTTTAAAACTTTGTTCTGTTGTTGTGTTGAATACTCATTGGAAACAATGGAATCTATGTCGCATATTATCTGCTGGTAATTATTTACTTCGTGAAGAAATATTGGTGGTACTCTGATTTTGGGAGTAGGCCTAGTAGAGGTTGATTCTTGTGTTGATGCTGGAGTCACATTATCAATTTCATCATCCATCTCCTCGAGAGGGGAGAACTTGTTGTGGACGGTAGTTAGATCGACTACATATTTAGAATTTATTTTAGAAGCTGAAATTGTTTGTTTTTTATTTGGCGTGAAAAACTTTCATCAGAATTAGAAGAATTATTTTCAGTTATTTCTTCATATTGTCGTTTTGTGACTAATTTTGAAGGCTGTATCAAGGAACGTGATGTAGAAGAGTTAACTGGAGGGCCTTGATTTGGGAAGGATAATTGGCCTTCGTCTTGTTGATGTGATTGCATATTGAAGGCTATGCAACAATGCCTTCTTTTATTTTATGATAGAAACAAAACACTATCTTTTCAGATAACCAAATTGTTTCGTATTTAACTTATTAAATATTATATTATTTGAGTAAAACAAATGTTCCTAATATTTCAACACTTTCTTCAGCTGTCAATAAAACAAATAAAGTTTAAATTCACTTACGAACTTTGCCGGATGTAGTTATAAGCACTTAAATAATAATAATAATAATAATAATAATAATAATAATAATAATAATAATATCACCACTGAACACAAACTTACTAGTTTCATGACCCACTCTAGTCCTCAAAATACTTCCTTGAATTTGTGTTTGTTACATTTCTGAGAACAGAGGAATACTCTTTAATGTACAAAGACTTGTAAACTCTCGCGTTCTATGTTTCAAATAAGACATATAATAACAAATATTAATAAATAGTATAATAATAAATAAGTGTTGCAGCTATGTTTGTTGTCCTTGGAAAAGGTGTATTCAGTTTGTATTTCCAGTACTAAACTAATTTACAAAGCTAGGAAATAATATAATTTTGTTATGTGTGTTTACGTACAGTCTGTCTAAAATTACTATAATTATTGTACCAGCGTCATTCTGAAATTCAAATCATGAAGTAGATATCACGACCATCTGCATGAGCCGCCAGAGCGCACCGTGGCTTTTGCAGCGAAACTACAAATAATTTGTAACTGCTGCGGCAGGCTTCGTCTGTCTTTCTCTCTTTCAAGGTTTTTTAGCACTTTGTGAGCACGAGTTGCCCATCCATGGTCTAGAAGTAACGAACTTCAGTGCCGTATTGTAGCAGAGGTCCTCCTTTTACTGCTATTCCATGGTTGCTTTGTTCGAAAAATATGGATCAATGATGATTGTGAAATAAAACCACATCATAAAGTTACTTTCAAATGAAGACCGAGTTGAGTAAAAACTTGGGGATCATTTTCAGACCAAATTTTTTAACTTTATTATATAAAATAATTTTATTACATTCGAGAGCAGAAATTAATATGAATATCAGAGTTTTGTTTTTAGGAAAGATACAATAATTAAAGAAAAGTGCAAGGCCAAAATACATGTAGGATTTCTGAAGGTCATTCAGAGCAATGAGCAAACTTAATTTTTAGTTCAAATATTGTTACAATTTTGAGGATATTTAGGTTTTTTTTATGCAGTCAGGGTGATTTGTTTCACCCCACACAAGTAAATGTAAAATGAAAAATTTTCCCTCTAGTTCACATTTTACATCTACTGACGAATTGTGTTTCATTGTAGGCTAGCTTGCACATAGTGCAGCTCAGCGGAGCGAATACTACTGACGGTTGAATTGAAGATTACGAATAAAGCTCTCCTTCGGCGATCTCCAATACTACTGTGTGTGGTAGAGGGAGTATACGGAGCCGGAGGGAAGAGACAATCGAAGAACGGAATGCTCAAGGACGACCGGTAGGCCGAGCGACCGACCGACCGACCGACCGACCGACCGACCGACCGACCGACCGACGAGACTGGCGATAGTTGTCAGTGGGATAAAATGGCACTGAAGCAGGTATCCGACACATGGAAATTCTTTACAGTTGCAGAATTTTGTAAAGGAGGTTATTATTACAATTCTTTACAATTTACTTGATCGATATTTTCAATTTAGTGTATTATTATTATTATTATTATTATTATTATTATTATTATTATTATTATTATTATTACTTATTTACTTACTTACTTACAAATGGCTTTTATAGAACCCGGAGGTTCATTGCCGCCCTCACATAAGCCCGCCATCGCTCCCTATCCTGAGCAAGATTAATTCAGTCTCTACCATCATATCCCACCTCCCTCAAATCCATTTTAATATTATCCTCCCATCTACGTCTCAGCCTCACTACTAACACTCTATAGGCTATGTCTTCCTGGTATCGCTCACACGTGCTAATTACATGCCCTGTCCATCTCAAACGTCTGGATTTAATGTTCCTAAATATGTCAGGGGAAGAATACATACAATGCTTGCAGTTCTGCGTTGTGTAACTTTCTCCATTCTTCCGTAACTTCATCCTGTTAACCCCAAATATTTTTCTAAGCACCTTATTCTCAAACACGGTATATTTATTAATATTGTACCTACTATGTACTAGTAGGTATTATCTATAAATATTATGTAAAAATATTTTCCAGACTTAATTACAACGAAGAGCCTGAATAAGTTATTTTTAAACAGCAAACTTATTGATACTACGCCTTTCTTCGGTTCCATTCTGAAATTTCATTTAATATGCCTATATTTCACATTACACTAAATCGATTAGACTAATTGGCAGTAACTACAGTGTGTTCGTAGTTTGGCCGGACCGTTCCGCGGCGACCTTGGACTGGGTGAAGACTGGCGCGCCTGCCGCCAGAGTTACACGTAAACGAACGGCAAGTCATGGGTACGGAACACTAACTACTCTTCTAACATTAGGCTTACCTGAATCACAACAGATGTTGAAAGTGATGATCTTCAACTCGAACACATTCCCTATATTTCCGAAAGCAATTCTGGTTCATTCGCAAAAGTTCATGTTGACTGATTGCCTGTATTTCTCTCGTGATGTTGTCCTTCAATTCTTGTAAGTTTGCGGATTTCATGCGTACACTTTATTCTTTAATGTTCTCCATAAATAAAACTCGCATGGAGATAGGTCAGGGAACGAGATGGCCACAATCCTCGACTAATTATTCTGTCACCGAACACACTTCGCAATTCATGCATAGAATTCGCAACGGTGTGTCCTGTAGCTGAATCCTGCTGAAACCAGCCACTCAATCGTTCATTTCTTGTTAGTTGCGGAGAAAAAATTATTTCAAATTGAAGTTACATAAACGTGTGAATTAACTGTTGTGTCGAAAAATATTGGACCGATAATTCCACTCGCACACAGTGCACACCAAACCCCAACCTTTACAGCGTGGTGAGGAATTTCATGAATAATATATTTTCGGTAGCCAGTGTTTATTGTTCTCAGTAGAAACGTGACCGTGAAGATGAAACCACGCTTCATCAGTGGACAACGTTAAAAGTGGGTCCACGTCGCCATTATGAACGGACTGCACAAAGCAATTGCAATAATAATTAATCCTACTTACAGGATCTTGTGGTTGCAAAGCATGAGCTACGGCTTAAGTTTCAAAAGTTTCGTTGCCACAAAAGATGACATCTTGGAGATGTTAACATCTTGTGCTAAACGTCGCAGTGATTTGCGGGATGAGTGCTCTAACCGGGCCCCTACTTCATCATGCTTCTCTTCTGTCAGTACATGGCGTTGTTGAACACGTTTCTTGTTCAAAAAAGATCTTGTACGTCTGACTTTATTGATGAGGTCATGAATAATTGACCTGCTAGGAATTCGAACACCTGCAAACCGATGTTCAAATTCTTTTCGACACCTTGCAGAAGAGTATTTCACATACGCATCATAGAGAAAAATACGTTGTTCTAAAGTGTACTTAACCATTATTAATAGACACTTTATCACCACGAGATAACACAATTTTACTCAAAACACGCACACAGACGTCTTTCCCTCAAGACAGATCCAACTCGAATGACTGGCGCGTCAGCGGTAGCTACAGCGCTACTCTGGCGGTAGGCGCACCAATCTTCACCCAGTCCAAGGCCGCCGCGGAACGGTCCGGCCGAGCTACGAACGCACTGTATATGTGAATAAATTAATATTCCTAGCAGAACTATAATTGTTTACATTAGCTACTGTTGGCTGAAGTAGAACTTGAAGCAAAAAAAAAAAAAAAAAGGAAAAGAGAGTCAAAAAACGAGAGAATAAAAAAAAATTACACACTTATTAAAAAAAATACTCGGTTTCGAACCACTACATGATTCGAATAAAGGAATGCTCAGCGAAAAGGTTATGTCTCCGTCACAGCACATATGCAACCTGCGCGGCATCAATCGCAAGTAATCGGAGGTCTCCGATTGAAAGCGAGCAAACTGCTGTGCAGCACTACTTGCACGAATGAGTGAGTGAGTGAGTGAGTGAGTGAGTGAGTGAGTGAGTGAGTGAGTGAGTGAGTGAGTGAGTGAGTGAGTGAGTGAGTGAGTGAGTAAAGAAGTCATGCTGTGCATTAACCGAAATTTTGTCTCAATCCGTCCCTAATTTAACCCTAACTTTTTATAATTTTAGTCTACAGCAAAAGGAAAAAACTATACATTTTTAGAACCTAACCCTGAACACATAATGCAAGCATGTGGTAATGTCTCATTTTAACAATTGAACATGTCCTGGCAAGATTAACTACTATTAGTTAAATTTGAAGTTAAATTTCTTAGTACGATATTTGGAGACATAAAAATAAATTAAATCGCGCTAGAAAAAGAAAACTTACGACTATCGGTATGGGGAAAATTTAGGCCTACACTTTGACAACCCAAATGTAGAATTATTATGAAATTCACTCAAGTAGGTAACTAAAAATTACATACATATGCTTAAGAAGAGAAACATTTTCCCAGAAATATTCATCCTCTGTGGAAACACGTAGACATTGTTTAATTCTAAACTGTAAATCGTGTTGCAGACGTTGTTCATCATGGCTTGAATAGAGTGATTGATGATGTTACTTGAAAAGTTTTCCTTGTCGATGTGTCAGGCTTGTTTCACTAGAATGTAGATGGCAGATGCATGGTCGAGTGATCATCTATCAACTTCCGTAACTCAAGATGTACAGTGCGTCTAGAGATAAAGTGGACTTGCCGGCAGTTTCCATGTAAATCTGGCAGTAGGCGCGGCAACTCCCGCCTAGTCCAAGGCCGCCGCGGTTCACTCTATCTCTAGACCAGGGCTGGGCACCAAGAGCGAATTCTACTCTCTCACGGGGAGTCATATGACTTCTCTTCAACCCCTTTCTTCCCCGCCGAACACCGCGCAGCGTTGATGCTGTAACGGATGAATATTAAGCGTTCCCGTTTAGAGTTTGGATTCACTCCCGGTGCCCAGCCCTGCTCTAGACGCACTATAGTTTGCAACATAATTTCAAAAGGGAAAAAAATACTCGAATTTTTACTTTTTTTGATTAACAAACAATGACTTGTACTTAAAAAATGTTACTTTTTTTTTATCTAATGAGTTAATGACGTCTACTATAATCTCTTTAAAATGTACTGAATAAACAATTCCACATAATATTAACACAAAACTTCATCTCTCCCGTTTAAATGTCAGATGTCAATACTGCCTCTTAATGTTTAGTGAATTTTTAGCTGCAGGTTTGAAAGTAATAGGCCTGTACTTCTCTTACAATATGCAAATTAACAATTGTCCCTGTTGACACGAGAGTAGTAGCATATAAATTTAAGAAAGCAATTGAAGGGTTGATAGAAAAAACCGGGCAGGTCCAGAATATGAATTTTCCAAAAAACGAAAAACACTGTCCCTCTCGTTTTTCATACAATGTAATAATCTGACATATTTATACAAATATCTCATATATCTGCCAACTTTGGTAAAAAGTTTCACTGTTTTCTTTTATATGGTTTCTTGGAAACCTCGTTTAAAGATCCGATGGTTGTGAGTTCGGTCCTTGTTAAACTTTTCATTTTATTTCCTAATCATTCTTTAGCGATATAAATAATATTAAAATTATAATTTATATTCTGTTGTCGTTCTTTAGCGTTATAAATAATATTTAAGTTACCATTTATATTTTGTTATCGTTCTTTATCGATATAAATAATAGTCAAGTTATTTATATTTTGTTATCGTTCTTTTAGTGATATGAATAATATTCAAGTTATAATTTTTTGTGTTCTGTTATCGTTCTTAAGCGAATTTTCAAGATTAATTTCCCTCCTCATAGGCAGTTCTACAATATATCTTCCATTTTCATCTCGTACAGTAGTATCCTTAAAATGTTTTTCACGTTTTATATGTCCTGGTGAATACGTTACGTGACTTATTTCCTCTAGGGCCCAAAATCTCTGCATCTGATTTTCTAGGTTGTAGTCACATCTAACGAAGAGTGTTTTAGATTCTTGTCTCTTGTCTCTTTCTGCATTCAATTGCGGATACGCCCCACATAAAATCCATCCTAGGTGAGTGTCCTGTAGAGTTGGATATCCTGGTCGCGTTTTCCTTCCCTCCTTCATCAGATACAAGAAGAACTGAGTTCCAATCAGCAAGTGAGTACTCTGAGGCAGGTGTAAATCTGGGTCGGCGAGGATGATTTCGTCCGGGATATTCCACTCCTTGTAGTTAATGTATGATGCAGGAATATTGCCAGTTATCCTGGGTAGTACTATACATCCCATATTGAAATTAAAGTCACTGACCTTCGAGTGCACTTGTACATTTACGGATGAGTCAGCTTCAGAAGTCAGGTCACCAAATGCTTGTAGTGATACAGTAGTCGTTCTTTTCTTCTTGAGCTTGAGCTGTTGCACCGCTTGCTCGGAGATGAAGTTGCTCTGAGAGCCACTGTCTACTACCGCGCGCAAAAGATGAATCCTCCATTAGAGTCCTTGATTTTAACTGAGACCGTACTCAAAAGTACCCGAGTTCTTGGAGCACTTTTGAGGGAGTGATACGACAATTGCCGTGACTTATCACTGTGTGGGTTTTGTGCCATGGCGTCGTTTGCTTCTTTTGGATTGGTCGTTGCCCGATTCTCTTCTCCTTGGTGAAGCAACGTGTGATGATACTTCTTGCATATTTTACATGCAGTTTTGGAATTGCACGACTTCCACGTATGTAATGGACTCAGGCAGTTGGTACAGTGTTTACTATTCTTGATTAAATTGAATTTTTCATTACAGTTCAATTTGAGGAAGTCTGGGCATTTGTACAGTCTGTGCTGTTCTGAGCAAATGTAACATCTCTCTGCAGTTGAAATGTATTATTGTTGTTGTGATGCAATCCGTGGCCTTGGCTTGGAGTGATGGTTCACACTTGTGGTAACCGGCTGTGCAGAGGGACAGCGTAGCAGTGTCTGACAGCGTCTTTCTAAGAAACTAATGAGCTTATTGAATCCTACAGCTTCGGGTTGAGCGTATTCTGTTTCAAACTCTAACCTTAATTTTTTGTCTAAGCGAGAGAGCATGAGTTCGTTAAGAATTAGATCTAAGATACTTGGTTGGGCGTTTAGGGCGTTCAGAGTGTCTATACTGTCTTGGAACGTGTTGATTAGCTGACGTATTTCGTTCTCGGTTGAGCTGAGTTTACTCGGAGATTCCATAATTTGCCTAATATATTCGGCTGCGATCAACTTGGGCGAATGATAACGGGTCACTACAATGTTGTAGGCTACTGGAAAGTTGGCGTCAGAGAAGCTGATATTTCTGATACTGTACTTAGCTTCGCCTTTCAATGAGGAGAGCAGATAGTGAAATTTCTCTATGTTTGATAAGTCATTGTTGTTTACCACTAAGCTTTCGAAAGTATCCTTAAAGTGTAATCAAGTAGTTAAAATCCCGCTAAAGGTAGGGAGATTGATTTTGGGAAGCTTTATGTTTCTAGACATGTCATGCGATAACTCAGTTGACATCTCATCTTTCACATGCGTATTTTGATCGTTGGAGGTCTTTCTCAGTTTAACCTCGAGCAGATCGATGATGTCTTCGAATTCTAGTCTGTAGGCAGCATGTGCCTCCCCGTTTTCATCATCGTGTAATTCTAGTTCGCCTTGTATTTGCTTGAATTCTTCGTTAATGGAAAGCAGTCTATTCAGTTGAACATGAATGAGGCTGACATCTGCGGTGTTGATGTTAGAGGTCACAAATTGCTGAATACGAGTTACAGTAGCCTTCAAGAGAACTCGTTTTTTTTGTCAATACTCGTCTGTTGGCATCATATATCTATGCTATTGTGTTGTAGCAACAGGGATGAGAATATCAATGAGGTTTTATAGTTTAACCTAGACTCACTACGAGCGCTGTTCCTCGACCAAAAATTGAACACGTTCGCGCATCTCCATCTTGAGGGTGAGTGCCATGTGACTACAATATGTTTACATCACAATTGCGCCTAATTTGAAATAACATAGAAGGTTATTCAGTATTATTTAATGTGTTAGGAGTAAGTGCGTATTAATTTAATCAATAGTGTGTATGGTATATAGTGTTTATATAGTTTTAATGAATCGTTCTCCTGTGATATACGTGAAATCACAGTGTAGGCCTACTACTGGTTCTGTGCTACATATGAGGCCTATACAAATAGTAGTATTTTAATCATATTTCTTTGTTATAAGTGAAACCATCGTGTGCTCTTGTGCTACATACAACTGTACAAATAGTGTTCTTTTATCATTTATTTTCATCGTACTCCTATATAAATTCCGTAAGTGGAATCATGGTGCATAGTTGTGCCGCATACAACTGTACGAATCGACGTAAGAAGGATTCGGAAATTTCTTTTCACAAGTAAGTTAGTTACATATATATTGTATTAGGATATTGTAAAATGACTGAGAACATTAGTACATATTTATTGTGTTAATAGAAAAGAATGTTTTATAGGAGTAAGCGCAAACTTTCTTTTTAAGTTTCCATTGCAAAAGCCCGAGCTTCTCAGTAAATGGTTATCTGCTCTTAAACGCGATAAATTTATACCATCATTCACCACAGTATTGCTTTGCACAAGAAGTTAGTTAGACAGCATCTCTCTAAATCAATTTTATTTATGAATCAATAAGTGAGTGCAAAATAAATCTGGTTAAGTATTTTCATACTATCTAGATATGGCCTAGTTACAATATTTTGACATTCTTGCACATATTCGATTTAATAATAACAGTTGATGCAGTTCCTTGTTTATTGAAATATTTATTATTAGGCCTAAGCAAAATGCACACAGTGTGCAAGATTAAGTTAATGTTCTAACTCGATTAATTAAATATTTCAGGAACTCCATCGGTACAGATTTGATGAATTGTGTAAATATGAATAGGCCTAATCACGAAGACAAGAATTTTTAATTGACAGTTTTAGCATAACAGCTTAATATTTGTTGTTCACAAAGATGACGATTACTAACTGACAGTTCCAATTTCTTCAATTATTTGCTGTTGTAGACTACTACAGGAATGCAGGTGATTACGTTTCACTGTTTATATTTGTTTTTATCCTTGTTACTCTTTTACCTTATATTTGGTTGTTTTTTATGGTATAGTAATAAATCTTAGTGACTTTTGCGGTTGCGTTCTATCAGCATTACTTTTCGTCCGCTATTTTTCACGACCGCAAGATGCACACAATGTGCAAGATTAAGTTAATGTTCTCACTCGGTTATTGAAATATATTTGAGGAAGCCCATCCTACGGATATGATGAATTATGTAAATATAAATACGCCCAAGTCACAAAGACTACGAAGATTATTGACTGACAGTCGCAGGATTAATATCTTTGATTATTTGATGTTATACCACAAGAATGCAGGTAATTACGTTTTATCATTTATATTTGTCTTTATCCTTGTTACTCTTAGGCTCATGTTTGGTTGTTTTTATCTTGTATAGTAATAAATCTTAGTTTGTTTTACGATTGCGTTCTATCAGCATTGCTTTCCGTCCGCCTCAAGATGGCGGCGAGCGATCGCTTCAATTTGGGTCCAGTCGTATCTTCTGCGCAGCTGGCAGTATGGGGACTTGGAGAATATAATACAGTTATTTAACTAAAAACCTTCTGCAATGGTTCTTTAAAATTATTAACCTTCATACTTTACAACTTCCTTGGTTGATGGGACTGGTTTCAAGCAAAGACGTTGTTTCAAGACCTTGTAAAAGTTAGCATTTCATTAACAGATGGCGTTAACAAATTTACTTACTTACAAATGGCTTTTAAGGAACCCGAAGGTTCATTGCCGCCCTCACATAAGCCCGCCAGCGGTCCCTATCCTGTGCAAGATTAATCCAGTCTCTATCATCATACCCCACCCCCCTCAAATCCATTTTAATATTATCCTCCCATCTACGTCTCGGCCTCCCTAACGGTCTTTTTCCCTCCGATCTCCCAACTAACACTCTACATGCATTTCTGGATTCGCCCATACGTGCTACATGCCCTGCCCATCTCAAACGTCTGGATTTAATGTTCCTAATTATGTCTGGTGAAGAATACAATGCGTGCAGTTCTGTGTTGTGTAACTTTCTCAATTCTTCTGTAACTTCATCCCGCTTAGCCTCAAATATTTTCCTAAGCACCTTATTCTCAAACACCCTTAACCTATGTTCCTCTCTCAGAGTGAGAGTCCAAGATTCACAACCATACAGAACAACCGGTAATATAACTGTTTTATAAATTCTAACTTTCAGATTTTTTGACAGCAGACTGGATGATGAGAGCTTCTCAACCGAATAATAACACGCATTTCCCATATTTATTCTGCGTTTAATTTCCTCCCGAGTGGCATTTATATTTGTTATTGTTGCTCCAAGATATTTGAATTTTTCCACCTCTTCGAAGGATAAATCTCCAATTTTTATATTTCCATTTCGTACAATATTCTGGTCAAGAGACATAATCATATACTTAGTCTTTTCGGGATTTACTTCCAAACCGATCGCTCTACTTGCTTCAAGTAAAATTTCCGTGTTTTCCCTAATCGTTTGTGTATTTTCTCCTAACATATTCACGTCATCCGCATAGACAAGAAGCTGATGTAACCCGTTCAATTCCAAACACTCTCTGTTATCCTGAACTTTCCTAATGGCATATTCTAGAGCGAAGTTAAAAAGTAAAGGTGATAGTGCATCAATGAGTTTTTATTACAAAGGGTTGTGGCTTTAGACTAAAAATGGCGCCCGTTGACAAGTTGAGATGTGGAAGAGAGATGGCGTTAATTGTACCTCAAGCGTCGTTTTCGTTCAGTATGATGTTGATTCTCATTCACTTGGTATTAGTTTAATTTCTAATGTAATCAATTAATCATGTAGACTTTTACATAGGTGATTATAATGCAAACTGTATGTCGATTACCTTGCAATTAGGAAGCCGGCTTCTTGGAGTTTGAAGTAAATCCAATCCGGGCTCAGGAAGACCATGAAATAAAACTTACTTTACTCGTTCAGCCATATTTCTTATATAATTTATTAACAGTGTTACCAATATACAAATTGAATGAAAGTTAACACTGACAACAATTAAGGATTAAATTTATTAAATTTACCTAACACACTCTCTTAAAAACAAAACAAAAAAGAACATAAAAAACACTAGGTTGTATTCGAAAGCAGGACCTCACGAATACCAGGCCAGAATGCTACCATTACGCTATCAAGTAACATTCAGCTGTCTCCGAATTGTAGCGAAGATACCCGAAAGGAACTTTGCATCTAGAGAGCGACCACTTTTTCTTTTGACAACTGTACACAAATTAATTGAGAAAAAGTATAAGAAATTATGTTACATTGGTATTGTCAACTGTGTCAACATACAAATAAATACTTTATAAGTGCTTTATTAAATTGAAAATTTAATGTTGAATGATTTCCTGAACAAGAAAAACAATATTGTTATGTTTATACTTTCTCTTTCTAAATTTGTGTCCTTCAGTTCCTGAATTCTTGGCACATCAATTATATCAAGTACCGAAAAATAATTATTCTAATAACAACACAATAAACTATGCACAATAAAAATGATTATATTTATTATTATAGCTGTTTTCACAGGTCTCATTTTGTCTTCCTTCTTTTCTTTCCTCATCCTCTCCTTTGGTCATTGCATATTTGGAACTCGTTCATTTTGATGATCATTCATTTGTAAAACGAAATATTTAACCAATAACCCCGACAATAACAGCTAATAAGGTAATGAAAGAAAAGAAGACAACGCTAATGCCATCTATCTTCATGATACGAGTATTTTCTAATAAAACCGGTTAAGTTTGTGACTTGTCCGTTTTTGTTAGAAAGACGTTGGACTAATCCACTTTTTGCAGGAACGCTATATTTTCAAACGGTCATTTCAATAACACAAATCCGGTTTTTGTAGAAACTTATTTAGGCTATGTCAATAGATACTGCTTGAACTGAAGTGAAGAGAACCGTACTATGATCAAAATTTGAATTTTTGGACTTGTTCGGTTTTTGCTATCAACCCTTCAATTTCTACACAGAGGAAAACGTGATGTAAGTCTACATAGAATAAGGGAATTATTAAAATGTGTTTACGTAAAAAGAAATAGAGTGAAAATCTTGAAAGAAATAATAACAATCGTTTATCAAAAGTAACAAGGAAATATTAATGAAACAAGAAGTTTAGTAAAACCGAAACAACTTTAGAATAGTAAATCGAAACATGTCAAGAAACCAACTCAAGTACCTGTATGAAGATGACGATGATTATGCAGATTATTGTTGTGGTGGAAAGGATGATGATGATAGCCTAATATTACGATGATGGTGGTATTAGTAGTAGACGTAGTAGCATACAGTATAGTAGTAGCATTTTATTTAACGACACTTTCAACTGCAGAGGTTGCTTAGCATCGAAATTCAACGCTGGCGAGAAATGACCAACATATTTTTCTCGGAATCTTGTATCAAAGACAGGAATTCCTTTCCTGCCAGATACCCATGACACGGCACCCATAGACTTACTTCCCGAAGTCAGGGTAAGGATTTTACAGCTCTTTAGCCCATTACCATCGGCCGGGATTGATTCCGTGAACCTCGGATGTAACAAGTATAATGGAAAGAATTAGATACCGAGGACGATATAGCGGTGATGTTGGTGTGGTGATTGTTGTCGTAAGAACAATGATAATAATCAATTTATAGTGCCGGTCTTATTTCCCTCATCTAGTTAAGAGCGATCAAATCAGTTCTAGCACTTAGGTCTATTATTATTATTATTATTATTATTATTATTATTATTATTATTATTATCATTATTATTATTATCATCATTATCATAATCATCACCATCATCAAAGGAATTAAACAGACAAATCTGAGGCAATTATATCTATATATCCTGTATATAATTTGAAATGGTAATGGAAATTAGGCAAAACGGTTGAACGGATTTTAATTAATGATTTCTCATTTTGAAGCTTGACATCCAAAGATGTGCCGAAAAATAGTAGTTTTAAGTGAAATATGAATTTCCCTACATAATTTTCCTATTTTCCAAAATCCATCTTTCGTCAGTTTTGAGAAATAATGGCTTTTCAGAATAAAACAAAACACACACATACAATTAACAATATCGTACGAATGCCATTACATACAGGATTGCTGACATATTTAGAGTTCAGATGGCTCAGATTTTCTGACATAAGGTCAATATGTCGATCTTCATTTGTGTAAGTTTTGTATGTATGTATGTATTTATTCACACTGCAATGGGTATATTCCCAGTGGCAGTGGTAACTAATTACACTCAATAATGACAATAATAAACTTAATAATTAAAAATATAGTTAATAATACCAATAATTAATACAAATAATTACTACTAACAATAATTTGTAATAATAATAATAATAATAATAATAATAATAATAATAATAATAATAATAATAATAACAGGCAGCATCCTAAATTAAATGAAGCACGACACTTAAAATAACATTTAAAATAAATCTAATTTGTATCTTAAATCTAGGTTCGAACTAAAATCCACGAGTATGATATGTTCATATCTGCACAAGTACCTTTCCACATTACACTCATTTCGCTGTCAACTCACTCTCTTCACATATTTATAAAATTCCCCCCACCCGTTTTGTTCACCATTGAAACGTTTATTTAGGTAATTTTCCTGCTTCACATTAAGCAGTTCTTTCGATAGTTGTGTGAAATTTGTTTGTTTTGCAAGGCTTTCCTTGCGCTGTCTGTAGGATTTCCTTAGTTTTCTTTTCAGTTTCCGTATGTATTTATTATAATATTCCGGATCGGGATTGTTTGATAAGCGTTTAACCGGGATAAATTTCTGTATTCCTGTTAATATAATCTGCTTGAACTCAACCCAGCATTCTTCTACACTACTGCCCTTCACCACCCATAATGAGTACTTTTCTCTAAGATAATTTTGGAAGCCTTCTCTGTCCGCTTTGTTATATTGCAAGATATTTTTGTTCTTTTTTCCGCTTTGCTTGTACTTAGCGTTCCATAATATTTCTAGAATTACCGCGTCGTGGTCACTAATACCTGGAATCACTTCAATACCTGCGACTATTTCTGAGGGTTTTAAAAGAAATATGTCTAGTAAGGAAACTCCCCTTGTCGGCCTGTCTGTTACTTGTATTAAGTTATGTTTCCAGATGAGTGAGTTTACTAATGACTGGGCTTGACTCATCCCTCCCTCTATTGTGCCCTGCCAGTTTACCTGGGGCAAGTTCAGGTCTCCCGCAACGATAACATATTGACCGCGAATTTGTCTATTTTCCAACATATCTCTTATTTTACACAGTACGTTCAAGCCTTCTTTCGGGGCCCTGTATAAACCGATGATGTGTAATATGTTTCGCGGATAATTACCCGCTATGGCTATACCCAACATTTCGAACTCGGGGTCCTTAAAATTTTCAGCGCTCTGCAAACACTCTTTTACACATATAAAAACCCCTCCCCCTGTTCCTACACGGTCGCGTCTGTATGTTACATAATCGTTTCTAATACTTCTGAATCTGTTACTTCGCTGGAAAGCCATGATTCCGTTCCTATTATGACGTCAGGATTATGCGAATCTGCTAGGTTCCAGAATGCAATTGATTTATTATAAATACTTCTACAATTGACCTGCAGCACTACCAAAGACTTACCATTACATGATATAATATTGGTTATCCCTGTTGTTTCCGCTGTGGCCGCCGCTACCGCCTCCGTCTCTCCCGTTGCCGTCGCCGTCGCCGCTTCCTCCGCCGTAATAATAGTACTCGTACAAACTATTTGCCGCCGTCATTCCCGGTCGTTGCTCCTCTCCTTTGCCGCCGCCCTCGAGAACAGCGCTCCTAGTCCCGTCGCTCCTCGTCGATTTAGGTGGACTCCATCACGTCCCAGGTCCCCGTCACCGATCCACGAATTTGGGTCCACGAATGTTGCTCCCGTCCTATCTACCACCCAGTCGAATGCCTCATTGAGTCGTCCAATCCGAGTCCAATGAAAATCTCGTCACCGCACTATCCCGCTGACAATCATCTTCGCCTGAGGGTACAGCTCCTTCGTCCTTACTGCCAAGTCGTACATATCTCCCATAACGTACTCAAATCGTCGCCTCAGGTCATTGGTCCCCACATGTAATATTACAGTTTTCTTGTCCCTTTTCTCCTGTTGCTCCAATTTGAGTTTCACTTCTTCGACTCGTATCCCCGGGTAGCACAGCACTTCGAGGTCCTTATTTTCCTGTCCCACATGTCGCATCATGGAATCTCCTATCACCAATATCTGCTTCTCCTCGCTCGCCTCCCCGTGTCGTTCCTCGCGTAGTTGCCTGTTCTCTGCTTCCATCTCTCTCAGTCGTTCTTCCGTCTGTTGGATAACGTTTCTGTGATGTTTCTATATTGGTTACACTACCCAGCAAAAAAAAAAAAGTCTTGTTATAACTCCGCGATAAATATAGGTGATTCTTAACGAAAAAGTTTCGCTGATTTTGAAAATAGACATATAAATCTCCTATCACGTCAGGTTAAAAAGATATAAAAACATTTAGAATATCACTTAAGCGGTTTCGGATAAAATATTATGTTAGATTAATTCTTATGATATAATTAATGATATACACTATCTACCAAAAAGTAATTGGGCACCCAGGATTTTACGTGCTAGATGCCATGTTTCGGTGGCTACTATGGAATGGTATGCAGATAATAATGTTCATCGGTTGGACTGGCCTGCATAGAGTCCTGGTCTCAATCACATTGAGCACCTTTGAGACGAATTGGACCAGCGATTGAGGTTTCGGAAAATTCGGCCAACTTCCATTATCCAACTGAGTGCCGTATTGCAAGAGGAATGGCGACGCATTCCAGTGGATATCCTACACAAACTAGTGGAGAACATGCCTGACGGGGTGGCTGCTGTTATAGCAACAAGAGGTGGTACCACGAGGTTCTAAAGGAGCAAAAAACAGTGCCCAATTACTTTTTGGTAGATAGTGTATTATATAATGATGTATTCATGCTAGGTTAACATTAATTAAAAATGTAGTTTTATACGCATGAAAATAATATTTGGGTCATATTTTAAGGGAACATACCTGTAACTTTGCTTAAAAGTGATTGGTAGTATGTGATTTTCTCTTGTACTCCTGCCTGCTCTCCCTCACAAGAAACAACTGTAATCCCCCATCATTACTGAATCTTTACGATCTTCGTACCTCGCTCCATGATGGAAATGTCTTGAAGAAATCGTTCCACTTTTTCATCACTAACATCACCCAGATTTCCGGCAAAAATCTTTAGATGTGAATGAATCAAATGGATTTTTCAAAGACATTCGACAACCCAGGTTTTTGTAGCATTTCAACAAATTTGACACCAAAGTTTTATAGTTTTCTTCTTTTGTGTTTCCGAGAAAATCACACACAACCCTTCTAAATGATTGCCAAGCTGCTAACTATACCGTTTGTAAAATTTTCTCGAACATTTCGTCCTCCATGAGTTTTCTGATTTGAGATCCAATCCCTTCTTTCAATTTTGTCTAGGTTAACTGTTGAAACTTTGCTTTATAAACATGTAAATCCACTACCGTCCTTGTTGAGTGCCTTAACAAAATTCTTCATCAGCCCAAGTTTTATGTGTAATGGAGGAAGAAGAATCTTATCAAGCTGAACCAATGTTGTTTCTTTTAAATTACTTACCCTCGGAACATATTCCTGCCACATATCTCACTATTGTACCACATAATGTTTTTCTGTAGCACGGCTGTCCCACAAATACAAAAAAAAAAAAAACAACAATATTTTGTGAAGCTCCCTTGGATACCAATTATTTTAAGGTCATCACATATCTTTCAACAATAAGCCTCATATTTTAAAACATGCATAATCTTAGCCATACTTTCATATCTTCCTTTAAGACCTACAGAATGGAAAACAGAAACAGATATAATTCATTACAATTATGAATTAACACTGATGTCAAGTTAAACTTTTTTTTTTCAACATTTAGGCAAGTCATGGCTCCGGACGCAACGCAGCTTTAGGCTTACTGTGCTACCTATGTTTTATAATTTACTGTCGATTCATCACCCTGTTACCTTGATTAAGGTATACAGTCCGGATATAGCACTCGGTTCAAAATCTTTTATTCTAGAGAATCTTTCCCAAAGATAAGGTATCTTCTGCGAGCCAATGCGTCGCAGAAGCAAATAATGTGCTGGGCTGTTTGAGTCTAATTCCCGCAGAATCTACAGTCTAGGTTACCTTGAAGTATGCCCATTAAATTAAGATGCTTTTTCACAGGTGCATGACCCGTGAGAAAAGCTGTGACTGCTCTCAGCTGAAATCTGTTACACTGTAGTAATATTTCACCTCTTTTGTTGCATGGTCTAACAATAAATTGTTTCCCATGTTGAACCTGGTATCTTAATCCAGGTTTTATAGTGTTCAACCTTGGAACATTTTTAATTGCTTCTCTAACAGAACAACTAGGTATTCGGAGAGCCGGCCCTGGTCCAATATATTTTGTAGTCACTCCTTGTCTTGCAAGTTCGTCAGCTTTTTCGTTTCCCTCAATACCACAATGTTCTGACACCCAGATGAGTTTTATCTCATTCTGTTCTACCAGGGACGAAATTATATTGAGGCAATTAAGAACCAGTTCTGAAGTAACAATATGGTATTTAAAGCCATAAGGGGCAGCCTGGCTATCCGAGAATATAAGAATCTGCTTTCCTATATAAGCTCTTCCTAAATTTTCAAGAACGAATTCGATAATGGCGTACATATGTTTCAAAAACTGCTTAAGCTGACCATTGGTCTGATGCCATAGGCTCCTAATCCAGTTCCTGAGTATGTTTTTGAGCCGTCTGTGTACCTCATCTGAGACTTTTCAGGACATTTTGGAGTTAATTTAAATTAGACGAATCTATAAACAGTCGCCAGTCATCTGGATTATGCTCAACCCCTAGTTCACTCGTTACCAGGGGCGGCTCGTCCATAAGAGCTGCGGAGCTGCAGCACTCCCTGCTTTGACAGGAAAATAAAAATAATATTTATTTTAATTTGTAGAAGGATTGTTACAGCTTTTATTGGTAAATTGCTTTATATTTCATCTGGCCGGGAATATGTACTATTATCTTATGCATAATCTTTTTTGCGCGTCGAGTGTATTGGAATTGACACTGCATTCAAAGTCGTCCTGGGATCTGCAGGGTGGGACAGCTAGTGTGTCTTGCTTGGTCAGGGGTAGAGAGGTGAAAGGAAGCAGAGGGAAACTGCTGTTGTTTAAAACCCATATTTCGCTGCAGTGACTTGCAGAGCCAGGTCACAAGGGAAGAGTTTTTCTCCCCTCCCACACCGCTATTGTAATGCTGCGTCAAATGGATTCTCTATTCCCTTGAAACTTAATGACAAAATTTTTATTTTATTTTCACATACTTATTGTTGTAGAATCTTATCGAGTTAATATAGCGAAATTAATATTTTCTTTTGCCTTATTATTACGTATATATCCAGCCTCCAGCAGAACCTAATATTTGCCTTAACTCAAAATGATTGCACGAGTAGAATCCTTTTGATATAGCATGTAAAATACGAAAGAGACTTCTTTTCCAGTTTTAGAAAATTGTTGACCATCAGTATATTATCTGAGTGTTGCTTTGGTGTGACGTCTTAGTACCGTAACTTAACCAGTCAAATGTGCAAACATGAGTGTGTGTGAATTACAGAATATTAATTTTATTTTTCTCGACTTTCCCTTGCGGAGAAGATTGATATAATGAAGTGAAATTAAAGGGTCGTCCGTTACCCGAATTAAATCTTACTCAAGGTTCATCCAGCCGAAATGGTGAATATATGTAAGGAAGTATAACAATGAAATTTACGCTAAGCATTTGTGGTTACGTGGATGTGAACAAAAAATAATCTGTATTTTGTTTTCCTTGCCTCCTCTTCGGTGGTGATGCTACATGGACTAGGAGTGGTGTGACACATTTAGGACATTTGCCCCTAAAAAGCAAAATCCACGAATCTTCGCAGTCTCACCTGAAAAATGTTGTTTAATTGACTATGTTAGGCAAAGCTAATATTTCTGTGCAATTAAGTGAAACGAACAGCACAAACATTATCAAACATAATCAAGGAGTGAGAAAAAATCGTGAAATTATTTTTTTTTAAATATTGATTGTATCAAATTTTGTGGCCAATATGAACTTCCCCTTAGAGGAAAAACCGATTCGAAGAACCTTGGTGTATTTCGTGGGTTGCTACAGTTCGCGAGTAATCTAAATGAGCCTCTCAAAAATCATTTGGAACATGCCACTGTTGAAAAGTAATTCTAAGACATTTCAAAATGCACTGGTAGATTGCAAGTTGAGTGTCTGCCGATCTGAAATTCAGACTGAAATCGATGGTATTAGTTTTTTTTTTTTTTTTAGAGATTAGCAAATGATGCCACAGACATCTCCCAACTAAGTCAGGAAGTTTTGGTTTTTCGATATGTAGTGCATTTATTTTTGTCCTATACTTATTAGTAATGGTATCAAGAAGTGAAATTTGTATGTACCAAAATCTACTGCAGCTCTCCCATTCCACAAGTTCACGAGCCGCCAATGCTCGTTACCATTAATGTCTACAAAGAAACACACATTTTCACATGTGTTACCAGGTAGCACGCGAACTCGTTTTAGATGTAGGATATCTAAAATATCTAAAAATTGTGACGTGATGTAACATTTTAAGCATTGTTTTCAGAATGTACGCGTGAAAATGAACTAAAAAAACTTCAAGACTTACAGGTCTGATTCTCTGGTGTGTAATTTTCTGAGTACAGCAGTATATTGGATATGAAAAACTACAAAACTTAAGAATGTTTGATGACATTATTACCTTTAAAAATTAAATATTATTGTAGTTAATGCAATTATTATGTGAGTATGTGTTACCAATCATACACATTAATGTTGTAATCATTATATGAAAGTGAAACCTTTTGGGGTTATATAAATAGGCTCGGAGAAAGTATATCTTTAAATAGATCATTTCTATAATTTACTGAGTAAGGACTATATATAATATATGTGTGTGCACGCGCGCGCGCGTGCGTGTGTGTGTGTTTTTTACGGAAAACTACAAAACTTAGTAAGGTAAGAATATTAGTATTAAAAATGAAATATTTATATAGTTATTAATCAAGTGGTGTGGATCTTTTTCATATATTTAATGGCGATGTGATGTAGATATTTGTGTGTGATTCTTTAATATTCCTAAGTCGGATTCTCACTTTGAGAGAGGAACAGAGGTTATGATATGATGGTAGAGACTGAATTAATCTTGCTCAGGATAGGGACCGATGGCAGATATATGGTAGGGCGACAATGAACCTCTGGGTTTCTTAGAAGCCACAAGCAAGTAATAAGTACTGTCTTATGGAAGAGGCATTAGTAATTGAGTCATGCTTCCTATTTTACCTGCGTCTTTAAACCACATCAAAATTAATTTCATATTCCTTTGGTCTAATTGATTAGATTTGTGATCCCTGCCAAGTACATCATTTTGTTGTACAGCGACTAGCTGCCGTGATGAGTTAGTTTATTTCCCGCAACCAGCAACGAATGAAACACTGAAACTGTTAATGATTACGATGAATAAATTTATTTAAGGCGCATATAAGATTCTACACCAGTGATAGCATTCGCCATATTTTCCGCATCTCAGCAACAGCTTCCTTAAAACAGTCTATACTGCTGAAAATATACAGGGATAATACATAAATAACTTACGTCTCTGATCTTCCGCCATTAACAATTCATTACGAGCTTATGGAAAAAAATAAGTAATTGATTCAACATATCCTAACGTTTCACATGGCCAAAATGATGTCCAGCATTCACAGGTAGGCCCTACCTAATACACTTCAAACGTTATCAGATACTGTTGGTAACAATATTTATGATATTTCCTACAAAAATGCAGTACAAATATTAGCAAATGAAGAAAACGTGCGATGTAGGTTATAGATTTAAGTTTCATACTCATTTAAGAATAACAATAAAAATATGAACAAGAAATCCATGTCCTCGATAGAGGACGAAATCGGAAATGAAACAACAGACAAAGAAGGAATACTAAATAGATTGACGAAATATGTAGAAGAGATATAACTTATGAGATAAGGAATCGTCCAGATGACTTAGCTACAGAAGACGAAGAAACCATATCAAAAGTCTAAAAAGGATTTTCTATTTTAAGAGAAGAAGGAAGAAGTTGAACTAACGCTTAAGGAAATGAAGAATGGAAAAGCAACAGGAGTTGATGGAATCCCGATTGAATTAGTTAAATTCTTGGGTGAAAGACAAGAAGGAAATTCTATCATTATGCAACGAAATATATAAAGAAGGCAAATGGCCTGAAGATTTTACGGAGACAGTGTTGATTCCAATATCAAAGAAAAATAATGCTAAGAAATGTAAGGAGTTCAGGACTATTAGCCTGATATCGCACTCGACAAAGATTCTCTTGCGAATACTGAATCGACGTTTATATTCTAAGATGGAAGAATAGTTGGAAGAGGAGCAGTTTGGCTCCAGGAAGAGAAAAGGTACGAGAGATGCAATTGGACTGCTAAGAACAATATTGGCGAAAGATACCCAGAGAAGAATAAAAGTGTATGTAGTATTTGTGGACTTATAAAAGGCTTTTCACAGAGTGGATTGGAATAAACTGGTGGGGATACTGAAGAAAATATATGTGGATTGGAAAGAGAGAAGTCTATTCAGTAATCTTTATATGAAACAAAGAGTCCAAGTCAGGATAAGAGAAGAAATGTCAGAAGGAAGTCAAATAGGGAGAGGAGTATGTCAAGGATGCCCTTTATCACCTACCCTGTTCAACATCTAGTTGGAGGATTTAGTGACGAACTGTTTTCAGAACATGGGAGGAGTGATAGTAGGAGGAAGAAGAATAAAGTGTATAAGATTTGCTGATATAGAGTTGTTAGCAGAAGACGAGATCATACTAAGGGATATGCTACAGGAGCTAAATGACAGCTGTGAGCAGTATGAAATGAAGATAAATGCAAATAAGAAAAAGATCATGGGCAAGGAAGAAAAATAAAGAAGGTAAACTTACGAATTCTAAATGAGGCAGTAGAGCAAGTGGACAACTTCAAATACTTGGGGTATACTATAAGCAATAACATGAGCTGCTGCCAGGAAGTCAAAAGTAGGATAGCAATGGCCAAGGAAGCTGTTAATAGAAAGAGGAGCATCTTCTGCGGACCTCTGGACAAAGAACTAAGGAAGAGACTAGTGAAGTGCTTCCTATGGAATTATATGGAGCAGAAACGTGGAGATTACGACGAAGTGACTAGAAGCATGTGAAAATGTGGATATGGAGAAGAATGGAACGTGTAAAGTGGACAGACAGAATAAGAAATGAAGCTGTGTTGGAAAGAGTGGGTGAAGAAAGAATGATACCGAAACTGAACAAGAAGAGAAAAAGGAATTGGTTGAGTCATTGGCTGAGAAGAAACTGTCTACTGAAGGCTGCACTGGAAGGAATGGTGAACGGGAGAAGAGTTCGGGGCAGAAGAAGATATCAGATAATAGACGACATTAATATGGATCATATAAGGAGACAAAGAGGAAGGCAGAAAATAGGAAAGGTTTGCGAATGCTGGATTTGCAGTGAAAGACCTGCCCTGGGGCAGAACACTAAATGAATGAATGAATCATTTTGAGTTAAATCAATGACGATACAATAAACTTACTGCAGGGGAAATTGAGGAAGTTTTTGTCTCTGAAGATGTGCACGGCAGACAATGGGGACAAAATTAAGCTCTCACTATGATCTGACGATAATATATACCCTTCTCTTCCCACAGTGCCCTGCGCCAGCAAAACAAGCTCACTAGAACAACTTTACTTCGGTTTGTATCATTTCGGATTGTTGTTCATAGCCATTTCTCACACATATTTAGTAGATCAGAATTGTCGGGAGGAAGCGCAAAGATTACAGTTCCTAAGGAAAAACCAAAAGGCATTACTTACTGATAAAATAAGAAGCCTATAAGATTTTGTAGTCTTCCGATCACTTCAGCAAGATCTTTTAGCAGGAAAAACAGTGATACTGCCCTCTACATTTGAAAGCAGGTCACGAAACATGCAATAGCTATACCAATATGCTATGTCTATTGTTGGAAGGCATGGCAAACCCAAACCCGAAATTTTCTTAACCCTCACCTGCAATCCGCAATGACCTGAAATAGCTACTGCTTTACTCCCACATGAAAAACCTGTTGATTGTCCTGATATTGTTACGAGTACTTGCGTTTTCGCATTGAAACTCAAAGAACTGAAGATGGATGTGTTCAAGAAAAAGTATTTGGCATAAAAACATTAAGAGGGAAGCTTTTTAAAAGATATATTTTTGACAGGGTTACACTTCATTGAGTTATTATGTTGCTTTGACTTCTAATGAACTTAATTTGCAGCATTTGCTGCACAAGCCACTAATATTCATATAAATTGACTGATGCAACAATTTTTAAATGCTTAAAGCCAAATGACAGCTCCCACAAATTTGTGCCTGACTTAGATCGACCATTAGAGCTGAACATATAAAGAAGTTTCATCTTTCCCATAACTTATAGACATGAAAAATCTAGTACCGTACCCATGACTTGAAGATGTAACCGTATTAAAATCTCTTCTTTTAGTAATGAGAGGGATTTATTGAAGTCAGACCGTGGGCATCGAAGTGACCTCTAACCTCTTTCCTTGTTAATTTAAGACTTTTTAAGCCAAACACTAAGTCTTCCCATTACCTATAACATTAGTGTACCCAGAAACGACGATCCCCTTTTGTACCGAACACTATTCCTCCCATTATATATGACATCAATTTGCCCAGGAATGACGATTCTCCTTTGGAGCCAAACACTTGTGTTTTCCATTGTTTATTTATTATTTCATCATTTCTGAAGCAAGGTCTTGGGAGATTAGATGCAATCCAGTTCGTAATACGCTATCACCTACTATAAAATGATCACAAATTACATTTTATATGTACTAATATTTCAAAAATTAAATTGGGCGATTGTTATTGCACTTTTCATGTGTTTCTAAGTATGTCTTATGGTGTTATTTTATTATATAATTGAGGGGCTCTATGCAGTAACAAGGCAAGTCGACATACCTTGATTATAGGTTTACCATTATAAAATCAATGTAAGTAGGCTACACTTGCCTTGCTATTGCAGGAACGAAAATATTCTTCCCCCCCCCCCCCATGACACACATTCAATAGTTTTATGCTTAGAAACAGAGGTCTTCTAAAGTCTCACTAGTTGGCGTTAGTGTCCCTAGTTACAATCAACGAGCACTTGTTGGTTACAATACACATTGATGTTCCAGTTCGTTTATTTCAGGCGTCTCAAGACCAACACAAAGTTGTTACAGAGAACAAGTTTAGATAGCGTAGTCAGCTGAGGAGATAAGCTCAAAACCCGAAGATAACCGATCGTTGATTCATGTTATAAGCATGAGCGAGTTAAGTTGTAACTGTCGCGGGAGAAATGCTACGAAGCTGCATTTTTTGAGTTGTACTTAATATGCATGTCCAACAGAGGTTGTTTTCGATAGGAATTTCTTAAATAGTTTTCAATAAATAAATAAATAAATAAATAAATAATAATAATAATTATTATTATAATCATCATCATCATAATTTATTTTCTATAAATCAATAGTAGTCCTAATAATAATAATAATAATAATAATAATAATAATAATAATAATAATAATTTATTTTCTAATAATATGTCAATGAATAAAAAGAATAACATCATACATGTCGCGTAATAATTAAGCACAATACTTCATTTCTAGTGAATGGTTTTTGGTACCTCTCCTTTCTTTTAAGTTTATACTTACTTATGGCTTTTAAGGAACCCGGAGGTAATAAAATTGGATTAAATAATACTACAGTTACAATTAAACTTGTTGCTTGTTCAAGTACGTATTTTTAGGATATGTCTATAGGTATTAATAGCTTATAGCCTATTCATTACGATAGTAGTTAAGTAATATGTTTCTTATGTTTTCAATAATTAAAAAATAACCAAAACATAATTCACAAACAATTATTTTAAATTAGAACTATTCAAATCTTAAATATGGCCCCAAATTCTTTTCTCAGGTCCTTCAGTGCTTCACTATGTTTGTTACACTGGTCTTGATTCAAATTAGGTATCAATTTTAGATTAATGAAGTGATAGGCTAACAGTTGTCCACTGAAACTTACGACTCCCACAATTTTACTTTCTCTGTGAACGCTTTTATTTGTTCATACATTTGCGGTAATAAGGACGTTCTTTCCTCGGGGATGAACACGATGACTAACCGTTACATCGCAGCGGTTGGAGATGTCTATTCAAACGTCGCGGTCAGTGACGTCATTCGAAGATACGCGAACTGCTCCCGCATCTTGTTCCACTCTCACATTGAGAGAGAGAGAGAGAGAGAGAGAGAGAGAGAGAGAGAGAGAGAGAGAGGAGATGGAAGTGCTCCAAAAAGGTCCTATTGAGACGTCTGGTTTACTTGATGCAACATGGTGGAATCGGATGAGTGGAGTGATTTGGAAAAACACGATATTATTTTGGAGAGGTTTTTATAATTAGGTTATTTTACGACGCTGTATCGACATCTAGGTTATTTGCGTCTGAATGATATGAAGGTGATAATGCCGGTGAAATGAGTCCTGGGTCCGCCACCAAAAGTTACCCAGCATTTGCTCGTATTGGGTTGAGGGTAAACCCCGGAAAAAACCTCAACCAGATAACTTGCCCCGACCGGGATTCGAACCCGGGCCACCTGGTTTCGCTGCCAGACGCGCTGACCGTTACTCCACAGGTGTGGACTTATTTTGGAGAACAAGAAAAGAAGCAAAGACCGTAAAAGAAGTGAAAATCACAAGCCAAATGACATTGTCATTGTACACTTGGTCAACATGAAAGTGGCCGGCGTCTGAGGGCCGTATTCATAGACATTCTTAGCGGGAGCTTCCGGTGGATGATCAGCGAACTAACGTTTTTCGTATTCATAAACCAGTGTTAGCGTTATGATATGGTATGAATCCTGTACAAATAACCAGTCGATAGCCGGGGCTAGTTTAGCACGTTCGGACTAAGTTCGAATCGGGTATTTCCGTGAACGCTCGTGACAGTCAGGCTTTGTTCAAAAGATTACGTATATTTTTCTAGTAGTTATAATGAGGAACACATCACTAAAATCTTCCGAGAAAATAATTCATATACGAGATTTAAAACAGACAGATCGTTCTGAGAGTTTAAACACTATATACGGTATTAATAAAGATGAGGAAGATAAGTTTGCTTCAAATTTTGTGAGCTTCCTCCTTTTCCTATTAATAAAGTTGAGGAAAATGAGCTTGCTCATCAAGAGTTTCCTCCACCTTTGAGCAAGGAGTCTGCACGTAATAGTTTCCTCGCATTACTTATTAATAAAACGGAGTTTTGCTTCTTGCTCTGAAGCATTTGCTTCAAAAAACCTGAGGTACCTAAATCGGTAACTCAAGCTTGTGGAGTGAAGCTGTTGTGTCGAAATGGCTGAGTTTCATGGATATTCAATGGCCTCAAATGTTGTATAAGAAGCACAGAGATTCACTTTCGAGAGATAACAAAACTTTGGGTAGTATTAATAAAAACGAAGACCTAACTATGCTCATCTTCCTCATGAGCAAAACGAGCTTGCTCTTTCTATGAGGAATCTCTGAAATGTCGTATTAATAAAAACTATCGAAGCTTGCTCTTACGTGCCAAAGCTTGCTCACAGAGTTTGCTTCACTTAGCGTAGGAATTCGTATCAGTAGTGTCGTCAAACGGGTTCAGGCCAGCCACAACAAGCGATACCGCCACGTGTATTTCGATCGAAAGGATTAGTGATTGAGCTATGAGTGATACAGAGGAAGACGTTGGAAAAAGGGAGAAGATTTATCTTTATTTATGGATATCATTAAAAAATTTCCAGTTATGTTTAAGAAGTCAATATTACCGGAATCGAGGCAAACGAAATCTGCAGCATTTGCAAATATCAGAGAGAAGTATGAAAAAGGGTTTGGGGTGCCAATAACCGAGGCACAAAGTGTCCAATATGAAAACCAGATTTAAAAAAAGATGAATGACTGTCCGGGTTCGTATGGGTTCTTTAATTGAAAAATCCTTAGTGACACTTGTGTCGGACAAGGTTGCAGTTGGGTTTTTCTCGGGGTTCTCCCGTTTCCCCTAATGAGGAATTTACATCATTCTGTCAACATTTCTCCATTCAGTCATTATTCCATAGCATTCCTCGGATGCCGGCTAGCGACGTAAGGATGGGGCTGGCCTAGGGATTAGTGGAGTTGCTTGCTCGAAACCTGGATACATATCAAACCTTAGTGTAGTCAGCCGGTGTGAGTTTGGGAATGTGCCTAGCATGAGGGTTAGTGCAATGTATCTTGATAGGTCGCAGTGCTGGGTCATAGTGCCCCTCTCCCAAATTCTACTTCATTCCAATGCATAATATTTGAACTGATAATTTCATGTAAGTTACATTTGTGTGTAAGTTGTAAATAAAGAGGTATTCGACATTCCGTGTATTATCAGCTGTGATTTGAGAGTAGTTTTCAAAGAGTCTTGCACGCTTTTCCTTATAATACTCTCTGTGTTCCTTCAATGCCTCCAATTGTTCCAAAAGCACTAGCCTCTGCTAATCTGTTAAAGAAATATTTAAATGCACTGCCTCTGGTTTGATTTGTGTCACCTAAGAAATAGTCGGTTAAACAATCCAAATTTTCTTGATTAAATCGGTACGAAGTTTTGTAATCTCTCGAAAGTGAATTTCTGTGCTTCTTATACAAATTTTGAGGCCATTGAATATCCATGAAACTCAGCCATTTCGACACAACAGCTTCACTCCACAAGCTTGAGTTACCTATTTAGGTACCTCAGGTTTTTTGAAGCAAATGCTTCAGAGCAAGAAGCAAAACTCCGTTTTATTAATAAGTAATGCGAGGAAACTATTACGTGCTGACTCCTTGCTCAAAGTTGGAGGAAATTCTTGATGAGCAAGCTCATTTTCCTCAACTTTATTAATAGGAAAAGGAGGAAGCTCACAAAATTTGAAGCAAACTCATCTTCCTCATCTTTATTAATACCACCCTTTGTATTGATTTAATCAAGAAAATGTGGATTGTTTAACCGACTATTTCTTAGGTGACACAAACCAAACCAGAGGGAGTGCATTTAAATATTTCCTTAACAAATTACAGAGGCTAGTGCTGTTTGAACAATTACTGGTGGCATTAAAGAAAC
This sequence comes from Periplaneta americana, assembly GCF_040183065.1. Classification (NCBI taxonomy): domain Eukaryota; kingdom Metazoa; phylum Arthropoda; class Insecta; order Blattodea; family Blattidae; genus Periplaneta; species Periplaneta americana. The sequence goes on along the minus strand of NC_091125.1, from coordinate 12,265,657 downwards.
ACAGAGAGTATTATAAGTAAGGCTAGGATTTGTATGTAATTACATTTTTTTTCCCCTTTGCATATACATAACTAAAAATGATAAATGTTCACGAATTAGAACTTTACCCACCATATACGAAAATTTATCATTACATATTTTACATATTTAATTATAATTACATATTTTTTTACATATTTTTACTTTCTTTTATGTAAAATTACTTATTTTGTCTCTTAATTTAAAAAAATGTCGTAAGAGCAATATGATTTAAAACAGTCTGTATGACAATATTTGTTCACATTATAAACTCTGATACCGTTTCAGTAAACGGATTTTACAAGCTATTCAAAAGCTGCTGAGAAACGGTCAGGTAAGAATAATATTCTATTCACTCAATACCGTAGATAAGGATAGCTACACCGCTGGATTTCCAGCATTCCAAGAAATTGTAAAGGGACTGGCGAAGGAAAGAGTATGGGAATTTACCTCACAACCTGCTTTCCTCGTTCACAGTTTGCATTACTGTAGAAAGGTCATCCACCCTATTTTATTTTAGTTGTCCAGTGAGTGCCTGAGGCACTCCTTTTCTATCTGTTGTTTGAAAAGGGCGTTCCTATCTTTCCTCCCACCCCGCAAAGAAAAAATGCACCTCACAAAATTTATTCTTAAATTTGTACATTAGTATTGGTTTGGTAACCACAGCGTTTCATTGCATTTCACAAGTGATGGCTCCTGTAGCGTCAAAATTATCATCGAAGTTAAAATCGTGGGTTAAAATAAACGATTCGTTCACTACTGACGGTGATGTGGCTCTGTGCCAGGCTTGTAATAAGAAGATAGGATGTTCAATGAAATCCCAACTTGAGCAACATGTCCGCAGTGCCCTGCATTCTAAGAATAAAGCACTGCAAACATCTAAAAAGCAAGTGCTTCTGTCTCAAATGCAATAGTCTTCAAATGGAAGGAATGAATTCTTCCATGACATGTGTAGTGCTATGGTTGCCACAAATATCCCATGGCATAAACTCCAGGTACCTAAATATCGCGCATTTTTAGATAAGTATTGCGGGAGGCAGATACCTAACGAGTCTACGCTCCGAAAAAACTACCTGCATTTGTGTTACGAGGAAGCGCTTGCATATGTGCGACGTTATATAGGCAGTAACTATATATGGATCGCCGTCGATGAAACTACCGATATAAAAGGGCGCTATGTTGCCAACCTTGTGATTGGTAAGCTGGATGGAGAAATATCGCCCACACCTTTTCTGATTTCTTCGAAAGTGTTGGAACACACAAATCATGCAACAGTGGCTCGTTTTGTGAATGATGGACTTAAAGTGCTGTGGCCTGAAGGCGGTCAAGAAGATAAAGTTCTTGTTCTTTATTCTGATGCTGCTGCGTACATGCTAAAAGCGGGAACTGCTTTACGTGTGTTCTATCAAAATATGATCCATTTCACCTGTCTCGCCCATGGACTGCAACGTATCGCCGAAGAAGTGCGAAGTTACTATCCACAAGTGAACAGCATTATTTCAAACACCAAGAAAGCATTCGTTAAAGCCCCCCCAACGTGTGTTGTACTATAGGGAACAATTGCCAAATATGAAATTGCCCCCTGAACCTGTCCTGACTACGTGGGGTACGTGGATCGAGGCTGCCTGCTTTTATAGTGAACATTTTAAAGTAGTGAAATCTGTGATAGATTCGTTTCCAGGGAAATCGGCAGTTTCAGTGAGAGAGGCCCAAAGTGCCTTCAGTGATTCTAAAGTACAGTGCCAATTAGCATATATTCAAAGAAATTTTGGATTCATTGCTGACAGCATTATAAAATTAGAAACTCGTGGGATGCCTTTGAAGACATCACTGGACATTGTGGAAGATGTTAAGTCAAAGTTAAGTGCTGTTGAAGGGATTGTTGGAATAGGAGTAATGAAGAAATTTGTGTCTGTTATGGGAAGAAACTCTGGTTTCTCGACATTGACTGCAATGTGCAAGATCCTCAGCGGGGAAGAAGAGAATCCTCCAGACGACATTTCTCCTGAAAATTTTCATCTACTTAAATTTGCACCAGCAACGTCCTGTGAATTGTGATGTGAAAAGATCATTTTCTGCGTACAAGAACATCCTCTCTGACCGACGGCATTCCATGACAATGGAAAGCTTGGAGATGCATCTGGTAGTTCATTGCACTTCGAAATGAAGCAGGTAGATTCAGTTCTGTAAAATAATGTTTATTGGACAGATCGCTTAAATAGTGACTATGAAATTAATTCTGTAACATCTATTATATATTCGCATTTTTCATACAGAATAATGGAATTTATTACATTTTACATATAATTTCGACATGTTTAATTAATTAATTAATTATTGTATCACACTTTATTTTGCAAAAAATATAATTAATGAAATGAAGAGCGCTTGAAGTAACTTAATGTTTAATGTAAAATTTATATAAAAATTGAATTTTAATGTACTTTAATATTACATATTTTAAGAAATTGTTGTGTAATATTACATATTTAACTACATATTTCACGTAATATTGTTACATAAATATGTACATATTTTCCATGTCGATATTACATAAAAACCCTAGTCTTAATTATAAGGAAAAGTGTGCAAGGCTCTCTGAAAACTACTATCAAATCACAGCTGATAACGTACGGAATGCTGAATACCTCTTTATTTACAATTTACACACAAATGTAAATTATATGAAATTATTATTTCAAGTATTATGCATTGGAATGAAATGGAATATCGGGAGAGAGGCACTATGACCCAGCACTGCGAGCTATCAAGATCTATTGCACGAACCCTCAAGCTAGACACATTCCCAAACTCACACTGGCTCACTACACTAAGGTTCGCTATGTATCCAGGTTTCGAACAGGCAATCCCACTCATCCCTAGGCCAGCCCCCTCCTTACATCGCTAACCGGCATTCGAGGAATGCTATGGAATAATGACTGAATGGAGTAATGTTGGCAGAATGATGTAAATTCCTAATCAGGGGAAACTGAAGAACTTCGAGAAACCCAACTGCAACCTTGTCCGCCACAAGTGTCACTATGGATTTTTCAATTAAAGATCCCATACGAACCCGAACCATCTGTATGACAGTCTGAATGTCTGACCGCAGACGTCCCTACTACATCTTACAGAAAACCGTTAATAATAATAATAATAATAATAATAATAATAATAATAATAATAATAATAATAATGACCCTGTCAGAGAGTTACGCCATATGACTTCTTATAAAAATGTATTCATTTATCACCTTAGAAGTTCCTGTTTCTTTATGATGTGGTAGTACTCAATTTTTTACAGGTAGGCCTAGTCAAACCGTTATTTTGTCTGGTACTGCCTTTCCTTTTTTTCTTTTGTCCTTTAATTCTAGCATATCGATATATAATTAAGTCTACTGTTACCCTGGATTTTTTTTTTTTTTTTTTTTTTTTTTGGAGAATGGAGAAAGTTACACAACAGAACTGCACGCATTGTATTCTTCACCTGATACAATTAGGAACATTAAATCCAGACATTTGAGATGACAGGACATGTAGCACGTATGGGTGAATTCAGAAATGCATATAGAATGTTAGGAGACCGGAGGGAAAAATACCTTTGGGAAGACCAAGACGTAGATGGTAGGATAATATAAAAATGGATTTGAGGGAGGCGGAATATGATGCTAGGGACTGGATTAATCTTGCTCAGGATTGGGACCGATGGAGGGCTTATGTGAGGGCGGTAATGAACCTCTGGGTTCCTTAAAATTCATTTGTAAGTTACCCGCTAATAGTAAGACTCCCACAGTTTAAGTAGCCTACACTATTTTACAAGTAAACAGAAAAATATATGAAAGTTCTAAATGGAAATAGTAACTGAAAAGGAATGTGATAATTGCCATATTTTATTAGTTAATATTGATATCATTACGCTATTCTAAATTGAAATAGTGGTTTTGTTTACTGTTATGGGCTTCTTTCCTATCTTTTTTAAGTCTGGTTTTCATATTGGACACTTTTTTAATTAATTGTGCCATGTTTATTGGCACCCAAAGCCTTTTTCATGCTTCTCTCTAATATCTGGAAATGCGGCGGATTTCTTTTGCCATGATTCCGATAACATTGACTTCTGAAATATAACAGAAAAATTCTTAATGATGTCCATAAACAAAGATAAGTATTTCCCCTTTTCCTCAACATCTTCCTCTGTATCACTCATAGCTCAATCACTAATTCTTTCGATCGAAATACACGTGGCAGTATCGCTTGTTGTGGCTGGATTGACCCCGACTGACGACTCTACTGATACGATCTTCCACGCGAAGTGAAGCAAACTCTGTGAGCAAACTCCGGCACGTAAGAGCAAGCTCCGATAGTTTTCATTAATACGACATTTCAGAGCTTCCTCACAGAAAAAGCAAGCTCGTTTTGCTCATGAGGAAAATGAGCGAAGTAAGGTCTTCATTTTTATTAATACCACCCACTGTATAACAGGCTCTCAAGTGGAGTATAACCATGGATGGTATTAATAAAGATGAGGAAAATGAGTTTGCTTTACACTTTCTGAGCTTCCTCCTTTTCCTATTAATAAAGTTGAGTAAAACGAGCTTACTCACCAAGAGTTTCCTCCACCTTTGAGCAAGGAGTCAGCACGTAAAGTTTCCTCGCATTACTTATTAATAAAACGGAGTTTTGCTTCTTGTTCTGAAGCATTTGCTTAAACAACCTGAGGTACCTAAATAGGTAACTCAATCTTGTGGAGTAAAGCTGTTGTATCGAAATGGCTGAGTTTCATGGATATTCAATGGCCTCAAAAGTTGTATGAGAAGCACAGAGATTCACTTTTGAGAGACAACAAAACTTTGTACCGATTTAATCAAGAAAATGTGGATTGTTTAACCGACTATTTGTTAGGTGACACAAACCAAGCCAGAGGCAGTGCATTTAAATATTTCCTTAACAGATTTTCGGAGGCTAGTGCTGTTAGAACAACTATTGGTGGCATTAAAGGAACACAGAGAGTAGGCCTATTATAAGGAAAAGCGTGCAAGACTCTCTGAAAACTGCTATCAAATCACAGCTGATGACATACGGAATGTCGAATACCTCTTTATTTACAACTTACACACAAATGTAAATTATATGAAATTATCAGTTCAAGTATTATGCCTTGGAATGAAATGGAATTTCGAGAAAGGGGCACTATGACCCAGCCTGCGACCTAGTAATATCTATTGCACTAACCCTCAAGCTAGGCACATTCCCAAACTCACACCGGCTGACTACATTAAGGTTCGCTATGTATCCAAGTTTCGAGCAGGCAACCCCACTCACCCCTAGGCCAGCCCCCTCGTTACATCGCTCACCGGCATTCGAGGAATGCTGTGGAATAATGACTGAATGGAGAAATGTTGACAGAATGATGTAAATTCCTAATCAGGGGAAACGGAAGAACTCGAATAACCCAACTGCAACCTTGTCCGCCACAAGTGTCACTACGGATTTTTCAATTAAAGATCCCATACGAACCTGGACCGCCTGCATGACAGTCCGAATGTCTGACCACCCAGTCACCGCAGACGTCCCTACTACATCTTATAGAAAACTGTTAATAATAATAATAATAATAATAATAATAATAATAATAATAATAATAATAATAATGGTATTGGTAATGACTCTGTCAGAGAATTACGCCTTATGACTTGTTATAAAAATGTATTCATTCATCGTCCTAGAAGTTCCTATTTCTTTATGATGTGTAGTACTCAATTTTTTACAAGGCCTAGTCGAACCGTTATTTTGTCTGGTACTGGCTTTGCTTTTTCTCATTTTTCTTTTAATCCTAGCATATCGGTATATAATTAAGTCTACTATTACACTGGATTTTTTTTTTGAGAATGGAGAAAGTTACATAACAGAACTGCACACATTCTGTTCTTCACCTGATATAATTAGGAACATTAAATCCAGACGTTTGAGATGGACAGGACATGTAGCACGTATGAATGAATCCAGAAATGCATATCTATACGAAACATAGTGTTAGTTAGAAGGCTGGAGGGAAAGATACCTTTTGGAAGGCCGAGACGTAGATGGGAGGATAATATAAAAATGGATTTGAGGGAGGTGGAATTTGATGCTAAGGGCTGGATTAATCTTGCTCAAGATAGGGACCGATGGAGGGCATATGTGAGGGCGGCAATGAACCTCTGGGTTCCTTAAAAGCCATTTGTAAATAAGTTACCCTGCATTTAGCGATTTCGTTTAATGTCCAGATTTCGCTTCTGTAGAGGAAAATGTAAGACTCCCACTGTTTAAGTAGTCTACACTATTTTACAAATAAACAGAAAAATGTATGAAAGTTCTAAACGGAAATAGTAACTGAAAAGGAATGTGATAATTGCCATAATTTTATTAGTTAATATTGATATCATTAAGCTATTCTAAATTGAAATAGTGTTTTTGTTTACCTTTTACCCTATTATAACAATTGATTACCCCCTCCATTAGTTCATACAACATCGTTTACCAGTCATTCATCTTTATGGGCTTGTTTCCTATCTTTTTTAAGTCTGGTTTGATATTGGACACTTTTTAAATTAATTGTGCTATGTTTATTAGCACCCAAACCCTTTTTCATACTTCCCTCTAATAACTGCCAAGTGCGGCGGATTTCTTTTGCCACGATTCCGGTAACATTGACTTTTGACATACAACTGAAAAATGCTTAATGAAGTCCATAAACAAAGATAAATTTTCTCCTTTTCCTCATCATCTTCCTCTGTGTCACACATAGCTCAATCACCAATTCTTTCGATCGAAATACACGTGGCGGTATAGCTTGTTGTGGCTGGACTGACCTCGACTGACGACTCTACTGATACGAACTCCCACGCGAAGTGAAGCAAATTCTGTGAGCAAGCTCCAATAGTTTTTATTAATACGACATTTCAGAGCTTCCTCATAGATAGAGCAAGCTCGTTTTGCTCATGAGGAAGATGAGCAAAGTAAGGTCTTCATTTTTATTAATACCACTCAAAGATTGCACAAACCACAGAGGAATCAGTCTCCTAAATAGTGGATACAACATTTTCTCAAGAATAATAGCTCACTACAAAACTCTCATTGGTGAAGAACAAAACGGTTTTCGAAAAGGCAGATCTTGCACAGATGGATATTTTACTTTGAAGATTTTGATCGAAAAACATAGAGAATTTAATAAACTCGGCTTTTATTTATTACGAAAAAGCTTTTGACCGTGTTGGCAGAAATAAGCTCTCAAATTTTGACAGATGATTCAGTTCCAAACGCAATTAGAAGAACAATTTACGAATTATATAACTACAATATTATCAAAATTATTATCGGATCAGAACATGCCGAATGAAAACCGATAAACTGTGGAGTTCGTCAAGGATCTCCCTCTCACCACTTTTATTCAATATATACATCAAGTCCATCATCAGACATTGGCGACTAACAATTCATGAAAACATCCCGCTCTTCCGAAATTGTACTCTAGATACATTATAGATGATCAGGTTCTTTTTGCTACAAATGAAGACGAGCTGAAATACTCAATATATCATTTGAATATAATAGCACAATATTTCAATAAGAAAATTTCCCAAAATAAAACAAAAATTATGGTGTTCCAAGGTAAACAGCCAGTTAGGAGTAAAATTTTCATTGGAACCCATAGGTTACGTTAGAACAGTTGAACTCATTTAAATGTTTAGGTTATAATTTGACATATTTACCCGTTACTGATATATCTGAAAATATTCAATATTTTAATGGAGCCTTAAGAACCATCAACCAGGTTTTCACAACCACGAAAACCCAAAAACATATCAGGTTAAAAGCATATACCTAAAGTTCTAGCAAGACCTGTCCTCATGTATGTTAGTGAGACCTGGACTGTCCGAAACTCAAATGTTCAACGCCTAACAACTGCGGAAATGAGATTTCTAAGGCGGACTGCCGGCTACAGCTTGCTTGACCACAAAAGGAATGAACTAATTACAAAAGAATTGGAAATTACACCTATTTATGAACATCTCAACCATTATAGACAAAAATGGCTTAACCATGTCAATAGGATGTACCGTTCCAGACTCCCAAGACAAATTCTCCGCTAAATACCACATGGAAGACGATCTTTGGGACGCCCGCTGAAAAGATGGACGGAGACCGTAACAGGCCACTAGGCCTAATACCTGCAAGGACAAAGATGATGATGATGATGATGATGATGATTATTATTATTATTATTATTATTATTATTATTATTACTAAACTCATCAAAATGTATACAACTGTACACACAATCCAGACAAATTAGAGAAAAAATGCACATTTATCAGTTAACAGACAGGCATTCCATCAATAATATAACATATTTATTTACTTGGTTATTTAACAACGCTGCATCAACTGCAAGGTTATTTAGCGTCGATGGAATTGGTGATAATGATATGATATTTGGTGAGATGAGGCCGAGGATTCGCCATAGATTACCTGACATTTTCCTTATGATTGGGGAAAACCTCGGAAAAAACACAACCAGGTAATCAGTCCAAACGCGAATCGAACCTGCGCCCAAGAGCAACTCCGGATTGGCAGGCAAATGCCTTAGCCGACAGAGCTACGCCGGTGGCTCGTGACGTAATAGTAGGAGGAGTTGAAACATCAGTCGTGTGGTAAACAATGATGGAAACTTAGTCTATAATCATTAGTTCCTTTTTATTTGTATATGGTACACTTTCAACATGCAGTTAAGCAACTCGTTTTCAATTATTTTAAAAGTACCCTTAAAAATGCTGTTGACTTCGTTAAGTGCTCTAACTATATAAGTCTTTATCTAACTCAGAACTGAAGTGAACTAATTCACGAAACACGCCCCTGTATTCTAAGTTATCGGATTTATCGTACCTTGTTAATACCGGTCAGTAGCGGCCCGCGGTTATAAAGGTTGGCAGTTCTGCATGAAAAATAGTGTATTTAGCAAACGCATGCATTTAAATCGGATAACGCGTGTAATTACAGTCCCTTCTCGAAGTTGTACTCCAACAATCCGTGCGCCCTGCCCACCCCGTGCGCTACACCTCTCCCACCTGGCACAACTAGTCACCTAGTGGAGATATGCCCCTCATGTTGATACCTGAATGAACAACCATCAGGAACTTTTTATCGTTCGAACGCTTTTAACTCCTACCGAATTTCTTTACGTCAACTTTTCTAGCCTACACCCGTACCGGCAGACGGAATTATAAAACAGAGAGCTGGGAGTTCCTACAGATTTGCAATAAAGTATCGTAACTTGACCAGTTTGTGAACATGTTTGTTGCATTATTAAATTTAATTCCTTGGCAAGAAATATGTTGTGGAACACAATACAAATTCTCCGTGTTTCCCACTCATTACGTTAGCCCCGCCATTAACCAGCACAATTAATTCATGTGGTTCAATTATGACTGAATTTCCGTTAAGCCTAAATTCCATTAAGATAGTTTGCACCAAACTTTCAGCGTCATGTCTTGGTGGCAGTGAAGAGAAATTTCCAATAATTTTATTGCTATCCAGCAATTAATTTTGAATTGTTTTCGTAGTTCCTTTCAATTGTGACGAGCCCTATAAATGATCTTTGGAAGTTTAATCTAAATGTGGAGTAAAATCAGTCAAACCCCGAAATATACCGCGGTTTGTTGAATCTCCTGATTCAGCAAGTCCTCGAATCGCTAATTCAAATGCGGCACAGAATTTCACACAGTTAATTTATTTTAGATAGACCATATCTCTTTTTAGAAACATTTCCTTCTTGTTTCTGAATGTTAATCCAATACGCAGAATCAAGCTGTGTTAGAATATTTTAATATCGTTAACAGTGACAAATCTGTTTGACTTGAAATGAGTTTTCGAATTTTCATGCTCTTATAGTTTTTTAAGTCAAATTAACTAAATCCTTCACTCCGGTCTTTGTCCATGTATTTTCTCCTCTAAACAGAATACACGGGTGGGGGAGAAAGCGTTTTCATGACCGCAGCAAAAAACCAATCGTTTCCATTACACATTTTGGTATTAAAATGACTAGTAGGCTACATGATTTCTTGGACTTTTTCCAGAAATTTCCAAATTTAAGTTTGGTGTAGGATGTCCTAATTTCTTAAGTTAACGTGCAATTTCTCTTTTAATTTCGAAAAGGTTTGGTCGATTAGATTTTCATTTCATTCATTTTTAATATAAAATATTTTCTTAGACACACTGACTAATCATCACACCACCCACAGTACTATAATACACTGGAACTGTAATGATATACAGTAGTCTAGAAACCTGTGTTCTAACGCAGGTCATAAAGAGATGAGGGTGTTGACGGTTCTTTTGTATACTCGAACAGATCTGCTTCGGTTGCAGCTCTAATGCAGTCTTAAGGTTGACGCTCACTGGCACGAACCGACCGGAACGGAAATCTACAGCCGTCCGTCTTCCGCGGAAGCTCTGACGCTCACTGCTCGGAATATTCCGGTACAGTCGACAGGCAGTCTGGTTTAAACATGGAGTGGGATAGTAGTTCCGAAGATTATTTTATTTTACTGAGTCTTTAGCTGATGAGGAAGAAAAAAAGAAAATATGGGTCCATAACTAGAGCCAGGATTTTATGTAATGTGAAAATGAGAACGATGTAGACTACATAAATATGAAGCTAAAAATGACGAAGTATGTAGATAAATATGTAATAAATAAAAAAACGTTGGTAATTTAAAATCTAAGCTTTATTAGATGTATTTTTGCACACTAATAAAAAATTACAGGTGCACATGTGATTGAACCTCATTGTTTGGAGGCGCAATTAATAATTATATATTTTTACATATTTTCTGCGGTTATTGATCGTCTCGTCAACGGCAACCCATACGTAGGAATCATCAAGTCCATCTCTAATCGTTTTCATTGTGTCAGTATAGCAGGAGTTCAAATATTTTTTCCGGAGTGTTGATTCATGCGAAATACTGAAGTTGCAGTATTTGCGTAGGAATGCTTGGAACTTTGGAACTCCAAGTTTATACCAGCAACCATTGCCATGCACAAATTTTTATTAAATTCACTTGTAGAAGACGAATGTTTCAGCACCACTTGTGTAAGAAGAACTTTTTCTTTTCGACGGAGTACGTTTTTTATTTCTCACATGAAGTCCAATTTTTAAATGCTATTCTAATTGTGACTTCATGGAGCACCCAATGCGTTTGTCACACACTTTGGACTGCACGATTTTACCATTTTAGTAAAGGAATCGTCAATTGAAATCCAGTCTTTTAACTTGGATGCGAATGGCAGTAGGCTTGCTACTTGTATTACCTGATGTCAAAATAAGTTTCTTAAAAAAAAAAACAGAAAAAACTATTGTTTTCTTTTAGAGCAACTGATTGGGGGTGTTTGTGCGAAACGGTCATACCCATAGTGTAATTTTCATTCTTTCCTTCACTACTACCATTCGCATTGGTATTTGTACCTACTTTACCGTTACTTCTCAAGGGATATAGCCTACAAACTATTAGCATTGCAAAGAGATGTCCATTTTTTGACAGAATACGTTATTATTTTCAATTATTAAATTATATTTATGCACTAGAGACGAAGGGATAAGCTTTATAAACAATTTAAAAAAATAACTTAAGCATTACGTAGAGAGAAAATTAGTGAAAAAAGGTATATATATTCTTTCAAAATATGCAATATCCTTCAAAATATTTAAAAATATATAATATATGCCAAAGTATTTATTACGCACCAAAATATGTAAAAACATTTAAAACTTCGGATTAATGATCCCTTTCGTTAATCCTCGATGCTACTTACCCATTAGAGTTCTACGAAATGTTTATTTTGCCATTATTCAGTCTACCATTCAATATGGTATAGGCCTAATTGTTTGGGGTGGAAGTACAAACATTAATCTTAGTTCGTTAAATTTACTACAAAAGCGAATAATTAAAATTTGTTTGAAGAAACGTTTCGATTATCCAACTAAATTAATTTATTCTGAATTTAATGTATTTAATATTGAACAAATTTATAAGTATACGCTGTTAAAATTTTATCATAAATATCGTAATAAGTTTGTATTACAGACACATAATTATGACACAAGACGAAATATTAATTCAACATTGATAGAACCTAAATATCTCACATCTGCTGGTCTAAAGCATAGCATTAATTTTGGCCCTCGGTTGTATAATGCTTTAACTAAATTACACCCAGAACTTCTAACATGTAACCCACTAACATATAACAAGAAAATTAGAAACGTGTTAATATCTTCAATTTGATTAAATAAATTTATAGCCTATGTGTATGAATTAATCAACCTATATTATATTTGTATTCTATAATTTTCAAATATATATATATATATATATATATATATATATATATATAGTCCTACTTTTCACGTGCGATATTATTCTTCTCTAGTGTTAATATTATATTATATAATTCCATTGCCGCTGTAATTTAAATTTTAGTTCCTATTTTATTTTACTTATTTATTTTTATTATTTTTTTCTATATTTCTATTATATTAATATTGTATTATATAATTTCTATAACTGTAATTTTAATTTTATTTCCTATTTTATTTTATATTCTCGTATAGGCCTATTAATATTATATCTGTACTGCGACCGAACACGAGCGCTGCTCATTCGGTCTCAAATTTTGTTAATACTACTGTATCTCCTTTTTTATATTGATTGTATTATTTTATTTCCATTTGTCTTGTTTGTTTGTAATTATATTCTTTATTCTGTATATTTAAGTTTAAATTTAAATTTAATATGATTCGCGGACTTTTAGCTTTCCTTATAGCTACATATGTAGGAACGGAATATGTAATTACATACAATCCGTGCTCTAGTCATAACAATATAAAAAAGTGTTTTGATTAATTTAACCATTTTTTTCCCACATTTGTGTAAAGATCGAGTAAGGGTTTTTTTTAGTACTTTCGTATGAGCGAAGAAAAATGTTTAAAACTTCATCTGTTATTAGCATCTGAAATAATGAAGGGAAACATCACATTTCGAAGGCCAATCAGCACAGAAGCGCGATTAGCTCTGTTAAAATTAACTTTTCATCACCCATTTTAAGAATAATCTGTCTGGACAACGCACCAACACACGTTGAGTGGGAAAGTACTGAGAACAGCCAACACACTTTTCTCCGAAGACCAGCGAAGACATACGAATGCTCACGATCGTCATCGGAAATTCCGCTAGGGTCGTGTCGCGAGAACCCTGTCCGTCAGGACCGGCAGCCGGTTGCTTCCGTTCGGACAAGTGAGCGTTTGCCGTTTAAAATACATGCATACGTCTCTCGCAGAATATTTCCGGTTCGTTCCGTTCCGGTCGGTTCGTGCCAGTTTTCTGCTGCCGACTACCCTACGTTGAGCTTCAGGAACTGCCGAGCACAGATCCGAAAAGTACACTACAGATAAAATTCTCCAGCAGTTCAAGGCTCCTACAGACAGTAAAATCTCGAATCGAAGGAGAATGAATTGGAAAAATAAATGAAACAATGAACTAGATTACATAAAAGCACATTTTCCATTTTTAATTTTACAAGTCCATTTAAATGGCGGTTCTGCAGCTCTGCAGTTCTTATTGTAGAGCCGCCACTGATACCGGTACTAAATCTGTTGCTGCCTAAAATGATATACAATTTATTATTAAATTTAAGATATATCTGTTTTCTTCAACTTGCTCGTTGTGTTTTGCAATCGCGAGTCTGTAATGTAACTTTAACAGAATTTCAATATTCCCTTTAATCATCAAAGACAAAGTGAACTAAAGTCATACGAACCTTTGATTTTTTGTGTTTTAGTTCATATCTTAGCCCTAAGTAAATCTGTAAGACCCTTTTGGCTAGTTACGTTCACCTCGGAACAGAACACACGGGAAACAGAAGAACACTTCTCCATATCTCATTGACACAACCAATTTTTTTTATAGGCCTAATAAACATCCAAGTTGAATTGTCAGATCTGTTAACTTGAACACGTTGCTGTTTTTGGTGAATATTTAAACGACATGTAAATAAATTATTTAACAGGAATTTAGTTTTCATAATGTTGTGGCAACCGTGCTGGAAGTTTCTCGTTGCCTCGGAAGTCTACGCGCGCGTCCGGCGGAGAGGGAGGCGCGCGGGACGCGGGGGTTCGGGCTTCGGCGGACGTTGAAGTGCGGCGGGACCGAGCCCCTACAGCCCAGGCTGCGCAGAAGTTTAGAGTCAGGACAAATTGAAGCTTGCGCCCGCCGCCATGTTTGGGGAGAGCGCCGGCTAGCAGACATCCGCATATGCAATGTTTAAAGTTTAAAATAATATGTTTTTTTATATTTTATAAACCAATCGGAGTAACCAAATGAAACAAAATCCTGTTGAGATTTAAAGCGACTACGTTGTGGACATAATTCAAGTTACCGTTAGTATGACGTGAAACGAAAGATGACGGAAACAATTTGATAATTATCAAAGACGTTGTAGTTATTTGACATCATTTTAGAGCGAATAAAAAAGTACAAATGCATACTGTAAGCCAGTTCAGGTGAAAATAAAGTTATGTATTAGTAGTCTATTACCTGTTATTCGTAAAACACTGCCAGCTATGTATTGTACATTACATAAAACAATATATATCCTACTATGTACATATGTTTCCTTTGATGTAGAGGAGAAACGAACAATTTGATCTGCTTTCATATTGTATAGTATAATACATCTGTAAAATAAAAACATGTACACAAATGTTCTAGTTTTAAGATATGAATACCATTCATTAGCTTATTATCATAGTAATATAAAATAAACTTTACATGTAAGAATTACTCCGTCAAATATAGGTACTTGAACACTTATAGGCTATATGAATTTTAGGCCTAGTGTACAGAATAAGAGCTTACCTATTGATTCTTAATTAATAAGATGGACTTCCTTAAATTTCTTACAAATTTATGTAAATTCATGTTAGAACTTTTAGGTGTATGGTGACATCTGATCTTTATGTATATATGGTCATTATGGTCAATTTAACACGTCTACAAATATTAATATCTCTGCTTCCATACCTGTAAAAAAAATATGTAAGCCTATTGTTTTATTTTGAAAATATTGGCGTAAGTACCATTCATTAGCTTATTATCATAGCAGTAGTAGGACTATAAAATATACTTTACAGGCATTAATTACTCTGTCAAGCAAATTTTGAATTAGTAATTAGTAGCACTAAGTTATAAGTTTAAACAAGTTTATTAGTGGTATTTTGAAAACCTAATATTCAGAACAACGCTTTTTTGTGTTAGATATTCGTCTTCGTCTGTAGCTATTATCTCGGTACATGTCCAACTAGGCTAAGCAAGCAAGAAATAAATTGTACGGTAAATATATTACTGTACTTACTTGTGCAGAGAAATTCTAGATCCTTTCTTGTACGTGTATGTACAATTAAACGCTGCACACGAATTCACCATAGTGAACGGCACACTCAAATTTACTACTTAGGCGTAGATCTTATTAAGCAATAACAAACCTACACGTTAGCAACGTGTATCTCTAACTTGTAGAAACATATTCACACTTCGAAGATATTACGCATTTTTAAAATACACTAATTGTTAGAAACGACTATTAATGTACTCCATCACTGACTAAAAAACTGAACCTCCTATTAACTTTAACTTTAATGCACTATAAAAAAAAACAAATTAACACACTATTAAAAGTAAACACAAATGAACACGTGAATCTCCATGTGTTGATAAAGTGCTTCCAGATCCTTCCTTGTACGTATACGTACAATTAAACGTTGTATACGAATTCGCCATAAAGAATGGCACTAGTCACCCAATTAAATTCAATTAATAACATCTACACGTTAGGAACGTGCATCTCTAAGTTGTAGGAACACATTCACACTTCGAAGATATTACGCATTTTTAAAATACACTAATTTTATTATTAGAAATGACTATTAATGCACTCCATCAATGGCTAAAAACTAAACTTACTGTTAACTTTAACTTTAATGCACTATTAAAAGTAGACAACACAAATCAAAACACTATTGAAAGTAAACAACACAAATGAACACGTGAATCTCCATGTGTTGATGCTTGATAAAGTGCTTCTACTCCCAAGACATGGCGTCGCGCGAACCTGCGCGAGAGGTTTCAAATTTGTACACGACATCAGCGCCAATTGTGTGTCTAGATATATAACTACAACGTCTTTGGGCGGGACAAAGGAGGGAGCTGTGGGCCCAGCGAGGAGTGAAGGGGATGGACGTAAGGTAACTAATTACACACTCAATAATGACAATTAATAATAAACAACTAATAAAAACATTAATAATCAATAATAATAATAATGATAAATAATAATAATGATAATAATAATGAGCATCCTAAATTAAATGAAGCACGATCACTTAAAATAACATTTAAAGTAAATCTAATTTGTATCTTAACCTTAAGTTCGAACTAAGACCCACGAATGTGATAGGTTCATACCTGCACAAGTACCTTTCGGCACTACACTTATTTCGCTGTCAGCTCACTCACTGCACTGATTCTATCCTGATTTCACTAACACTTCAACACCATTTCACTGTTCAAATACTTTGCACAGCCACTATGAACTACTGGTATAGAACTTCACTGTCATAAACACACTTCACTTACACAATAGACTTCACTGACATTACACACTTCACTGACACAACACACTTCCTCACTGATACAACACTTCAAATAACAAAATATCAATTACACCCTTTAAATAGTGTGTATAATATACTAACGTCCATTAGTAAAGTCCTTAAGCCTAATTTTAAATACATTTTTGGTTATTGGTAAAGCCTTTAGTAAGTCTGCAGGTAAAGCATTCCAGTCCCTGATAGAACGATTGAGAAAAGAAAACTTTCCATTGTCCGTCCTCTGTCTTCTTTCCCTCAATTTATATGAGTGGTCGTTCCTTGAAGAGTAATAATTTGGAGGCTGCAACCTATTTCTTATTTCTCTCCAGGCAGGCTCACCTCTGTATGTTTTGAACATTGGGCATAATCGAATTAGCGTTCTCCAGTCCGTGAGTGTGTCCCATTTTAATGGTGAATTATTACAACACTTGAGAGCCCGTTTTTTTATATTTTCCAGTATCTTAATATATTCTAATCTGTAAGGATCCGAACATGCAGCACCATATTCCATTACTGGACGAACTAGTGATTTATATGCAATCTCTTTGGATTTATCAGAGCCTTTTCTTAGTACATAAAGTGTAATGCCCTCCATGCCTTTCCCGCAGTGTCAATAATGTGTTCCCCCCAGCCGAGATCGCTGCTAAATGTTATTCCTAGGTATTTACATTTGTTAACTTCAGGAATGGTTTCACCCCTAACATATACGATGCGATTATTTTATTTCTTTTTATTGTAAAGCTAATGGCTTTGCTCTTTAGAGAATTTATTTTCATTTTGTTGGGCATTGCCAATTCTATTGAGGCCATTCTGAAGAAGAGTAGTATCTTCATTACTTTTTATTTCCCTATAGCCTATACGATAGTCATCGCAAATAAGCGAACCCTGGACAAAATGTTAACTGGCAGATCATTTACAAAAGCAAGGAATAAAAGGGGCCCCAAGACACTCCCCTGTGGGACCCCGGAAGTAATTTCCATTGGGCTCGATAATTCCTCCCTCACCCATACTCTCTGAGTGTGACAAGTTAAAAATTCCTTGCTCCACTGAAGTACTGGTACTCTGAAGTCAACCCTCGTTGATTGTAGTTTAACCAACAGTATGTCAGGTGGGACTATATCGAATGCAAGTTTAAAGTCAATAATCACTGCATCTATTTGGCTATTTGAATCTATTCCGTCTGCTAAATCCTGACATACAGTTACCAATTGACTCTCACATGAGTAGCCCCCCTCCCCGAAACCCATACTGACAATTATATAACCAATTTGAATCATTCCAACGTTGCCTTAGATATGCTGAAATCAAGTGTTCATCTGTTTACAAACCACAGAGGTGAAAATGACTGGTCAGTAATTTTTTGTATCTGAGCGAGACCCTGACTTATAAATTGGCATCACTATTGCATATTTCCAATCTCGCGGGACAGTACCATTATTTATTGATATTTCAAATATATACGAACTAGATAGGGAATCATGGCTTCCCCTCCCAATTTTAACATGTCTCCAGCGATACCATCAGGTCCTACTGATTTATGAGTTTTCAAATTAGAGATCCTTCTCCATATGTCCAGTAGCGGCTGGTGGTCAAAATAATGAGTGTGCTACAATCTCTATATCGGCCTACTGTATACACTTATATGCATTTATCTTAATTTGAGACTCACCTAGTGACGAAATATGGAGTTCCTTCCTACTGTAGAACTTGTCAATTACCCTGGTGTTAAACGTTAAATCCCTCCATCCTGGACATTATACTCTTTTCTATTGACAGTATTGCAAGAGCAGTGAGGCGATCCTGGGGCATAGTGTTCCTTAAAAACGTTTTTATGCGTTTCAAGCAAGAAAAACATCTTTCTGGCTCAGCAGTGGTCATTGGTGTTGTAACCAAAATATTTAACAACTTTGTTACTTCACAGAATGGATCCCGTGAATTGTTGGAGACTATGTTTTGTAACAATTGAACAGCCATCTACATTTCGGAAGTCGGATCTTCCGTATAGAACTCCAAGTTGTGTCTTTAACATTCTTTTGTTCAGTACAGTATAGCTGTTGACAGCAACTTCAAGTTCGCGTTCAGGAAAATTATGCAAAAAATTGTCAAAAAATTCGCTGTTTAACAATTTTGTTGCGTCTAGGTAGCTTAAAGATTGGAAACGATGGGTAGTTTCCTGAATTATACGGTTACATTCCTCCTTGGTATCAATTTTCTGGGATTCAATTTTCCGTCGCTTGCTGATTGATTCAGGAGGAATCTAAAAAAAACTGGTAGATGGCAGCAGCAGTCAAACATTTGAATTACCAAATACATTGTACATAGTTCCGAGTTCCTCCACAAACAAGCATTCTTTCCTTACACTTTACTTTTGCAATCTCCAAGCTGTGTTGTGCTGAAGCTGACTACAGCACTTCCCCGCGTAAAAATAGCCAATCAGAGCAGTTATTTCAGCTTCGCACATGCGCATTAACTGTCTACATTCTCATGTAAGTTTTGAGTAGCACAACGAACCCCCTGAGGCACCAAAGATCGAAGACTAAACACTCTATAACGCGTCATGAACATAACAACGGAAAATTGTCAAATAGCAGATCAAATACTATGGTATTGCAAACACTTTATTTGAGCAAAAATTATCATTGTGCTGTAGCACTGTAGCACATAAGGACGGGCCGCCCCTGCATATGTCCCTAGGCTTGATAGAAAACTGACCCATATTTTCCACAGAAGCTAAGTTTGGTATTATTGCCCTCATTCCAAAAACAGTGGCATGATAGGAATTTAGTTTTTCTGCTTTTTCTCTGTCCTGTACAATAAATTCACTGAGGTCATTCTTTAGAGGGAGGCTCGAATAGTTTTCCTTGCGTCATCTCTTCACATATTTATCAAATTCCCCCCATCCATTTTGTTCACCTTTGAAAAATTTTTTTAAGTAATTTTCCTGCGCTATCTTCTTCGCATTAAGCAGTTCTTTCGATAATTGTGAGAGTTTTGTTTGTTTTACAACGCTTTCCTTGCGCTGACTGTAGGATTTCCTTAGTTTTCTTTTCGGTTTCCGTATATAATTATTATAATATTTCGGATCGGGATTGTTTGATAAGCGTTTAACCGGGATAAATTTCTGTATTCCTGTTAATATAATCTGCTTGAACTCAACCCAGCATTCTTCTACACTACTGCCCTTTACTACCCAGGATGAGTACTTTTCTCTAAGATAATTTTGGAAGCCTTCTCTATCTGCTTTGTTACATTGCAAGATATTTTTGTTCTTTGTTACACTTTGCTTGTACTTAGCATTCCATAATATTTCAAGAATTACTGCATCGTGGTCACTAATACCTGGAATCATTTCAATACCTGAGACAATTCGTACTGAAAGAAAAACAGTGCTGTAATCTGTACAATCGGCACCAAGTAGCCTGCAGTGTCTATGTGAGAGCAGGACAGCAGAGACTCCCCTCCCCAGTTACCATGACAACAGAACCAATAATGTAGCTTGTTAGTGGAATGTTTAAACCTGACTAGAACCCGCTATAGAAGGCGAATTTGGAGAAATCGTACTCACCACTGGCAAGTGTACTACTAGTCTAGGCTGCTTTCGGTTATGTTCGGCTGTATTGGCAAGCTCTCACTCACTCTCTCTCTTTCTTCTTGTCTTTAGAAAGTCGCGTCATGTATTGTTAGTTTTCTCTCTCTGCATAAAAGTTTTTATGTTGTGGCAGATTCTTTTTGTGGATGTTATTTTTTCTTTTATGCTGCGAGATATATTTATACAGTATATTAAATATTGAGAAATAAATGCAGATTCGTGTCTAGTTTCTTCTAGTATTAGATGTTTTGTACACTGTGACCTAATTGATCGGTTTGTGAAAGATCAGGATCAAGTGAATTTGCTATACAAATATATAATATTAATGAAGTAAATGGTAATGAGACACGTGACAGACCCTAAATCTTTTTAATACATAAAATACAACCTCTCATCAGTCACGTCTTGGCTTCCTCATCCACCATTGCGGGATATCCTCACTTGGGTTTTCCATAGTTTCCCAAATCTCTGTAAGTAGATGGTGAGGTAATATCAATCACATGGGCCACGATCCATTTCCTTCTCAAGCCTACAATCCTTCATAACATCATTTAGTTGTCATCTTCTCAATTATTGCAACAAGTCAGCCATTTGTCAGAATAGCACAAACTGGCTGAGTATGCTCCCCTCTATCAAGAGAAAAGCATTAGAGGCAAACCACTAAAGTGTAGAAAAAGCCTTTAAAAACGTAGCATACAAATTACTAATCTAGATAATGATGGTAAATAAGAATTGAAAGATATTTCAGAATTTCAAAATGATTCTATGTTGCTTTATTTTATTTAGAGACATAAATAAGAAACAAGATCGAATTTGAGTTACATCTTTTTGGATAAGGTACTACTGTCGACAAGAAAACATTTTGACAATATGATTGATTTTTTCTCAGAATTTAGAATTTTAACAGTGAATCCCAGCAAGCTTTTTGATGAATATACTTATTTACGGAGTTATTTAAAACAAAAAGAAAGGATATGGTTCTTTCCTAATCCTCCTTCCAAAAAATGGTATGATGTTTGTCTCAACTTAAAATAATGCACTGCATGGTAACATGAAGATTGCAGTGTAAACTTATGTTATGTTTGCCTAGTAGCAAGGTAACAATTTAAAGTGAAAACAATTCAAGCTATATTTTTTTTAATTAGCTATCTTACATTGCTTTTTCAACTGCTATGGTTATATAGCATCCAAAATGAGATGAGGGTGATAATGCCAGCGAAATGAGTCCTGAGTCCAATGCCGAAAGTTACTCAGCATTTGCTCTTATTGAGTTGAGGGGAAAACTCAACCAGGATTTGAACCCGGGCCACTCGTTCAAGCCATATCAATAATGAAAACAAACAGTAGTGACTTATTTGAAGCAGTTAGCAAAATTCTTGCATAAAATCCTGAACTACGCAAGATGATAATTTCTTCGAATAAGTATCAAACTATGCTAATCACAGTGACATCTTCAAAATAATAATAATAATAATAATAATAATAATAATAATAATAATAATAATAATAATAATAATAAGGTACTGTCAAAGTAATTGTTACAGTTTAGCTATCACATTGTAGTGATAATTAGGACCAATTTCTTCAGTATTGTTTTATTTTATCTATACACAGTATCGTGTATCCAAGGCGGAGATAGCAAAACATTACTAATTTAAAAAAGATTTTTTTTCTGTTGTGATGATAGTTTTTTACTTCTTCGCATCTTTAAATAACGTTGAATTGTATATTGTATCACCAAACAAATCTTGATCATTTACAAAGAATATTGTATCAGAAGAAATTTCAATTTCAAAATAATTATTCACATTACTTTTAGTATATCCTAGTATAAATTGAAAAGTATGTGCAACAGAGACATCTCTGTCTGGGAAAGAAAGCAATTACAGTAAATATGAATTATTTTGCAGTTGAGTTTCAGTTCTTCTCAAAGCCTAGCTTCTATCATTATAGAACTTGACGGTCATACATCAGTTTTAACAGGCTACTCCAGTCTAGCCCCTTTTTCGCCTCATCACGATTCATTATCATTAACAGAAGAGGGGTAAGACTATTTAATCGTGTCACATAACTTTAAAGGATTTTCTCTTATCATTAAAAATTACTTCATTAAAATAAATAAATAGAAAAGGAAACTATACTGAAATTAATTTTGGTTTCTTACTGATGGAGATATATACATTCTGCTTCTTAAAAACTAAATGGTTCAAGGTACAAAACTATTTTTTTGACAGCCGTTCATAAAAGTAGATCTTTTAATGCTATACAAGCATGTTAAATGGTCTATTATATAGTAGTGTGCAAAAAATATTTTTGACACTGATTTTCAGCTGTTTGCACCGACTGTTAATTGGTTCCCACATATCACATGGAAACAATCAATCAATCAATCAATCAAATGGTTCACACAATGGCGAGTCTATCAGGATTAGGTCTTTTAGTAATTCACCATCTCCTGGAACTTGATATTTCCAAAATTTCGGAACTACATACACGCTCTATCATCAGGGCAGAGGAACCCTAATTTGTTGGACTCGTTATACCAGGCTCAGTCATCCAGATTTGCCTAGAAATGCAGTTTTTAGACTTCATGAAAATTAAAGTTGAAATGATTAATGAATAGTGTACTTTCAAATGTTTGTCAATGCACATTTCACGAATTTTAATTCTTTGATTGTCCTTTGTCAAATCTGCAACAATGGCACAATAATTGTTATCTGTGTGCGAGATCCTTGGTTTGCCTTTTTTGTTGCCCTGGATCATGAAGTCCTGTTCTGCCATCATGGAATTTGTCACACAAACTTTTTTTTTCGGCTTAGAACATCCTTGCTATAAAGACACTAACCTGCAATGAATGTCATTCTCATTCACTTCCAGTTGCAGAAATCTCACAAATGTGTGCACCTCAAACTTGGAATACTTTTAAATCACAATGACAATTTTGTTTACATGAAAAACTCATACTAGTGAATGGCTTGTGTGATGACTACTCCTTCCCTCCACTGATAAAATATCAGACATCGAAGTTGCACGTGTGGTCATTTATTTATAACCAACACCTGTAGCTTCAATATCATACTGCCTGTGTCGTTTCTTTCCACTTGAACATGCAATGAAGAAACTGTGGCTGAAACAGAATACACTGTCTTCACACAGTAAACTATAGTTCTACTACAAGCACATGGAGAATTTCTACATGTAAGAATAAGGTGAATAATAAGTGAACGAGGCTATGTCCATTACACATACAATAAAGCCAATCTTCAATCACGAAATGAAGTCAAATGGAATTTTGTAGGTGCATAAATTCTACTCTCCGAGTAATTTCATTAATATTATTCACCAATGAAGCTACAGTAGCGTGCAAATTAATCCAAACAACGTAATTACTTATGCAAAAACACTCAAACAGGATAAAAAAAAAAGGATCTAAGACATACCTCAGTAATCTATGTGGTCTCCCTTGTTCCTAATAACAGCTCTGAGACGATTTGGCATGGATTCCACTAATTTCCCAGAAAATTCATTTCTTCATCGCGAAACCATTACACCAATGAGGGCAGAAATCATCTTCTCCTTTGTAGAACAATCCATTTTTTGCATTCTTCTTTTGCAAATTGACCACAAGTTGTCAATGGGGTTGATGTCGGGTGAGTTGCCTGGCCAGGGGAGTACCTGAATATTCTTCTTGTTGAAGAATTCTGTAGTTTTTCGAGATGTATGGCATGGTGCCAGGTCTTGTTGGAACACACCTCTGCCATCCGGAAATGATTTTTGCAGCTGGGGTACGATTCTGGTTTCCAATAAGTGAATATATTTGTCAGAATTCATCATTCCCTTGATAGATATTAATGCTCCAGGCCCTTCATGTGTAAAACAACCCCAAAACATTACTTTAGGGGGTATTTGGGTGCTTATTGGAGATGAGCTGCTGTTACTTTTTCAGATCCTTTTCATACGTAAGAAACACGGTGGCCGTGGACCTCGAAATGAGACTCATCGGAAAAAAGTACATTCTTCCAGTCATTCACTGTCCAGTGTTGATGTAATTTTTCCCACATTAAGCCTTTTCTGCACATAACAGGGGTTAGCAGTTGCTTCTTAATAGGCTTACGAGCCCCTCGTCCAGCTTCTAAAAGCCTACGCCGCACTGTTGTGACATGAATATTCGACCCAGTGGTAGACATTAACTCGCGGGTTAAGTCGACAGCAGTTAGTCTAGGATTTAATTTACTTTTCCTGACAATTAAACGATCATCTGCAGGTGAAGTCTTCCTTTTCCGGCCACAGTTTCCTTTTTTCTGGAGTGTGATGGATCCAGTCTCCCTGTATCGTTTTATGATCGAATTAACAGTAGCCAAACAGATGTGACATTCTGCAGCAATTTGCCTCTGTGTCATAGAAGAATGCTCTGCTAGTGTTATAATTTTAGACCGTTTTCGTGGAGTTGTATCCATTTGTGAAGACGACAGAATGTACACAGGATTGCAGTATTAAGTCTTCAACACAACTGAAATGCTTATAAGTACAAAACGGCAGGCAAAATGTCCCATATTATAAAAAAAATAATAACGATAGACCTTCAACAATGGAATTACACGTACTACAGATGTCAATTAAAGCGGTATGAGCAGCCGTGAGGCCAACAATGACAGAAAATGTAAAAATATGTCGTGTTCGGATTAATTTGCACGCTACTGTACCTTCATTCATAATGCTATCAAAAACACGTATTAACTCGCATTAGTGGCACAATGAAACTGCAGGAACAATTCGCAGCATTGGTTCTCTGTAAACAAGTGGTGCAATACGATCAACAACCATTTGATTGGGTCTGTTGTGTCGCTGGTTTACAGAGTCCATTTATATACAATTTCTGCAAAATGAACTTACACTATTCCCTTGCCTAAAAGGCGTCATATGTTCTTTCATCATGACAGAGTTCCTGTACATTACAGTCGTCAAGCAACCCAATATCTAAACTGTACTTTCCCTCCTGTTCATTGACCACCAAGGTTCCAAGCTATCACTCCCTTAGATTTTTGTTTGTGGGGATAAATAAAAAGCAAAGTATACAAAGAAAATGTAAATAAAACAGATAATCTGATTGCTCACATAATTGATAGTGCTGCTTCATGAAAGTATGTCAAAGTGATCAAAGAAGAAAAATACGTAAAATAACATGGAATTATAGAACAATTACTATGAGCTCTTAACTGTGTGTGGTTTGGCAGTCCTTAAACATGAACAATAACGAATTTATCGTTCTTTAATACCTCACGTATAATAGCTTCTGCGCACCAGATTCAAATAGCTGTATCTCTGCATTCATTATACAATTGGACACAAACAACAAGACACTTTTGATCTACAACATGATTTGGACAGACTGTATAGATTGAGTATAATAAATCCTAATAAACGTTGTTTTATAATGTATTCTAAAAATAAGACAATTGCTCAAAATTTGTATGAAATTAATAGTGTGAAATTACTTAGAGTGCAATCATTAAAGGATTTGGGTATTTATTTTAGACATAACTTATGTTTTAAAATGCACTTAAATCACGTGGCAGTTGATGCATGTAGAAAATTAGGATTTATAATCAGAAATACAAAAGAATTTAAAAATATAAATACTATTGATACTCTATATAACACTCTAGTTAGAAGTAAACTAGAGTATGCGTCTATAACATAGTCACCTCAGTTCCAGTCCCATCAGATGCAAATAGAAAGGATACAGAAAAGATTTTTATGTTACTTATATTTTAAAAACATCACGTGCCGTCTTATGAAAAGCAAATTTCATATGTTACTTTTTGAATTTAATTATAAAACCTTAAAATATAAACGATTAATAAATAGCCAAATTTTACTTTATAAGACCATTAATGGTATATTCAATAACTGTGATTTAATTGAATTCCTTCAGTTCAATATAAAAAGAACAGAATTACGCCATAGTCAACCTTCTGTTATTCCAATTCCTACAACTGTTTTCTTCAAGAACTCTCCATTGTTTGTTATGTGTAATACTTACAACTCTCGCTCTTTACACTGTGATTCTCAATTCAGATTTCAGATTATCAGTTAAAACATTTCATGCAGTATTAAAAAGAACTATATTTCCTTAGGTATTTAAATGATGGATAAGTGTATTATAATGTTTTTACTCGAATTTTGAAATAATTCTGTACTATTATATTGCCATTTGGTACTAATATTAACTGCAGTGTTATTTTCTAGCATCCATTATGTATCTTTCTTTCTTTCATGTTACTTCCCCCTCCCCCACTATTATGTATATTGTATATGTATCAATTATTGGAAGCTTGTTTCTGTTGGTGGTGAAGTTTAAATAAGTGGGTGGGTAGGTAGACAGACAGACAGACAGATAGATAGATAGATAGATAAATGTCCATATGAACTCTTTTACTCAGAATTATCGATACTACAACATACCAAACCAAAATATTTACTACTAGCCATACCCGTGCGCTTCGCTGCACGTCTTGTTGTAAATAAATATCATTGACTTAAATCTGTTGTATTTCCAAATACAGCTTTGTTATCATTAAGGAATAGATGTAATTAGTTTATTAAAAGTCGTTTGCTTCTGAATTATTTTCAAAGTTGTGTTTAGAAGTATGGATGAAACTGTTATTATCATGCAATACATTCTGGAGTTGTTCAATTAATTCTACTTTTAAGCTTCGTATTACGAATGCCTAAAAATGGCGGAGGAAGACATCGTGCTGCAAATTACAGCACTCTTCAACCGCATATTACAATCGGAAAAAATCCCCCATCAATGGCGAACCAGTACCATTATTCTACTCCACAAGAAGTTTTACAAGGATGACATCAACAACTACAGGCCCATTAGCCTAATGTCTGGTCTTTATAAGCTGTTCAGCAAAATCATAACGAAGAGGCTCACTAAGGTATTAGACGAGAATCAACCCCCAGAGCAAGCAGGATTTCGATCAGGTTTTAGCACGGCCGACCACCTCCAAGCTGTGAATCAAGTGCTCGATAAAGCCCAAGAATTCAACTTGAACCTCTAAATAGCCTTTGTAGATTACAAGAAAGCCTTTGACTCTGTAGATAAGTTCAGAGTTCTTCGAGCATTGAGTAGACAAGGAATCCAGGAGAAGTACGTTAGGATATTGGAGGAAATAGGCCTATACAGAAACTCCAAGGCAAAAATCAGACTAGATACAGAGGGAGAAGAATTTCCACTACAACGAGGAGTAAAGCAGGGAGACCCAATCTCGCCAAAGCTGTTCACCATAAGCTCAAATGGGAAAATTTCGGCATCAACATAAACGGAAGGATGCCATCAAATCTACGCTTTGCAGACGATATCGTCTTGTTCGCAAGATCAGCTAGAGGACTGACAAACATGCTTGAAGAACTGAACGTGAGTAGAGAAGCGAGGCTACTCATGAACCCAAGCAAGACAAAACTGATGACAAACGGCATGGAAACACAAGTACAAGTGAGTGGGAAAACCCTAGAATACGTGAAAGATTACATCTACCTTGGACAGATGATGTCATTTGAGAATGCATGCTCTACAGAAATCAACAGGAGAATAGCCTTAGCTTGGAGGAAGTACTGGAGCATGAAATTTATTTCTGAAGACAAGTTTCAAACTTGAACATCAAGAACAAGCACTCAAGCACTGTATAATACCCACGCTACTCTATGGGTGCCAAACATAGTTGCTCACAGAAAGAGAAAAACTAAAACTACAAAAATACCAGCGAAAAATGGAATGTAGGATTGCCAAAATCTCTTTCAGATATAAAGTGCCAGCCACAACAATAAGAAAGATGACAAGCCTACAAGACGTCGTGATGGGCATATGTGACAATCATGTGGAATCCAAGAATGGGGAAGAGGACAGCAGGATGATCGAGGACCAGATGGAGCGACTTCTTCAGGAGGAAAGCTGGTAGACAGTGGACAAGAATAGCAGCATGCAGGACAACATGGCAGATGCTCGGAAGAAGATGGACAGACCCTAAGTGATGGAAAGTGGACTGACATCAAAAGTCTGTTATCAGTGCATAACCTCCAGTGACTGAAAATGGACAAACATTAGAGACAGTAAATGACAGAGACAGTTAAGCATGAGGATAATAACTTTTTTAACCAGTACAACAGACTCGTCAGGAATAGCTCCCCAAGCGAGTATAAGGAGAGCTCACCCTGCTTGTTGCAGGAAGCCCTTGCCCTAATGGGATACAGTGGGCTTATTTATTTATTTATTTATTTATTTATTATTACGACTTAACAGCGTCTGAAACAGAATATATTTGTAACAACAGAGGATTGTTTTTTCAACTGGAAAAAGGCTTTGTCACCAAATGGCACCACTTGGAATAAGGTGTTGCACTGTCTTATATTATTTAAAACGTGTGTTGATAACAGATGTACTACTATAAGTTTTTAAATGGTTGTATTGGATCTTGAATCTCAGAAATAACGTTTTCAGCAGCATAACATAATTTGTTTGCTCCTTTACCCCATTTTGTGTTTCATTTTATCTGTCATACTTATTTAAATATAATTAAAATGAGCATAATCGATATTTAGATCGTAATGGAATGCTAACATACATATTAACACGTGTATTAACTCTCTACTACGCTGTCCAGTTCTAGCAATATGCTCTCATTGTTAGTTAATTCTCTGAGAATGTTCAGCACAATTTTCTCTTTTTCGATCCTGATAAATTCGAACTCTCTTATTGGCATGTCAATCAAAGAGTTCTCCTGTTCTTCCTCACTGTTATCAAGTCTCCGAATTTTGTTTTGCATTCAGGCAGAACTGTTTCGGTTTAACTGAAACATTTGTTTGGCATTTTCAAACAGCATAGGCCTGCCTGCCCAATGTTAAAGTATAAAATCTTTTCTCACAGAACACTATCCGAAATTATTAATGTCCAACTTATATTTATCCATTAAATGAACGAAACACAATTCAAATTCAAAACACCACATGTACTACTGCTTCTCAAACAGGCAGCGAAGCCTGAGTACTGTCTGCCATGATTCTCAGTAGAGCAGGGCACAATCGCGTGGTGTCAACCGGCATGAAGGCCTAGCAACCCGCGGCAAACCGTCTCTTGGACACTGAACAATCCATTTCAGTAAATCTGTTAGAGTGGCTGTGTTGACATTAGATTGCGTGTTATTTTTCTAATTGTGTTAATGAAGTGTTTAGATTAGCTTGTTCACATAACACCACAGAAATTTAAAATTTACATTAAGGCAAAGAAAAAGAGTGATTCTGGAAAGGTTAAAGGATGATTTGCAAGAAGATTTTCTAATGTTACTGTTTCACATGTCAACACTATAGGCTACACAACCTCATTAAACATTTAAAGAAACTGGGTCAATATTGAATAAAAGCAGCAAAACACCACGTTGTGTACTTACTGAGGAAAAACTGGATGAAATTTGAGAAAGATTGGATCACACCTCATAAAAATATCTCCATCATCTCGTGCAAAAAATTGGCGCCTCTAAAACCACTGCATATGAAGCCATTAAAATTCTTAAAAGATATATCAGAGATGTGTTGCAGCAGCAGGTCATCATTTCCAATATCTCTTATATTCCAGATAAGTTCAGTAATAATAAAACTGACGAGCATATGCGAGATGGTTTGCCGCATGTTGCATGGCCTTCGTGCCAGTCACGCGTCTCTCGGTCGATCTACATTATGTAGGCGAATGCTTTCTAGTATATAGAACTTACAAAATGGACACATTATTTATTAATGTCCAACTTACTTAACAAAATAAGATAAAACTTCGATATCCTCTCACACCACAAAGTAGTTAAATCAATGAAACTAACCTCAAAATTATAACATACTACTCTACTGACACGCTGTGATAACTGAGAAAGTTATATACTTAATAGGTAAGTTCTGTGTAGTGCACAACACTTCATATTTAATAATATTAGCAAAACAACACCGTCAGTACGATTTGTAGGCCACTCCAAACCTCGAACTTCACCCCTCTGTCCGCGAGATCTTATATACTCTGCTTGTTATGACCTAATTTTATGAGTAAAAACAATTAACAATAGGTATCTCGGTCATAACGTCATACAATAGCAGATAGAACTATGAAGTAATTACGTAATTAAAATACGATTATTTGGTTCAGGGAGCATCCGTTTTTTGTGCAAGAATAATTCGTTTAACATGTTTCTAAATTAGTCTTGAATACATTCCTTAATAAACCATTCCAAACCAATATGAATATAGCGTAGATTGTGTACGAAGGTAATTTTTTGTTGGCCTTATCGCGCATCTTTGTTTACATAAATAAAAACACATTAAAGTTAACATGGTACCAGTACATAAATAATATTTAAAAAACCATAGGAAACAAATGTGGGTACATAATGAGCAAAAGAACGCCGTTTCATGCAGTCTGTAAAATGACTCGGATAACCTAGAAAATTAACAGCTCTAGTGAGCTCCAAGGTAAAAATACTAAATTTCGAATTATCACGTCGCCAGGAAAGCTTCAGTAGTTACTAAATTTTAATCAATTTCTTTTTATTTTTTGTCTAGGTGAAATGGGTCCATTTATCTTTTACGACAACATTCGTAAAAATACGATTATATTCAATGGACAAAAAAAAAATAAAATAAAATAAAATCTAGTAAAAAGTAATATTTTACATGGACCAAATAAAGTTTAAGTATACCATATACATAACCATACCTCATCCAAATATGTAATCTATACTAATAATAAATCTGTAACCGAAATTTTTCTGGTAATTTTCGCTTTTCCAAAAATAATTGGTGTCAATATGTATAATTAATCATCCTGAAACCAAAAGTCGCTTTTTTTTTTTTTTGTTTGTATGTATGTCTGTCTGCCTGTCTCTTTATTAACTTTTCACAGGATAATGACTGAACCAATTTATATGAAAATTGGAATATAAATTAAATTCGTTCTAACTTAGATTTTAGGCATTTAAAGTAAGTTATTTAAAAAGGGGTTATAAGGGGACCTGAATTAAATAAATCGAAATATCTCCCTTATTATTGATTTTCATGAAAAATGTTGCGTAACAAAAGTTTCTTTAAAAATGATTTCCGATAAGTTTTATTCTATGCAAAATTTTGGTAGTACCGATATTTAATGAGATAAATGAGTTTTAAAATAACAATGTGTTTTATTATCGCTACCTAATGGGCTGCAATGAAATGAAAACAAATGATTTCGTTTATAAGGGGCCTTGGACAACAACAAACGGAAGCTATTCATTTAACATGTTTCTATGTTTGTATGAAGTAATCTCAGAAGCTAATTAACCGATTTTTATAATTATTATTTCACCATTGGAAAGTGTAGTTTCTCTAAATGGACATACTGCTATAATGTTATTACAGTAACTTCTGTGTGAATTGAGGGAAGGTAAGATTAAAATAGATTCTTGTGCACAGAAAACTTGAAGGCTATTCTGTATATTCGTTTCTTGCATGTTTTAAAATAATGTTTATATACCATATTTATTTTCATCTCAGAGAATTAACAAACAACGAGAGTGTATTGATTTAGTATGCAGTATAGTACATTAGCTTAGCATTCCATTATTTTATAATCCAAATTTTAACTATGCTCAACTGAATTGTGTTAAAATAGAGAAAATGAATAAACTATGCAATAAATGCAATGCAAAAAAATTGGGTAATGAGCCAAATAGATTATGTTGCACTGTTGTAAAAGTTGTTCAAGAGCCCCCAACAAATTAAAAACTTACTTATCAGAGAACATCCGTTATCAACACACTTTTTAAATAACATAAAATAATGTAAGACAGTACAACATCTTATTTCAAGTGGCATCGTTTGGTGCAAAAGAAATACATAAAGTCAATTCTACGCCATCATTTAAAGTTCAAGCATAGGCTTCTCATTTAATTGGAAATAATCTTCCACCTGAAAGTAAGAGCCTTCAGTTCTTACAAGTATATTATTTAATTTCAGATGCTGACTAACTATCTATTAGGTCTAATATAGTAGCAATTTTTTTTACTTTTTTTTAGTAGGTTATTTTACGACGCCATATCAACATCTTAGGTTATTTAGCGTCAGAATGAGATGAAGGTGATAATGCTGGTGAAATGAGTCCAGGTTCCAGCACCGATAGTTACCCAGCAATTGCTCATATTGGATTGAGGGAAAACCCCGGAAAAAAACCTCAACCAGGTAACGTGCCCCGACCAGGAGAATATCAATCTTAAAAGTAAAGTTGACTGAACAACTCCTGAAATTATTGCATGATAATAATAGCTAAATGCATAGTTTTAAATACAACTATCAAAATGATTCAAGAGCAAACGACTTACAAGATACAAAAGCTATTATTCACTAAGTAGGCCTAATTACAAAACTGTATTTAGATTTGTCAACATTTAATTCTAAGAAGTGCAGCAAAGCGCACGGGTATGGCTAGTTAAGCAATAAAAATATTTACTGTTATCTTACTGAATAATTAATACTGTACTTAATATGTATGTGTTGCGTGTACAATATATTTGTAAAATTATACCATCCCTGACTATCATTGGTTCATAAATAAATGTAATGCAAAGCAGACATAAAATTTTATTACCTTCTAATAGCATTAAATTTAACTACATATCGCTCATTCATCGTTAGTTTTGATAGTATAACAAGTTTTCTGTGTGTAAGGGTTCGTTTTAATCATACCTTATCATGCATTTGTGCCCAGTCCTCGATTCACCCTGGAGCTTCTGTAGTGACATAAAGCCTATATCCATCTGAAGGACTACACTTTCCAATGATGAAAGAATTATCCAAATAGTTTCCTAAGATTGCCTCATACAAACACCCTCTCTTTATAATAATATTTAGTAGGCCTATATTATAAACACACATAAATATCATTCGTAGGGTTATTAAATGGTCCATAATCGTACCTATTTTTAAGAAGGGGGACAAAACCAACTGTGGTAACTTTCGAGGAATATCACTTTTGTTGACGTCGTACAAAATTTTGTCGAATATCCTTTTGAGAAGATTAACTCCATATGTAGATGAAATTATTGGGGATCATCAGTGCGGTTTTAGGCGTAATAGATCGACTATTGATCAGATTTTTTGTATTCGATAGATATTGGAGAAAAAAATTGGAGTATAAGGGTACAGTACATCAGTCATTCATAGATTTCAAAAAGGCGTATGACTCGGTTAAGAGAGAAGTTTTATATGATATTCTTATTGAATTTGTTATCCCCAAGAAACTAGTTCGATTAATTAAAATGTGTCTTAGTGAAACTTACAGCAGAGTCCGTTTAGGCCAGTTTCTATCTGATGCTTTTCCAATTCACTGAGGGCTAAAGCAGGGAGATGCATTGTCACCTCTACTTTTTAACTTTGCTCTAGAATATGCCATTAGGAAAGTTCAGGATAATAGAGAGGGTTTGGAATTGAACGGGTTACATCAGCTTCTTGTCTATGCGGATGACGTGAATATGTTAGGAGAAAATGCACAAACGATTAGGGAAAACACGGAAATTCTACTTGAAGCAAGTAAAGCGATAGGGTTGGAAGTAAATCCCGAAAAGACTAAGTATATGATTATGTCTCGTGACCAGAATATTGTACGAAATGGAAAATATAAAAATTGGAGATTTATCCTTCGAAGAGGTGGAAATATTCAAATATCTTGGAGCAACAGTAACAAATTTAAATGACACTCAGGAGGAAATTAAACGCAGAATAAATATGGGAAATGCCTGTTATTATTCGGTTGAGAAGCTTTTGTCATCTAGTCTGCTGTCAAAAAATCTGAAAGTTAGAATTTATAAAACAGTTATATTACCGGTTGTTCTATATGGTTGTGAAGCTTGGACTCTCACTTTGAGAGAGGTACAGAGATTAAGGGTGTTTGAGAATAAGGTTCTTAGGAAAATATTTGGTGCTAAGAGAGATGAAGTTACAGGAGAATGGAGAAAGTTACACAACGCAGAGCTGCATGCATTGTATTCTTCAACTGACATAATTAGGAACATTAAATCCAGACACTT
This sequence comes from Periplaneta americana, assembly GCF_040183065.1. Lineage (NCBI taxonomy): Eukaryota > Metazoa > Arthropoda > Insecta > Blattodea > Blattidae > Periplaneta > Periplaneta americana. The sequence continues at coordinate 12,231,213 of NC_091125.1, read as the reverse complement.
GAGATGGGCAGGGCATGTAGCACGTATGGGCGAATCCAGAAATGCATATAGAGTGTTAGTTGGGAGGCCGGCGGGAAAAAGACCTTTGGGGAGGCCGAGACGTAGATGGGAAGATAATATTAAAATGGATTTGAGGGAGGTGGGATATGAGACTGGATTAATCTTGCTCAGGATAGGGATCAATGGCGGGCTTATGTGAGGGCGGCAATGAACCTCCGGGTTCCTTAAAAGCCAATAAATAAGTAAGTAAATAAGGGTTATTAAATGAATATTAATCAAACTGTTGCTGAAGGCCACTTTAAGTAAATGTAGTCATTTGTTTTATCTTTATTACTTGTATAATCTGAGGAGGCAGTGAAATAAAAAGCACTGTTATTTTAAAACTAATGTATCTCGTTAAATATCAGTCCTATCAAAATTTGGTATAGAATAAAACTTATCGGAAATCATTTTTGAAGAAACTTTTGTTATGTAACTTTTTCACGAGAATCAATAATAATGGAGATATTTCGAATTCAGGCCTTCTCATAACCCCCTTTTAAATAAAGTGTTTTGAATGCTGTATAGCCTAAAATCTAAGTTACGACGAATTTAATTAATATATATCCAATTTTCATATAAAGGGGAGAGAATGGTATTTTTTTTTAACTTTTTTCCTATTTGGTGTAAAATATTAATTTTTTGTATGTAGAGAGCTCATAGCTGTAGCAAATCAACCAAATATAAATATTTTGAAAAAAATTATTTGGCTGTCCAGATTTGAAAAAAAAAATATATACCCAATGCAGGATTTCACTAAAACCGGTATATCTAAACCATTTTTAAAGATAGATTCAAACAATTTTTTGCAATGTACTTGCAAAAGCATGCTCTACAGTCTGCCTGTAACATAATTTTGATATTGGTCCCTACGTTTGTAAAATAAACAATTAAATTTAATAACACCTTTTTGATTTCATTTTTCGCAAACAAATGGGCATATTTTAAAAATGAAATCTATTAAGAAAATTCTGTTACAGAGAAAAGTTTCCTAATAATCTAAAGAATGTGTGTATCTTTAATAGTTCAGAAATTATATTCATTTTTATCTGGAAATGTAGCAAAAAAATGAAGTTACTGGAAACAACGATAAAGGAGTCGTGTGATTTAAAAATCCATAGTGCAGGAAGTTTAAAATTGGCGTCTCAGCATCTGATGAGGGCATAAATACCCAAACAATGTTATGCAATGCATTCCATACATATCAAAGAGTATTTCAAAGAATTTTTATTTATTTATTTATTTTTTTTAATTTAATTTACCGGAAACGACAATGAAAGGGGACGTGTAATTTAAAAATCCATAGCGCAGAAAGTTTAAAAATGGCGTCTCAACATCTGCTAAGGGCACAAATACCCACAAAATGTTATGCAATGCATTTCACACGTATTATAGGGTATTCTAAAGATTTTTTTTTTTTTTTTAACATTTACTCATTTTTCATCAAAAAATATCGTCCTCTCCCCTAAATTGGTTCAGCCATTATCGCGTGAAAAGGTACAGTAACAAACATCCAGACAGACAGACAGATATACAAACAAAAATTTCAAAAAAGCGATTTTCGGTTTCAGGATGGTTAATTATTCATGTTGACACCAATTATTTTTGGAAAAGCGAAAATTACCAGAAAAATTTAGCTTACAGATTTATCATTAGTATAGATTCCTTCTGAAATATCCTATATATAAAATCTACCCTCCCCCTCACCCAAGCTGTATTTTAACCTTCATGAACTGTTACAAACCTTTAGCATTAACGTAGACTCACTAATAGATATTGGAAATAATTACTTGAATACCAACTTCTATATTTTACTCAAATGTCTACAGTATGTATGTATTACATAAATAGTGATATCACTGTTTCTTTGTAATTAAAATAAAAGATATTTCCTGAACTTCACAATCTCTGCAGTTACACACAAGGGTTTTGTGAAAAGTGAATAACATATTTTCTATTCACAAGAATGTTTAAAAACAGAAAACTGGAGCAATACATCAAGCAAGAAGTAAATATGGCCTACTTCTCCACATAACTATTTATAAATTTATTAACTTGTCACAACAATTGTGCTGATAGTTTGTCAGTAGCAATACTGTACTTGACAGTGCAAGATCAGATAAACTGAAAACCAAGATTCGACAAAGTGATCAGTAGAGACGAGAATTCCATGCAAATGCATGTTTTTATAGGAACACAAGACATAGCTCAAACTTAGTATTTCTCCATTTCATTACTTTCCAGTTCCAAATGTGTGTACTTTTTTTTTTTTTGCATGTTTGCATATTTTGGCCTTTTTGGGGATAAAAACATGCATAATGCATATTTAAGCAATTTTTAGCATAATCATACATATAATATACATTATATTCAGTTTAAATGCATGTTTTAATGGTTTTGAGTGGACACCTCAGTTTCTCGATTTTTATGATCCTCATTTTAGCTTCAGGAATCAAGACTGAAAAAGGAAAAGAAAAAAAATAAATAACAGAAAAGGTTCATTCAAATTTGCACCCTTAACTTCTCGCGATGTAGAGAGGTCACTTTCTGTCTACAAACACATATTGACTGACAAGAGCAGGAACCTTAGTTGTTAAATGTGCAAAAAAGAAAAGCCAAGTGAAATAAGAAATTTGGAACAAAAATGAAAGTGCATGTTTTAATGCATTTTTCGCTTGATTGTGCATGTTTCATAGTTTGATAGAGCATGAATGCATACGTATTTTGGGATTTTATAGTGCATGAAATTCTCGTTTCTGGTGATCTGGTTATGACGAGGAGAGAAATTTTATTGCATGACAATGCTATCAAACACATTTCACGGTCTACTCATCAGTGGCTATGAAATAAAAATTGGAAACTTCTGCTGCACCTCTCTTGCAGCCAAGACTTAGCACCTTCAGGCTATTGTTTGTTCGGCCACCCCAAATATTTTTCAAGAGGGCATTTCATTATGAATGAAATTTGATAGTGTAACAGTGCTTAATGGGTTCTCCAATAAGTACTGAAAAATTCAAGTGTTATGATGATCAATTGCAACATTTGGAGAATATGTGGAGAGGTAGGTCATGTTCACTTCTTTCTTGAAATTTTTCTTATTAAACACTCTCGGGAAAAAACAGGAGTTCCTTTCTTTTCAGAAAACTCTCATATTTAAATTTCACGAACACGAGAGATTTTGTCTCAAACTTTCTTATAGTAAACTGGTAACAATAACATAAGAAATAAACTTGTACGTATTTTATAAATATCACTTCACGTAACATCTGAAAGAGCAAACAATTGTAATAATATAGATTAGATTAATAATACTGAGCAAATGAGCAAAGGTTCCTTTTTTAATTCAGCATTTTATGGTAAAGTACGCAACACCATAATTTATAATAATTAATAATATTAAAAATAAATCACTGACAATACTATACCATTAAAGCCAATACAATGACAGTCGGAAAAGTCCATCATTCTATATTACCAATAATATTACATATTAAAATCATCTCATGAAGTTTAACAATATGAAAATTTTGAACACAAACTTCCGTCACAAAGATGTTAATTTATTTGGACTAGAAAAGGATACCACAAAATCATAGATAATTTCCTGTTCAACACAAAAATGTTATTCTTATTACTGGACATGGGGGTTTATCGAGGAAGTGACTGATAGTAAAGATCACCTGTCAGCAAGTTGGAAGAAATTAAGGAAGTCTAAAATATAAGAAAAAGAAACATTTAAAGCACTATCTTTAAAAAAATATCAACTCTATCAACAATATTTACAACGGAAAACAAACAGAAACACCAATGAAGGATCAGATGCTATAAATAAGATTATCAGGAGGACATTATCTGAAGTAGTAAGGAAAAGTAAGAAACAGTATGGAAAAGAAACATATACATGAATCAATGTAATAGAATCAGTTGAAAAAAAAATATTTCTGAAATACCAATATCTTACTCAAAAAACAATTGAAAACTGAAGAGATTATAACTTAAAATGTGATGAGAGTCAGGGAAATCAACTACCAGTGTTGTAATTATGTCTAAAATGGAAGTAAATGGCAAAGAAAATTATACAAACCAAAGAAATTAAACTACTTAACATTTGTTAATTTAACAATTCTTAACTTTCAGCAATTACTCATGTTCTTAAAACATTATCATCAACACAAAGTTTTGCCATGAATAATTTTAACATCATTTTACATGCAAAACAAATAGTTATCTCATATTGCTTTAATGATTACCTGTTTGGAAATACTTAATTGTTTCAAGTGCAACATATATTATTTACTCCAATAATTATAGCCAAATTTAAAACCAATACCACTGTTATTCTTAGTTTAATGATACCATTAAATATGTACAGTATCACTCATATAATGGTAACACTTCAATTGTTGATTTTTCTTCATATTTTGTTATGGCACTCATTCCAAGGTTTGAGACAAGTTTTATACACACTACAGTCTACAGTACGTCTGCCAATTAGAACTTTTTTTAGACTTAATTTCCAAATTTTCATATACAATAGTGTTTTCAGACTTAGAAATTTATTATTTACAAAGAGAAATGTGATTGGGGGATGTTTTCATTCTGCACTGCTGTAATATGTTGGAAATTACACAAAAGAAACAGAAATTTTCTTAAAAAATCTTATATAACAGATATTAATAAACTCTCTTCCTTTTCTAAAATCTATTTATTTCATAATTGCATCGTATTTTAGGAGTAATGTCATGACCAATTTGTGACTTTATTAAAACAGAAATTAAAAATTTTAACAGCTTCTAAAGACACAAATGTACCTCTATCGAAGATTTTCTGCATTTATACATATATAAATACGTGGATAAAATTAAAAATACAATCATACTTGATTAGATTATACAAAATTTTGAAAATTTATGATAATTTAAAAAATAATATCTTACAGAAAAAAAATCAACCAATACAATGAAACATATGATCTTTCTTCTCACAGTGAACTACATATATCTCAACACAAGAGTTACATTGGTTTACTGGACATGTTTTAAAGTGATTGTATTTATCATTAATGCAATGAGCAATAAAACGTAAGTAAATGTCCCATTATGAAACTTCCCATATTCAACAGCCTGGCAATAATATTCAAAATTTCTTGTGAACATGTGAGGAATGTAACTTTCAATGTTACGTACTTACCTAGATTAGTACACTCACTTTTATTATACTAGGGGCAGAAGAAATAGGCGGGTATAGTGAACCTCTCATTCACTATCCCGACTCTTACACCCCTCAGAATCTGCTTGGTGTATGGTCCTATCCAAAATAACTTACTCCTCCATTCACACATTTTGCACTATAGGAAAACTTAAAACAACAAGTAAAATAATAACGTGATTTCTAGTAATTAGAAATACCTGACTTACTGAATAATTTATTGTTTTGTTTAGTCAATTGTCCGAACACAGGTTTGAAACTCATAAGTGACAACAATAAGGCATTACTCATGAGGTACGGTAACTAAGCCAGGAGACAATGGATTATGGTGGCTAGTTCTCTTTCCCCCTCCATTGCATACATTGCTGAATAGTAACATATTACACTAATCAGACTTTAGATGTTATCATCATTTATAATATTTCGCAAGTTAGCCATTTCACATTAATAATAATTACTATAATATGATGTAAACCTAATATGATAAATAAAATATTTTGTTTTTATGTTTTTCAGAATATTGTAGGCCTATTGAAATAGTAAATATTAAATAATGTTTATACAGTTATCAACTTTGTGAATCATGAGAAAATTAAAAATTAAAGTGGAAAAAATTAATATATTTTTACTGTGTGTAGAAAATGTACATGTTGTTAAAACACAAACGAGTTTCGTAACAAAAAAATACTTATGTATTAGAAGCACACTTAAAAACGGCTTAGCTTAACAAAACAAATAACACAATAAGTATGACTAAAAAAAAAAATCGTTCTGCACACATTCTCTGAATCTTTCAAGAAACACTAAACTTGGTAAATAATGCCTTTAGTATGACTTCTGATATCAGGACTCGACTGAGACATGATAGTGATTACTTGGATGATTAGTATTCAAAAATGCTGTTTATTATTATATGTGAACAAGCTGTAACACAGTAGTATCACAGACGACCTCTTGTCAACAACCAGCATTCAACGCAGCGACAGGAAGGTCCTTTGTTCAGGTCATAAACCGCTAGAGAGTGTGGAGTGAGTAGTTTCCGCACAAAACCAAAAACTCGCCTATTTCTTTTGCCTTTACTTTACCAATCAACATACCTTTACTTTTGCACTGTACTAACAATGGTCATAGATTTTTATATACATGTTTTGAGGAATTTTGCAGTTTTTATTTTTAAATTGTATTAAATATATCATTTTTAATTAATAATGTAAATTTGATACCATCACTGAGGTTACATGTGAGTGTTTAAATGTTAAAACATTTATACAGTAAGCAGAAACTTTTTTTATTCATATGATTGTTTAATAGTGAAATCCAAAACCAGCAGTTTCCAAGAAGATTCAATCTAATTTAAGAAGTATGTGAAGTTTTATTCTACATGAAGTTTTTCAATCAATTTTCTTCCGAAATACATGATTTTCTTTCTTCTTACATTCAATAACAAATTACACTTACTTGTTTTGCTCGTTAAAATTTAATAATTGCTACATGTTTCAGAATTACTTTTATAACTTCGAGTGAAATTTTATTGCTTTGGAAAATGTTGGGTCCATACTATTACTTCATAAAATAAAATCAAGATTTAAATAAATCATCATTTTTCAAATTAGCTATTCAAATAACCAATAATGAAAAACCTACATGCGTTCATTTTTTTTTTTTTAGTAATGAATCTGAGCTTTCATTCAATAAAAAATCCAGGAATAGCTAATATTAAATGAAAAAAAAAATAAATGTTCCATCAATGATACTTCTACTTGTACAGTTTTCTAATAGAATATAAACTTGTTATAAATGTAAATACTGTAGCTGATTTTTAATTTGAAGACGAAAAAGCTGTTTTGACAATTAAATCGTATCTCAACTCTTAAACAGATGACTTTATTTTCTTCAACATGTGATTGGAAACATTGTAGAAGTTCAGCAATGAATCTGAAAAAATCAATACAAAATATATTTTTACTGTAAAATAGTGAAGCTTACAGAAAGAGAATCAAATTTACACAATTTTGAATAAAAACACCTAATTTTACAGAATCAAAATATTAGATACTGTACTACAAAACCAGAATGCCATATGGATAGGGGCAAGTATTTATGAAGATTAATTTTATCATTTGTGTTTTTTTAATACTGGTGTCAGCGAAGATTGTTGGAGATTGATTTGTATTCTTGGCGGAGATTAATGGAAATTTTAGAAAATACAATTATTTTGGAATTGGAATATTAACTCAGTATTTCCAAATAATTAAAATTAAAGGTTTGTTGTATTCTGGTAAAGGTGTGTTATGACCAGTAGACAATATTTGTTGGATTGAGATTGTATTTAACACAAATTCATTAAAAATTTAAAAAAAACTTGCAGCCCTCAAATTAACACTTTCAAATTATTGGTGAAATGTTGAATTCTCTGTCGTTTGAGTTCACTAATGTAATCAGAATCACCTGGAATACCATGTAATGTAGCCTACTTGGATATATAACAAATTCAAGTGAAAAAAAGAATCCGAAAAAAACTCAGAATATGAAATTCGCTATAAAAAACGCAATAGTAATAATTCGTGAATGTGTTCATATTTCGCTATTAGAACTCTATTTCGTGATTTGTCACGATTGTTTTATCCGCGTATTATTAATCAGAATCACTTAATTCGTAAAGATTAGTAAAAATCTACTGTAACTTATATATATTATGTCGTGATTTTCGCCATCTCCATAAATACTCGGCCCTGCATATGGATAACGCCTCCTAAAATACAGTTCATACAGAATTGCATATATGAATTTCAGCGCCTCTTTCAACACCAAAGTTAATCTCTCTCTTAATGACAGCATAGAATTATAAAATGCAGGTAGCATTCATTCGAATGGTACAACTAAAGCAATATCCTTGGTATACACAGTAGGAGATGCAAATTAAGTAACAACTTTTAAAACTATTGCACTCAAAAATAAAATCTCTATCCACGACAACAAACTACAGAGACTCAGTGAAAACTGACATAAAATACATTAGCTGACTAGCAGTTAAGGCCCCCATACTACTACCACTGTTTACCTTCACAAACGCTTGGTGCAATTTCTTCATGGATACATTAGCATTATGAGTTGTGGCGTTATTATGCTGAAATTCATAATACAACAGTTCTAAAATGACATCATGGATAATTCTTTCTTTAAAAAAGAGTCTACATGGATGATTGTTTCTTAAAAAGATCTGCACAGATGATTTTCTTTAAAAAAAAAAAGTTCAATAATTAAATAAACTATCAAAACTGGCCAAGTCACAAAATTAAAAAAAAAAAAAAAAGTTTTAATTGTAAACTGAAAGTAGCAGTGTATCTATATATAATGAAACAATAATTTGCTACAAAATCGGCCACGTCATATCACAGAGTTCTGAACACAGGGTCGTGCAACAGATTGGGCCAAGTCTCTCAGCCAGTGAATTCAAAATCAGCAACATATGTCTATTCTTCAAATCCTTATAGTTCATTTGTGCAATATAGGTAACAAAAATTGTGAAGTTTTGCACTGTTAATGACAACTCAACTTTCGGAGTTTTACATTCATTATTTACAAACGAAAGATCTTTCATTGGAATCACCGAAATTAGTTGACTGGCACGGCCTCAGAGGTCACTCGTCTTACCTGCTTTCAGTCCATGGTATTCCAAAGATGCAATGGTTAATTTTGAGGTGTTCTGCAGGATACATGAACTACTGACTACTGGTCTTCAATGACCAAACTAAGCTCTATCACCTTCATAGTTCACCAACAACTTTTTTTTTTTGGTCAAGAAAATCTTGCCACAGTAAGAATGATTACGAATACATTGCAGAATCATGAGTCGAATTTCGACTCGTAAGTAGCAGAAATCATTTCAATCGTTGATTTGAGTTCCAATGATTGTGATAGATAGCATTACCTACAGACGACCAAGAGGGAGGTGATTCAACTCTGCGACTGAGGAACTGTGGTTCATAGACTGGGCTTAGCGAATGGTTATGCCACATTTATGTTTCAATAGGTTATAATCTCTAGTAGACTTTTTAGTCTTCAAAATTTTTGTAACTTGTAGTGAAACACGTGCCTAACAGATTTAATACTGTCACACAAATTCAGATCCTTTTCCCAATTTTATTGTAGGCCATTTGTTTCTACCCCTGGACTGTGTTTTTGGGAGGATTGAAAAATAATTTAAAAAGCATGAGACCCTTACAAACCCTGATGAATATGAACTGTTATCTCACCATGGAACTGTTTATCATCTGGGTGTGGCTTGCAAATTTTATGACTGGAAATCTGAGACTGCTGATATAATGAACTCTGCTAGTGATTGGCATTTTTCTCTATGAGGCAAGGCAAAACGAATTATTATTAAGGAAACAAACAAAACACCATTTACTGTACTTGTAAGAGTTAAAGTATTCTACCACGATACTGGAAAGTATCAGAATCAATGGCTTAAATGGATCCTAACACAGTGAGTGAAGAAACTTCTCTCTCTGTATCTGAAACTAAAGACATAAAAAAAAACCTCTTGGAGAGACAATTTGGTCTAACATAGGAAGATCTTCAGTCATTGCAGTTTTACAACATCGTAAAATGAAGTTTACATTTAATATTAACTGGTGTAAGTGTTTTCACTGATCATGGGGTTCCTGTACAGTCTCTGATGTCTGTGCCAGTGGTTCATGTGAAATAAGTGAGGACTAGTTGAGAACTAAAAAAGAAATGCTTGGTATCCATCCGTAAACAGTGTCTATCATAATATCCCTACTATATCAGACTACCCACTATTTGTATGTAAGTTTCTAATGTTGTGTTTAAGTTTTAAATGATTTTAGTGAAAGAGAAAACTGTGTACAGTATTTTTCTAAGTTTTATAAAGTTTTTAGTCATATTTCATTAGTCATTTTAATGCTGCAATTTATTTTTTATTATTTAAGAAAAATAAAATGGTAATATTAAATTCGTGTAATTTAAGAAAATATTACCATTTTTCAGAAGATTTATAATAAAAAAACCGTAAATTTGTATGAAGTGGCAACAAAACTAGTCAAGTCAAAATTAAAAACAAGAAAAGAAGTATATTAATCTCGAAATAGATTTTAAATATCAAGGGAAACTAAACTAAATGTACAACAATTAATTATGTAAGAATGAAAAAAAAAAAAAAAACTTTCATAATTATCATCTGTTTGCCACTTGACGTTTTTGCTGAATACTGAAAGATTTGCCTTCTGGCTTGGCCGATTTTAATACTAGGCACCTCAATTCTATGGATACTGACAGCACATCACAACTCCTATTTTTTCATCAAACAGTGGAACCTCATTCACGATTCTTGGCCTTGTCTGCTCATCAATGTCTGTTATTACGTGATGCAATGTGGTCATGCAGATGAATTCAAGCTTCATCAGAAAACAAAATGCATTTGGGAAAAATTTCCCTATTATTAATGTTTTATAGCATCCAATTACGAAAGTAAAGTCTAGTGCATGGAATGTTTCATTGCATATTTTCAGCAGGACAAGACCACAGCTCATAACGTTAACAAAACCATGATGAAATTATGCTGCATTCATAGAGATCAAAAGCTGCAGTAATATGAGGGTTTTATTGAAAGTCAGCTGACATACATTATGCAAGTTTTCTGAGAGACTTTGTATTAACACTGCTGCATTCAAGAACTAAAAAGGTTATTTACGACAACAGAAATAGTTGATATAATATTGCTGCGCTCAAAAATTGAAGTCTCAAAGCAATAAACAACTGAATGATGACACCTATAATTTTTATAGGAGCTGTAAAAGGATTACACACATTTTTTTTTTTTTTTTTAATTTATGTAGAAGATTACTTTATACCCTTTACTCTATGTTGTAATACTAACAAGATTTCGAAAAAGAAACTAGATATTTGGTACTACAAATGAAAAAGTGGGATAAACAAAGAAGTGTACTAAGTTGGTACGTCATCTGAAAAATGAATAGGAGAAAGTTACTTCATTTGCTAACTCAAATATCTGCATATAAGGTTTTTATTAAAATATAAAAAGAGATGTAAATGTAAACTGATATTCTTCTCAGACTATCTTAATGCCAACACTACTTTTTGCATTTGCTACTTCTAAACTCGATCAAAAGTACATCTTCAAATATTAGTTTACACAAAACGATTACAAAGATGTACTTAAAATTTTCAATGAGTTAGGTTGAACTTCATCTTCAATAACTTTTCACCTCTTTGTGGATTTTTAGAAGCAATTATTTTTACTTTTCTTAATGTGAATCACATTTACTTAGTTATATGTGGCATACAAGAAGTTTCCATCCAGAAAACATTGCAGTGTAACATTTTACCAGGAGAATAACTTTTTTTAATTATTAAAGAACAATAAAAAAGTTTATCTTGTGAAAATAAGTTTTAAAAATGCTCTGCACTCCATTTCTAATGTAAAAACAGTGTACACGTTTTAAAGACTATGTATGCAAAATCAAATTAAACACAATTTTATATTACCAGTATTGCTATATGTGTAGAAGAACTATGGTAAAGGTATATTATGCATTCCAGTTATTGAATTATCTTAAAGCTATCATTTTATAAATCATAAATTTTGCTTCAGTTTTCAATAAGTTTTTTAATCTTTTGCTTATGTGTTAACTGATTACAAGATTACAAATTTATTAAGAATATTAATTATTTAAACGTGTGTAAAATATCAGCAAATGCCAGGTGCTCTGAAATTAATGTGTGTGTGTGTGTGTGTATTTTTTTTTTTTTCCCAGTTGACATTCTAACAGTGACAACTATTATCATTCAAACTGCTCTTTTCAATCCTCATTTGTATCATGTAATAACGGAATGTCAAGGAAATTTAAATATATCAGAGAAGATTTTATAAGGGCTCTTCTAATTGCAAATAACCATGTGATTCTAAAGAACTGTCAATCTGTCTGGAGTTGGCCACTTCTTTTTTACACTTTTGACCCTGCACACTGAACGAAATTAATATCGCAAAAACTAAATGTGTTGTTGGAACTTTCTCAACCTAAGAAATATTATGCCTTGTAGCTGAACTTTCAAGTGGCACTTGCATGTCCAACTCAATCCAGAGAATTGTTAAGTCAGCCACTTCACTGAACTGAATAATAATGCTAAGCTCTTTTTTTTCCCCCCAGCATGTTTCGACCATATCACAGTGAAGTTCCTGTTTTATTTAGTAGGAAAGGATGCTTGCAAAATTAAGAGAACTTTCATATTCACTACTGCTATGTTTATAGGATAAACATTTACACAAAATCAGTCACATGTACAACATTCATTACAAATTTTGGTGAAAACAATGAACTGGATAAATGAAACATGTAAAAACAAAAAATAATTTTAGATTACAGTATAACAATTACTTTTTATCTATAATAAAAGAAAATTACAATTATCGAAGGAGTGCCAGTTAACACTATATCCATGGAAGTCAATGACAAACTTCAAATGAATTTTCTTCTCATATTTAGGGAGTCCAACCTACATTCGGGGCATTCCATGTCAAATCAACACAAAAAAGTGGACTTTTCAACCCGACCACCTCAGATTTTCATTAAATTTGGTGGGATGGTAAAGAACCTTAAGTTAAGTAATTATGTAAAATTTTAGCCCTCAATAATGCACGATATCCCTACAGCAATTCTGTCAATACGAGAAAAAATGTAAAAATGTCGCATACTATGTCAATAAAAATAATTCATAACTTCTCTTCTAATTGAGGTAGAATCTTAAACTTGGGCTTATTTTAAAGCTAAGGGATCATACATTTCAATAAAAATAGGTTTGCATCAAAGTAATGAATTCTTTATTGAATGGTCACGTGAAACACATTTTAACATTAAATATCTGTAAATGCGGGACATAAATTATTTCGCGAAAAATGTATGTTATAGAGGTAAGAGTATTCTCACCTTGGTGTAAGTTTCATTTTGGAAACGTTTCAGGAATATCAGTAAAAAAAATACATCAATGTATTGGTTTGTAGCACTTAAACCCGTCTTACACCAACACTGCATGCGCGCGAGTTCGTACTTGTCTGATAAGCTGCGTCGTAGATCTGTCAGGCCGTCATGAGTGGCAGTTTATACAGTCTTCAATTTATACAAAACGTGCAATCTGTTTCAAGTGCAGTGTCGTTAGTTTTCGTAGTATGTGGTAGTTTTGTGGGATGTAATGGAGTCGCGTTTTAAGTTATAGGTCTATGTTTGCTGCAATCCCTTCGAGAAATCAAGGCATTGTAATTAGAGGAAAAATTTAAAAAGTGTTATATCGTGGATGCTTAATGTATTTCCTGATTTAAAACAGGAACAAAAGGTGTGCGCTATGTATCGCAAAGAAATAAAAATATAATATAATGCTATTACGCAGAATCCTCATAATGACTCTAGTAATGAAGAATACGTCGACTCTACAGCAAATGTAAGTTCATTAAATACAAGTCTTTTTGGCCAAGGTGTGTTCCTTATTAAACAAGAAAGGCTACAACAAGAGAAATGTAAGAGACAGAAATTTGAAAATATTGTAAAAGACAAAGTCTTCAATATTAAAGATGCCGAGGAACCAGGACCTTTCTGATTCTGAAATTTTGTCTCAGTTGCAGGAAAATTTTCAAAATTCAGGTAAAAGTGAGAAAATCACCATTTTAACACTACTACCTAAAAGCTGGAGCGTAAATAATATAAAAAAGAGTTTCTTTCAGCTTTCGAATACATAATTCGGAAAGCCAAAGTCCTGGCAAAGGGAAAGGGAATTTTGTGTTCGCCAAATCCGAAACCTGGAAAACCCTTGCTCGCAGCTGTTGCTGGTAAAGTTAAAGAATTCTGTTGTTCTGACGAGATAAGCAGAATGATGCCTGGTAAGAAATATTTGTTGTGATTAAAGAATCAGGGAGTAAATCACATGAGCAGAAATTAATTATATGCAGTGTTTAAAAATTCTAACCCTGACCAAGAAATTGTATTCTAGCTGGAGTAAGTGGACTATACTGTCTGTGTTTGTGTCCTTATCAGAATGTAAAACTTATGCCGGAAGCAATTTATTAAAGTTTCAGGTCTACATGGATTTCAAGAAAATTTTTCTTTATACTTTCCAACTTAACATTTCTTGGCTACTATGGGTGCAATCTTCCTCATATAAATTGCTTGTTCAGGAAATGTACAGGATGTCCTGAACCATTCAAAATAAGAGAGGGTTTAGAGAAATGTTTCGTATAAAACTTCGTGAATCAGTGACCTACAAGCAGTGGATGACGACTGACCGATCAACGCTTGAGACTATAATGAAACCCACAGACAAATTTTTCGACTGTCTCTTGGAGAAACTTGGTGATTTACTGACTCACTCATTTATATCATCTGGACAAAGTAAGTTTCTACGTGATATGAAATCATTTCTACAGCCATGCCTGCTTATTGTGTTATGCGACTTCGCTGAAAACTATTATTTCGTAATCCAAGATGAAATTCAGTCATATCACAGGACTAATGTGCAGACAACCATTCATACTTTCGCAATATATTATAACGAATCGTCATCCGATACAGTCTCTATTAAAAATCTGGTAATAATTTCACACTGCCCGAAATATGACACTACAGCTGTACATCTGTTTCAAAAATATCTAATGGAGTCATTAAAACAAACATCTGTAATTCACCACAAAAATTATATATTTCTCCGATGGATTCTCTGCTCAGTATAAAAATAGAAAAAAATTTCCTGAACCTCACATTACATGGAGAAGATTTTGGATTTCCAACAGAATTGCATTATTTTTGCATATCGCATGGCAAAAGACCTACGACGTTGTAGGTGGGACACTTAAAAGGTTTGCGGCTTGTGCTAGTTTGCAGAGACCATCCGATAATCAAATAACTACACCTGGGGAATTGTACGACTGGACAAGGGATCATCTCCCAAACATTATTACCGTTTATGCGACTAAAAAAGGTTATACCGAAGAGGAAAAAATGCTTGCTCTTCGATTTGCAAAATCCACCGCAGTGCCTGGAACACAAGTTTCATACAGTCTTGCTGTTTAGGATGGGTATTATACTTGCTAAGCAGTTTTAAAAGGCAGCTAAAACAACGCAGCATCCTGTCTGGAAAGATGATCAGGCTATTTCATCTCAGCAATGAAAGGTAAGCATTTCTTACAGAACTTCAGGTTTAACAAAATCCATGTGACAATAATTTATTTCAGGTAATAATTAAAAAAATTCGAATTATGTACTACATGTTAAATTACATAGTGACATTCAAGAATATGATCAAATATAATTAAATACAACGAATGTGTGGGACATAATTATCGCGACTTATACGGTTAGCTTACACTTGCTGTGACATAATAATTTTTATCTTTGTAACCTATGATGATTCCAAGTTGAAACTTATCAGTTCATTATATCACTAATTGAGGCGTACTATATATTTTTTTCATTAAAATAGAACCCCTGCATTTTTAAATATGAATATATGAAAATTGTTTCACCATGTTTTTTTTTTTTAGTGTAATTGAATACATGCAGAAAACAATATAAGCAATAAAAACTATCACATATTAAGAATGTATCACCCAATTTTTGTAAATTTATCTGGAGACGTTGTTGAGATATATAATTTTAATTGAAGCGGCGTGCTTACAAAAATGTGATTTTTCTTCATGTTTGAAACGCCACTGACAGAAAACGAAAAGCACAGGACATATGAAACTCGGCAGTTTTAGTTAGCGCGGCATGTAAAACAAACCCTCAAAATTTGAAAGAAATCTGAGTCGATCGGGTTGGGTGCCTTGTTGATTTGATATGGAATGACCCATTCTACTTGATCGTAGTCAATTAGATTTATGTCTTCAACCTCTGACCATTTAAGTTTCGTATCTCTACAATGTCAGTGAAAATTAACGTGAAATCCTTCTCCCTTCACCTTTATTGATTTGCGGTCCTCAATGCTACACTGATATCAGGATAGTTGTCTGATATCTTAATCCATGTAGGTACAGCAACAAAATAATTCGTGTGATATATAGTACAAATAATAATGAGAACATAAAACGTACAAGGGATGTAATCAAGCAGGTGGCTGCCTCTAGACTGGAATTACATTCCAAATGATCTGTTAAATTAACAACTTTTTAACTTTCCTGTGTTAATATTGAAACTATTATAGTTTGTTACATAAATTACTAGTTTCAGCAGGAATGTACACCACTTTCAGATCATTAAGGTAAAAAAACCACAAAAGTTTCAATATTAACACAGTAAGATAAATTTAACAGATCATTAGTGATATACATGTGTGAAAACTGTGTAATGAAGAATGAATATCCAAACTTCATTTTAATGTATTATAACCAAGTGTTAACTGTTGTTACTATAAATGGATTAGGATAAAATGTAGCAGCAGTGGATAATAATGAAGTGAATATGATATATAGAACACGCTCATATAATTCAAAGTTAGACATACAAATTTTAATACAAACTTTTTGTTTGGTAATTTTAATTCACTATCATAAAAGCCTGTATTGTTACGAGAAGTTATCACTAAAGCTGAGACATGTAGGACTGCAGGACAATATCAAGTTAACTGTATTGCGATGTTTGTCGAAGGTAAATAGTATGAAGGGGTGGGGGAGTGGTTGGGTACAGGCATGCGACTCGGGCAACAGAACACATTTACGCTGTGTAGTGAACAGACCTCCAGGGTTGTATTATCTACCTTATGTAACGTATAATATTTATAATGGCAAAATCATCAAGTATATGAATAGTAAACAGGTTGATGGAGGAATTAGATACACAACATTTTGCAGTAAGTGGGGTAAATATTCTATGAACTTTATGTAGCACAGAAATTGAAGGTAAAAGATGTAAATTCGTAACACAACATTGTAACACGAAAAACATAAAACACAGATGACAGTTTCAACTGAGGAAGGACAAGAATCGCATTTAAGTTTGAATTAAATGTGTACCACACAAAAATATTTTTTTTACGATTTATGTAAAATGATGGTATGTGTAAATAACGTTGAAAATACACACTTTAGAAGCTTTATGCGGAAATACGTGAAAAGGAAACTCCCTAGTCAATCAACTTTGCAGAAATACTATACACCGAAATGCTATTATAATGTTATACCTATCTCGCATACGACTAAGTATAGGAGATAGTAAAATATGTATTTCATTAATGAAAGCACAGATGCCACTGGACAATTTGTTCCAAACGTCGTTACGGACATTCTTCCACCACACAAACCCAATAAAACTTTTTTATTAAACTCCGAAATTCTTGAGAAAGTGGATCATTTAAATATAATCAAAGTTTTGAAACGCCTATTACCCTCTTATGGCCAGACAAAATAAAAAATGATAATGTATAGTTATTTTCATCACAGATGCTAGCCTATATGTTAAAAGTTCGTAAGGAACTTCAACTACTTTAGCCGAAAGTTATCCTAGCCCATGGACTACATCAAATAGTCGAAGAAGATCGCTCTTGCTACAGTGATGTGAACAGTTTCATATCGAATGTCAAAGAAATATGTTTAAGGCACTAGGACGGGTTATTAAATTCAGTGAAATATCTCCTGGAGCCCCTCTACAGCTGCAACCCGTTGTAATTAGATGGTGGACATGGCTGGATGCTGCAGTCTATTTTGCTACACATTATAAAAGGGTTGAAGACGTAATCAAAACGCAGGTAGTGTTTACTGCAACAGACTCGAAAATCCAGTAATGATGACATGACCTGAGCTCCAGTTTATTTGTCATGTGAGTATACACCTTATTTTCTGTTGTTTACTCTATAGGACAGCGTACAGAGTCTGTACACTGACCTCCCATGCTCTCTTTACTTGCTATGCTATAGTTTGGGTGCACGTAACTTAACGACAAACGTCCTAGATGTCTCAGCTTTAGTTATCACCCAATGCAATGCGAGTGAAATCTAAATATTCACAGCAAATTTGAGATCGCATTGTTAAATGTCATTTGAAAAGAATTATTAGAGATTTATTATGCTAACTACAAGGTGGCCAACTCTAGACGAACTGATGGTAAAGATACTTTATGGCAGAAATTGCATGTGCTACATAAATCTGATCATTTTTCAACCAAAATTTAAGTATTTCGTACATCTAAATAGGTCAGCAATTTCGATTATCTAAAATGTTAATTGAGTCAATGATAAAAGTCTTAGTTTGAGATTTAAACTGCTGAAATTTAGTTATGGGGGACAATTAACAGAAAAATTACTTTGTAATTGTAGTACAGAAAAAGTTTTAAAATGTAATCGAATACTAGCAATGTCGTCTGTCACACACTAACTAAACAGAATCTTCCGTGTTGTGATTCTTCAAACAGCAGGATATAAAACAATTGAAAGAATAAGAATGAAAGCACTAAATCACATATATAGTTGACTTACAGAAGTTAAAACAATATTAACAAAATTAAGTGGAACAATGAGAGAATTCAGTAACTCCGATCCCTCAACAACACTGGTCAACAGCCAAAATGTATCGGAGATGAAATTAGTAATTTCTTACTAGTGAAAATGACCTTCATTTTAGTAGATTAGTTCTCATTTCGATTTTACATAGCGTTTTTGCTCGAATTTCACGAGATGATATTTATTTACATTTTATACATTATTTATATTTATATGTATGTCGATAAACACATAGTGTAATAACACAGTAAGAAATATATAAATACACAGTGTATACATTTATAAATCAGTTATCACACAATTACAAAATTTGGATATTATAGTCCCATCACTCTAATTTCCGGCAGCCAATCACGTTGTAGGTCGGCTACATTTAAATGTGTGCGTGTTGTGTTTCGCTGATGAAGATGTTAAGCATTTCCTAAAGCTGGATAAATACTTAATAATATAATCGCCCGCCATTTTGGCTCTTTTGTTGGCATAAAGCACACGATGTTATTTGCCGCTCAATTATTTGCTGAATTACAGTGCATTTGATTTGTTATCATAAGAGCTAGACCATGATAATGTTTAACGGTGTGGCAAACAGATCCCTCATCTGGTAGCTCGGCAACGAAAGAACAAAAATGGCGAACGATACTACCTACCTAGACTTTATAGAGCCTTGGCTTCCTAAGACGTAAGCAAAGAGGAGAAGTCACGCCGGGAATAACAGTGTCGTGACTATAATATGCCAAAGAGAGATATTTTACCAAAATAATATTAACAGCATTGCATATTATCTGGACTTATGAAAAACTATGTAAACGGTATGAGTAGAGATGGAGAAGCTTTTAGGTACCTCTTTCATATATTGCCACGACTCAGTGATTCTAAAATCAAAGAGGGAATCTTCATAGGTCCACAAATTAGAAAGTTAATGTTTGATGAACATTTTCATGAACTTCTAACAGGCAAGGAGAAAATCGCTTTGGAATCATTCCAGTTAGTTCTATATAATTTTCTTGGAAACAACAAAG
This sequence comes from Periplaneta americana, assembly GCF_040183065.1. Classification (NCBI taxonomy): domain Eukaryota; kingdom Metazoa; phylum Arthropoda; class Insecta; order Blattodea; family Blattidae; genus Periplaneta; species Periplaneta americana. The sequence goes on along the minus strand of NC_091125.1, from coordinate 12,211,429 downwards.
CAACAAATTACAGGGAATTAGTGGACAATATGCTAATGGCATACAATAGAATAGGGTGCAACATGTCTCTTAAAATGCATTTCCTCCACTCCCACTTAGACTTCTTCCCTGACAATCTCGGAAAAGTAAGTGATGAACATGGGGAATGTTTTCACCAAGATATTACTACTCTAGAAAGAAGATGTCAGGGTAAATGGAGCACTATACAATGATTGCTCATTATTGCTGGTCAGTAATAAGGGATGCCCCAGAATCAAAATACAGAAGAAAGGCTAAAAAACCACGTCTGTAAAGTATGCACTTAATGTAACATAATATTTAAAATTTATAGAATTTTGGTTTTTATTGAATATCTTTTCTTGAACATCTTTTGAACTAGGCCTGATAAAAAAATTCAATGACATTTTCGGAATCAGCACATCAATTTCCATAAGAATCAGCTACCTTAACCTCGGAGGTACGAAAAAAACATTTACTTGTTATTTGATGTCGAATGAGAAAATCATTTGTAATATATTATAAAGTTCAAAATATCTTGAAAACAAAAACCATCTAAGCATTTTCGTTATTTTCGAATTTAGAAGGTAAAATTACACTGCAACTGATTGGTTTTATTTCCAATACATGCAACTTGTTAAAAAATTTGTTGACCAGTGTAATCTGTGGATCGGAAGAGTACAATATACCTAAACTCTGTGCAAGATGAGATGAAGTAGTAGTTTCGATTGGTGATTATATTGGACATATGAAGAAGAAAGTATGCATTTCAGTGTATTTTAAATTGATGCAGTCTATCTGCAAGAATTTAAGAGCTGTTGTACAAGAAAAAAAAAAAAAAACAACGAAATTGCATATGCAAAATCACACACTGTACTTTAATAAGTTTCCAAACATATGTGACAAGTTAAAAACATTAGAATATCAACAATACAACTGAAAATTAACAACACTATGCTTTGTTTAGACAAAATACTGTACCATTCACGTAATCAAAACTGACAATCATTCTAATGTAACCAGTTTGTGTCATCATGCAGAGAGAGATTCTATAATATATGGGTATTACTTAATTTTCTTTTAGATTTTGAATAATGAAATTTCTACACGAGATATATATGTATAAAATCACTAACTTCAAATATTCTCTTCAATAAATAAACATATGTACAGAGTTTACTGGTTAATCAGTACCACTGCTAGTCTGTCCGGCAGTACTAATGAAGCACATATGTGGATATGCCCGCTCAATTTGGTACACTTCACTTGCAGTGATATGGCAGATAATTTGGTCCAGTAATAATCAGTTATTTACAAACATAAATATTTAGACATCTCCAATACCAAGTAGATACATAATGTGTTACCAAAAAGGAGTTTATTGCAGTCTGTCGGCTACAGTCATAACAGTTGTGCAGCTGTAACTGGTACAAGAGAACACTCAGTAAACCAGAGAGAAAAAACCAATCCCAATTTGTGGGTGGCACCGACATATATATTGGTTTCGTAATGTACTCGAGATAACAGTATTAGTCTGTAGTGCACATTTTTATCACATGTGTGCACATATGTGGTCCATTTGATTCATTATTACAATTGAGTCTCATTTAGACTAATAAAAATTCAAACCTTCCAGGACACAAAAATTTAAAATTCGAATCGATCTAATGTCAATCTTCTTTTAAAATATGGAGAATGTGGAAGAGAATAGCCGATACTAAATACTGGTGTGTTGAACCCAACTTACTACTGCACTGAACCACCATTTGAACATAGATAAGGGGTATACAGAACAACTACAGGATAGCTACAAGTTGTGAAGTGTGCATTTATTCTGTCAACTACTCAATATCTTAAATTAACACCAATGCTCGTAAAGTAGAGTGAATATCCTGAAGTAAACATTTACAGATTATGTACAAATGACCTTTCTCCCCCTAATCTCTGATAATTTTGAATTCAAGTATTATTTTACAGAAAAAAATGCAAGATAGCAGGGAATAATACTAAGTAGTCTTACAGATGTTCAAATGAGGTGCACAGTCAAGACAATAAGATGAGTGAACCTGGGTGTAACACGACCAGCAACATTCAGTTCTTGTGGTACAGCACGGTTTAGTAGCATAACAGCATGTTCACTCAGCAGCGCCAGTTCACCTCGTGCTAAAAATGTTTTAACATTTATTGCAACCACACAAACATCATACCGCTATCAATCCTGTACAACCATTAGGACAGTAAAAATAAAACTTATAGTTTTAACCGTGTCGTTGTGTTTCTTGTTTATAAATGCATGACACTTTTTAAGTCACTTTTCTATGTCTACCTTCAGGATTCATGAAGCAAGATATTTGTTGCGCTGTGAATGTCATTGTTTGCACTGCGCAAGGCACTCAAAACTCGTGCACGCTCAAATCCCATTTCCATTAAAGTCTGCACTTGTTCTTCTGATGGCTGTACATTGTTTTCTGAAATAGGCCAGAAAATGAATTATTTTCGATCAATTATAACATTAAATTTGAAACCACAAATCTACTGCAGTAACAAAAATTAGAAACACGATAAAGTACAGTAAATTAAATACAAAAGCTATATACAGGTACTTCCAGTGGGTTCTACTGCAAGTAGCACTGAAATTGTAAGTCACCTGGTAAAAAAAAAAGTGTCACGAAGGTGACATACTTTCTGTTTATACATTTGATTTGTTCCAGAATAATTCAGTTCTTTTATCATATTGTGAATTATAGTATCCCTTATATACTTTGTTTTCTTGAACCTATACGAAATTATTTAATATGCATCCAAACATGATGATGAACTCTCATTTTCTGGGTTATACACAAAGGGCATTCTCAATAATCTCAGAAATAAAACATTTGACTTCATTTATAAAATAACTGTATGATGTAAATAGACATGTACAATTTATTTTCAGAAATTTACATAAAATAGGCATTTGCATACTGTAATCATTCCTATTTACGAAAACCGATACAGTAAAACCTCTATAAGACGTGCCTGCTTATTATGCTATCCCATGATCAGAAACAATTCTGCTTATAATTATTCATTTCCTGAAGCATAAGGAATCTGGAGACATAATATGTTACTCATTTCATTTATGTCTTCATTATATGCAAAAATGTTTACAAGAGATATCAAATTCACCATTCATGTTTCTGATTTCAAATAAGATACATTAATTTAGATGTCTCATTCAAACGCATCTAGTGATAACAATATGGAATAAAGATCCAGTGGGGATGTGTTAGGCTTGCTGGAATTATTTGAGGAAAGAGACAGGCCCAAAAATGAAACTTATTTTCAACATATTATCCCTAGGTACAATAACAACAAATTTATTATTTTCATGTAACCCGCCATGTAGCAGAGGATCTCTTTCAACAATCTGAAGTATCGCAATATTTTAATTAATTGATTCTGCTGTCATAAGTTCAAACACTTATCTAGATGGCAGTGGATCCAACCAGTTTGAAAATGCGTTCTTACAGCTGAAATCACGGATGGTTTGAAATTAGTTTTCAAACCAATCATGCGCAATAGGTGAGGTTGGAACAGTTTACAAACAGTTCTCAAACCATCACAAACTTGCTGTACGAACAAACCTAATAAAATCGGACGTTCGAAGACAGTCTGTTCCTAAATGTTGTTGAGGGAAGAATTGAAGAAGCAATTATGGCAGAATAAAAGATAAAAAAGCAATTTTAGCTAGATGAGAAGAGAAAAAACATTGGAAAAGTAGATAGAGGAGAAAAGAAAAGTGAAGTCGCAAGGAAATATGGCATAAGTGCATCGACACTTCAACATTTCTCAAAGACAGAGTAAAAATTGAGAAAAGTATTGAATCTGATGCCACTGGACCTCAAACAAAAAAGAAGTCAAACTGTCAAATAATACATATTACCACAGTCTAGTACAGTGTTTCTCAAACTTTTCTGAAGTGGAGACCACTTTTTAAAGTCAGAACAGTTCTGCGGACCACCTTACTCTTGTTCCCTTCGAAAGCAAATTTATCACTTTCGTAGCATATTTTAATGCCAATATACTTATATTTTAAAATAGAATTAAGGTTTGGTACTCTGGTCCTCTGTTATGAATTCGGGTTGTCCCTGGCTGGGTTACAGGCGCAGCGCCAGATGTGCAGGGAAAAGATGTCGAGAAACACCACGTATATAGTGTTTAAATCCCTCTTTTGCTGCTGAGAGTAGAATGGGAAGTTGATAGACGGGTAGGGTAATAAATTTCATAAAATGCAGTACTGGGAGAAAAAGTGAAATTCGATTGCCATGTGTCATTTCCAAACTCTGAGATTTTAAACTATAGTGTGATACGGAATTCGTTTGAATTTTATTTTTTCTTCTGTCTTTTTTGAAGGACCATAAGGGCAGACCTCGAGGACCAAAGGTGGTCTGCGGACCATAGTTTGAGAAATGCTGGTCTAGTATATACAGTCACGAAGCTCAATACTTAATAAATATGCATCCATAGATAGTTGTTAACCACCAGGATCGCTACTATCGCTCATCACAAACCCTTTCCCTAGCAGACAATAAAATGTTTCGATATTGTGTTCTTTTGAAAAAGGTTTATTGTATATTATTTTCATAAAGTATATATCATATTTTATAAACTCACCTTCCTGGATCTTTTGTAAGAAGGATAACTCTGACCTCTTTTTCTTACAATTTACAATTTTCTTACAATTAAAACATCTCCTTGTCCCATATTATTATTCAAATTATTGCATTTTAGCCATTTACAGTTATTACAACCGATAAACATTTCACAGTTTACACAACTTTTCACAACAATGCAAAATACGGCACAGTCAATGCCTTTTTGAACTAGACCAGGCCGTAATGTATGTTCGGGTTTTCTATTTCACTGTATGGAGCTCAGTGAAATATTATATTATAACTTTATTGCGTATCATTGTTAAGTTATATTTAGTGTAATGTGTCTATAAGTTCCGTTTACTTCTTGTTGCATGATATGTTGCAAAAATAATTACATAACTGTGTTATTCTAATGTGAAGAGAATGTTAGTCATAATCTGTTCGCATCAACATTTTAAGTTTAGAATGGAAGCTATTTTGAGGTTTAATAAAAAAGAATTTATATTGTGATTTTAATTTAGCAAATCTACCTTCCTTAAGTAGACAGAAAACTTACCATACCATTCCTAGGAAATTAGTGTACGTATGATTGTGTTACTTCGTCTCTTAGGTAGTAGATAAATACAATAATATTAAACAATTGTAGTATTAAAATACAGGCAAATTGAATGTGAGGGGTATCATACATAACATTATTCTTAATTATAATGTATAATTGCGAATATAGGAATATAAGTTAAATATAGTAAACATAACCTATAATTTCCATATGAATGGCAGGGCATTGGACACCACTAAAATTAGACAGAAAGGGGCAACTGGTACAGTAAACATAATCTATAATTTCAACATATCTAACTATCCGTGCGGTGCAACTGAAAATTATTGAATCATGCCTAAATATGTGTACAAGAATTTCGCAATATTAAATAGAAATAAAGGCAGGTATTACACATACGAACAACGTAAATTTCACACCAAAAATATTACACCTTAACTCGCAAGTGAATTATGTCTGAAGTGTCTCATAATCATTGTTTTAAATTTTATTAATGCAATTACACTACATTTTAGAGAAACATATGTTACTGTTTATGCATTTCAACTAATTTATACTGTATGGTTGAAACGCCACCCTTCGTGATCGGGTTAAGTGAGCCACATGGTCTGCTTTACAGCCTTTATTAAATCATGATGACAGTGGCACAGTCTATTGTTCCCAGTACTCACAGCACTCCAAGCAGCTAGCAATTATCGCGAGAAATGCAAAAAATCATCCCAAGCTTCGTGACTGTATACACTAGACTGTGGTATTATCACAATCTAGTATATACAGTCACGAAGCTCGATACATAGTAAATATGCATCCATAGATAGTTGCTAATGACTAGGATCGCTAAGATCGCCTCATTACAGACAATGCGAAATAATACTGGCACAGCCTATTGTTCCTAGCACCCTCACAATTCAAGTTTCGTGACTGTATATACTAGACTGTGGTATTACTATATTAATCTCAAAGGTAATATTTCGAGTGATCGATTCAGAACCCAATCTCGTAGATCGTAATATTTCGAGAACTTGATTTGACAAGATGGCTGCAAATGTAACAACACCTAACCTATATAACTCTATTCAACATACTTTTTCCTCTGTATAACTTAATTTTTGGTCCTAACAAGGCCATGATGAATGACAAATATTGTAAAATATGCAAGAATAATTATTCAGTTGTCGAATATGCATAATTATCATTATAGTACCGATTCTTACTGAAGTTGCAATATAATATGAATATACAGTATGACCTAACCCAGGTGAAGTATCTGTTATTTCATATATGGAAAAGAATTTATAGTCAAATTTAATCAATTTTCGGTTTAGCGAAATTTCACTATAACGAAAATAATTACAGTACCCTCTCACATTCATTATACTGGCATTTCACTGTATCAACATTAGAAAACAGTCAAATTCTGTAATGTGCAATTGTGATAGTCCAGCATCAATGATATTTTTCTCCGATTACAATAATTTCTGCCCAAGATACACACTTAAAACATGGATAACCAATAAAAAATTTTCAAACTGGGTTTGTATTTTATACACACGGAGACACACCAACCACACAGTGAAGACAATGCAGATTATTAATTCTTCTGTTCACAGAAATATTCCCAGGACCCCAGTAGAGAGAAATAGGCTTAGTGCATGCAATGTGAGATGTGAGACCTTAGTGCCTGCGCTCATGTTGAAAAAATCTTGTTTATGTGTGTGATTTTAGCAAGCAGGCTTTAGTTTCTTTGTGTGAAATGATTTGCTCAGTTCTGATTAATAAAATATAAATAAATAGCTAATTCCTTTAAGAAAAAAGGCAAAAATACTCCTTATTACTTGTACTATTCATTATTACTCCCAAATAAGTATATCTAAAAATCTCTGAAATAAAATAAATGTATTTCAATTTAAGAAGTTCTACAAATAGCAAGTTACATAATTTTTTTTAAATTATGAATTAGCACAGAAAGATACAGTTTCCTTCAAGGCATTTAATTTTATTTTGCAGAAACAAAACAGTATTTCACATTGTCAGAAGTTCCTCTACCTTTCGAAGCTAAGTCAGGCCTATTACTGTCTCTAAAGTACTTTCAGAATAAGAAGGCATATAAGGCGGAGCTAGTTCAGGCTGATCTAGCTCGACTAGCCAGTAACAGTGAAGTGGTGTTGCCTAGTTAAATCATCGCGAAGTCTCGCTGAAGCATCGCGTATTAGTTTCTTTCTTGCATGCACAATATTTATGGCTAGGAATGAATTTTAAGCTGTGCCATTCGATAGAGCTCCGAATTCTGAATCCAACTGTACAAGAATGGCAATTGTATGTCAACTGGCTTGCATGTTATCGCTTTAAGACTAAACAGAGATATCCAACCTAGAGCATACAACATATTTTGCTCTAAAGTCCCTTTCTGTAAACGAAGATAGATTCTGTTTATTTTCAAATTCAGAGGTGGACTGTTTTCTCTTGTGTGATGTGTAACTTACTGTAACAATGTCTCTTGAAGAAATTGTAAGTGGCTTTGGTATTTCATCTGTTATATACAAAAGGATAGTCCTACAATCACAGTATTGTATTTTCTGTATTATAATTTTTCTGAAGAATTAGCTTATGATACAGTGCGTGTCAGTTTTTTAGAAACAAAGAATCTGACTGCAGAGGTATGTGATTTAGAAGTACATACGTTATCTCGTATTCTCAGACAGGGCAAATAGGTGGTATACTGTACCTGTATTTACCTCTCCTGGAAAATAACGCAAAACGTGTTAATTATTTGACGATTTTTAGAATCGTGTATTACTTCATTGTACGATATTTTAAATAGACTATATTAGTAAACATAAACATTCCTGCCTCTTTTTCGATGAACCATACGAAGAGTATTAACAACATTCTTGCTTAAAAGCATTGAAAACTTTATAAGATGAAGCAATTTAATTACATTTCACTTTTAAAATAAACACAGGCGGTCCACACCTGTGGAGTAACGGTTAGCACGTCTGGTCGCAAAACCAGGCAGGTTCGATTTCCAGTTGGGGCAAGTTACCTGGTTGAGCTTTTTCCGGGGTTTTCCCTCAATCCAATATGAGCAAATGATGAGTAACTTTCAGTGCTCAACCCCGGACTCATTTCACCAGCATTATTACCTTCATCTCATTCAGATGCTAAATAACCTAAGATGTTGATAAAGCGTCGTAAAATAACCTACTAAAAAATATAAATAAATACAAGAATGCTAGAAACGAGGAGATTTTATAATTCCAAAACTCAGTTTCTATTTTAAAAACCTTGCGTTGTATATAATAATGTTACATTATATACCTTTTTCTAATATACAAATTTATCTTCAATATATTAACTATATTATTGGTTTAGGGTTTTCATATTCACTTATATAGAACTACTTTCACTCGTAGGCTTATACTGCCCAGGCCAGAGTGATAGAACATAGAACCCTGGACCTCTAGGTGGGTATAAGCTTGAGGTTTAAATGAAATTAGATAGGCTTGATTTAACAAAGTAAAAGAAAGTAATCTTCAATTTCAGTATGAGTACTGAATTAGGCCTACAGATATTCTTATAGCCGGATTCTTAGCCAGACTATAGAATCCTGGGCCTTTAGATACGTAAAAGTTATAGAATAAAATAAAATTAGATAGACTTAGTTTAACAGAGAAAAATAAAATAATCTACAGTTTCAGTATGAATACTGAATTATGTATGATCACATATTATGCTTACGTTACATTATAACCAGATTCGTAACAAGAATATAGAACCCTGGACACCTAGGTAGGTATAAGCTTGAGAATTAAATTAAATTATATAGGCTTCATTCAGAAGAAGAAAAATAGAATACTTCTCAACTTCAATATCAATACTAAATTACGTATCTACAGATATGTTTACATTTTATTATTGCTAGATTCGTAGGCTACCCCTACAAACAAACTTTATTTCATCTTTCCTCTGGAGAAATAAACAATAATAAATTCAACATTTTTGTACAAGGAAGTCTGAACATTTGGATAACTTTTGTCGCCCTCAATTTTTTCAGGAGAGTATTTCCACATGTCAGATAGTGCAATACAATATGCAGCATTCTTTTTTTAAAATTAAGACATTCTTTGTCTGACATTAGCATAGTAAATTTCTACATATGTCACTTTATTTCGAAAGTTAGTGACTCCAAAATCTACTGATCTGTGAAGTGAAGAAGTACTAAAGATTGGGATGAAAATTACTTCAGTAAGAGTAATTATATTTAAACATTACACATAAAGAAGGAACAGGTCTTGACCCGCCGCTCGCTGCAGCCAGGAGTGACTGATAGTTTCTGTCCTTATCTGTTGTCTCTGTCTTCCATATCTCGTGGACCGTGCACTGTGTGACAACGTCGTACTGTTGCTAATACTCAATTGGCGTAGGCCATATGCCTTCTTATTCTGAAAGCGCTATAGCCATCTCCTTTTAGGCCTTTGAGGAAGTCAACGACCTCTTGGTGTAATGAGAAGATTAATTTGGGAAACCTAAGGTTGCTCATTCTAGCCACATGATATTTCCATTGAGTTCTGAGTTCTATAACTATGGATGTATTGCAAAATTGGTTCAATTCCAGCTCCTGGAGTATGTCTTCATTTCTTCAATGGTCTAGAAGTGTATATCCTGCTGTCCATCTCATGAAACACATATCAGCACATATCAATCATCCATCTATTTTTCTAAGTGTTCATGCTTCACTACCATAAAGTAAGATCAGACGAGCTAAAATTTTGAAGATATTAAGACTGGTATGTCGTTGAAATTGTGATGGTTTGAATATTTGATTTATTACAGCAGTAATTTTAATAAACTTTAAAATCTTTAGTGATACCGTAAAGTGGGGCGACTTTGAACACCGAGGTGACTTTGAACAGTAATTTAGCACCTTTCTAAATTAAATGCTGTACCCTATTGCGAAAAACTGAACTAGTTTATTGACAACTTAAACAGTTTTTTTTCACCTAGGGTACAGCATTTAATTTAGAAAGGCGCTAAATTACTGTTCAAAGTCACCTCGGCGTTCAAAGTTGCCCCACTTTACGGTATGTCTTTCTCTTCTAGCTATGATATTGTATAACTTAAATAATTGAACATTTATGTTTTAATCAAGGATATTTTCATCATACATCATGTCAAAATTTTCTGCTGTTCTCCACCATCACCACCACCATTATTATTATTATTATTATTATTATTATTATTATTATTATTATTGGCGGCCGAGTAGCTCAGTTGGTAGAGCAGCTGGCTACGGACTGAAAGGTCCGGGGTTCGATCCCAGGTGGTGACAGGATTTTTTCTTGTTGCCAAACTTTCAGAATGGCCCCGAGGTTCACTCAGCCTCCTATAAAATTGAGTACCGGGTCTTTCCCAGGGGTAAAAGGCGGTCAGAGCGTGGTGCCGACCACACCACCTCATTCTAGTGCCGAGGTCATGGAAAGCATGGGGCTCTACCTCCATGCCCCCCAAGTGCCTTCATGGCATGTTACGGGGATACCTTTACCTTTTATTATTATTATTATTATTTTTATTTTTATTATTATTATTATTATTATTATTATTATTATTATTATTATTATTATTATTTGTGCTTATTTTCTTAAAACACAAACTATCCCAGCACAACAAATGTTACTAAACTCGAATCAATGCTCACATGAATATTTTAAATCAAAATTACCTTTCTTCTTCTTCATCATCATCATCATCATCATCATCATCATCATTTTCTTCATGGTAGGCTGTCTCATGGCCTGTTCCGACTCGAATCTCTCTATCTGGTTACCAGACGTCCTAAGTCACGATAACCTTTTGGATTATAATTTAAAACCTGTTTTGTTACAGAATTATGGTCCATTCTTTGTATATGATTATACCAATTAATTTTACTTGTATATATTTTCTCTTTTAAGTCATATATTCCTCATGTTTGTCTTATTTCATTGTTGCTCACTTGGTCATGTAAGGTAAGGCCTGCTACTCTTCTTAGAAATTTCATTTCACTTGTTTCAACTTTTCTAACATCAGATCTATTTAGAGCCCAGTTCTCAAATCCATACATCAACATTGGAACAGCCATAGTCTTATAAAATTTTAGCTGTGTATCAACTCTTGTCTTATTCTTCAATGTTCTACTTATAGTGCCACACATGTATTGAAATTTACATAGTTTTTGTATTATATCATTATCTTTATTGTATGACACTTCACAACCTAAATAGTTAAAATGAGAAACTTGCTCTATTGCTGCATTATTGATTATTATTTTCGATCTGATTGGTTGCTTACCTATAAAGGCCATTACTTTTGTCTTAGTATTTGAAATAAGTAGATTATAAGTAGCCATAGTATTATATAGTTGTAAGGAAGCTCTTTGCAGCTGATCTTCTGTTCCGGCGAATATAACCTGGTTATCTGCAAATAGTATTGTATCTAATTTTAAATTTGTCAATCTAAAATTCTCATTTAATTTTTCTTTCCATCCGCCAACGGCAGCGTCAATATATATATTAAAAATAGAAGGGGACAATGGGCAGCCCTGCCTTACTCCTTGATTTATGATAACTGATTTTATGCTTACCACATTGCCTTTGTCAATACTAATAAAAGTGCCATCATAAAAGCTCTGAATGACACTACTGACTAATGAGATGTCCAGGATATCCTTTATTTCTCATTATATTCCATAACTTAGTTCTGAATACTTTATCAAATGCTTTGACGTAATCTACGAATAATATATGTGTTTCTAAATTGTGTTCTCGTCGTTTTTCAATAATCTGGCGTACTATAAATACAGAGCACATGAGCAACCTCTTCTAAAACTGTGTTGGTCTTCTTGAGTAAGTACTTCGGATATCATATTAAGCCGTCTCGTTATAATCTTTGCATATATTTTATATGCACTGTTAAGGAGGCTATAATTGTTACAATCCTGTCTTAAGCCTTTCTGAAAAATCGGGACTATTCATGATTTCTTCCATTCCGCTGGAATTTTCTTTCTATACCAGCATATATTATAGAGATTTAATAATCTTAATTTTAATCTTTCTGATGAATACTTCAACAGTTCTAAATTTATACCGTCTTCACCAGGGGTTTTACGGTTCTTACTAACATCTAATATTTCTATGAATTCAGTCCATGTTATGGGATCTACATATTCTATATTCTCTTCTTGTTGTATATTTCTTTGTTCTGCCTCATTGTACCATAATTCTTTATAATATTCTAACCAAGTATCTTCTGATATATTATTTATTTGTGCTGTATCTTTCTCCTCTTTATTTAAAAACTTCATTATTTTATAAGCATTTGTTTGAGCACCATGTATGTCATTCTCTATATTACTAATAAATTTGTCCCAACTACAGTATCTTGTTTTAGCTTCTTAACTTCGCGTTTAGCTATGGCTCTTCTTTTGTTAAATTCAATTTTGTCAGCAGCATCTTTAGAATTCAAATACTTTAAGTATGCTTCCCTTTTCAGCTTAATAACATCAGCTATATTATCATTCCATACCTTTAATCCTCGCTTCTTTCTTACTTTGGGTCTTTTCCCCAATACTTCAAATGCTGTTTCATTTAAGAAGACCTTCAAATCCTGCCATTCCATATCTACGTCAAGACTTAAGACTCGGTGATCTAAATACTTGTCAAGATGTTGACAGTATAATTTCCTTATGCTGTCATCTTGTAGCAGACTTATCTTATAACATTGTTTATATATCAGATTTCTCTTATTAGATGAATAATTACACCATCTTTTATTTAGTTTTATATCTGATATAATCACATAATGATCTGCGCTGATGTCATAACTTCTATATACTCTAGTATCTGTAACCTGTGCTGCTAATTTCCTGTTAACTAATATGTAATCAATAATACATTTGCTGCCTCTTTCAGCCCAAGTAAATTTGTGAATACTTTTATGTATAAAAAACGAATTAGTTATTTTCAATCGATTATAAACTGCGAAATTAATAAGCATCTTGCCATTTTCATTAATAGTATCTTCTCCATTTGTGCCAACTACCCCTCTTACTGTTTTATTTCCTATTCTTACATTGATATCTCCTCCTATTACTAAATAGTCGGATTTATATCTTAAGAAAGGTAATTTGTTTATCATAGCCGAAGTAATTACCTTTCTTAAGATATAAATCCGCAAATCAATCTATAAACAAATATTTCCCTGAAGTGCTTTCAATTTGATGCATCACTCACGTGAACCTGACAAATTGTTTGTATACAGACTTTCCATTTCTGTAATTTTATTGTAGAAAGAAAAGTACATTTCCCGCATATCCTCAACCCCTCCCTGGACTACAAAATAAGACATGAGGCGTGTAATCCAAACTCCAGGCATTTGTTAACAACAAACACTTTTAGCATACTTCTACTAAATATATCCTGAACAGAAAAGCAAGTTTATTTCCCACCTTCTGGATCTACAGCATTGTGCCTTCTGTTTCGAAGAAAGCCTCCAAAAATGGTTCCATTTTCATTAGGCCAATAGTTCTCGGGGCCTACTAATGTTTCTGCAAACCCCTGTCCCTGCTGAATAAAAATAAATCAAGATTAATAAAACATTAAATAAACATATAATATACATTGTTAGCGAGAAAAGACAACATGGAATTTTTACAAACTAATGCAATAATTCCTTTCTATACATAATTGTATATAAAATTTGTATCTACAATTTGGCGGACAATTAATATTAAACAATAAAAAGTGAGTCATGACATTACTACGACCTGATTAAATTATGACTATGGGAAAAACAAGTATGAGAAATAACAGATATTGTGAGAAACCTTATGTTCATTACATATAACATTTTTAATAGGCTTTCATTACTTGAATAATTAGAGCATCAGCTTCCCATGAGAGAGACCTAGGCTAAAATCTCAGTAAGTCCAAGTGAAATATGTGATGGACAAATACAGTGTTGAGTCTGGTTTTTACAGGACACTTCCACTTACAATTCTCTATTAAATGCCACTGTTATCATCATCGTCATCCTTGATGGAAATTCACTTCTACATTATACATTGCAGATGGTAAAATGATATACATCTTTGAAGGGGGACACATGAGCACAACAGTGGTCATATAAATACTTACTACTGAACAATGAGGAAAGGGGAAAGAGTACTGTTTCTAAAACCTCCACTGTAGCTATACAACTATTAGACAACTGTTGGGCATATATTTCACACAAAGTTGCTTCCGTACAAAAAATCGTTTGATTACAACATCTGAAAGAATGTCAATGTCAAATTCCATATACAATAAAATCCCTTGTAACCATCACCCAAATAACCGGCAATACCAAAACAACGCCACTTTTGGCTGGGCCAAAAAAAAAAAAAAAAGTTTAAATCTGCCACATTACCACAGTCTGAGCCATCAGTTTTGCCACATTAGGAAGCTGCCACAAACTTTCATTTTCAGAACCTAAAACTATGTATTATTTGTGTTGTGCGATGTGTTTTAATAAAGAAAATTCACACAGTTTTTATGTTTATTTAATTATGTTCGGGCCATCAGTGGTGACACAGTAGGATGTTCGCACGAACTTTCGTTTTCTGTGAATATTCGAACCTAAAATTAGTGTATTATTTGTGTTGTGTGATGTGTTTTAACAAGGAAAATACAGTTTTTATGTTTATTCAGTTATGAGCAAGTGACAGAGAAATAAGCTTCACATGACTGCAGTTTCGACATTTGGGACCATGAAAACGAACTTTTTTTTTGTACATACCAGTATTATTCAATTATCCGGAAAAATCTCGTATCCAGAACTAGCCTGGTTCCTTAGGTGCCAGATAAGAGGGATTCTACTGTAATCCTTTCTGCAGTAAGTCAACTCTACAAATGGGAGAACTATCAAATATCATGGCTTAATAATGGCACCAAAAGATGCCTACCTATCTATTGTAACACAATTGAAAAGAAATTCTAGAAGTACAAAAGGGGATTAATTTACCATAACTCACATGAACTACGGCTTAATAATATCACCAAAGGATGTCAATATCAAATTCCATTTAATCCTGTGTGTGGTAAGTCGAGTCTACACTTGGAAAAGCTATCAAATATCACAGCTTAACAATATCACCAATATAAAATAGAAAAGTGTAAACTGATCAGTACACTTTGAAGATAGGAAGCAGTGATGTTAGCTTAATGGTGAAGAGAGATTTGTATTGTTTGATTACATTTGCTGAAAAAATTTATATACAAAAACACAGATGATTCTAAAATTGACTTTATGTTTTATGTCATTCTTGCCTATTTTCTATGATCTTCAATTCTGGGTAGATAGTCAAGTACACTACATTTACAATGGACCGATTTCTCTTTAAAGGATGGCTTTTAATGGCTTGTCTATGCTTTATTGAAGTATTGAAATGTTTCCTTTTTTAATTTCATTGAAGTATGCCAATTAGTATTTAAGCAATACTCTATGCTTACAATATCTTCCTAGGTGTGAAAAGAAGTTGGCTGTTTATTTTGAAATCATAATGTTTCCAAGAAAAATTTGAAATACTGTTGTGCAGTTGTATTCCAGCACCTGGCACAATGGATGAAGAGTATCTCCCAATTCTTACAAATTTATTTCACTATTCAAAATTACTCCTAAAAATATAGACTAATATGCAACTGTGACACAGTATGAAGTCCCACTTCTTAGGTTCTACTTCACTTACCTATGTATCTTGAAAATATTATTTAAACTAGCCATACCCATGTGCTTCATTGTACTTCTTAGAATTAAATATTGACAAATCTAAATACAGTTTTGTAATTACTTAGTGAATAATAGCAAGTCGTTTGTTCCTGAATCATTTTGAAAGTTGTATTTAAAACTATGAATTTAACTGTTATTAGCATGCAATACTCCTGGAGTTGTACAGTCAACTCTATTTTTAAGATTTATACTCTCCCGGTCGGGCATGTTACATGGTTGAGGTTTTTTTTGGGGGTTTTCCCTCAACCCAATAAGAGTAAATCCTGGTAACTATCGGAGCTGAAACCCGGACACATGTCATCGGCATTATTACCTTCATCTCATTCTGACGCTAAATAACCTAAGACATTGATACAGCATCGTAAAATAACCTACAAAAAAAAAAAAAAAGTAAAAAAAAATTTATACTATATTAGACCTAACAGACAATTGGTCAGCATATGAAATGAAATATACTTGTAAGAACTGAAGGCTTACTTTCAGCTGGAAGAAGATTTCCAATTAAATAATAAGCCTATGCTTGAACTTCAAATGATAGCGTAGATTATTGACTTTATGCATTCTTTTGCACCAAACGATGCCACTTGAAATAAGATGTACTGTCTTACATTATATTATTTTAAAAATCTGTTGATAACAGATGTATGCCGATAAGTAAGTTTTTAATTTGTTGTGGGGGCTCTTAAATCTCAGGAGGAACAACTTTTACAACAGCACAACATAATCTGCTAGGCTCATTACCCAATTTCTTTTGCATTGCATTTATTGCAGACTTCATTCATTTTCTCTATTTTAACACACTTCAATTGAGCATAGTTAAAATTTGGATTATAAAATAATGGAATGCTAAGCTAACGTACTATTACTGCATACTAAATCAATACACTCTCGTTTTTTGTTAATTCTCTGAGATGAAAATGAATGTGGTACATAAATATTATTTTAGGAAATACAGGAAACAAATATACAGTTGTCTGTGCATAAGAATCTATTTTAATCTTACCTGTCCTCGATTCACTCAGAAGTTACTGTAATAACATTATAGCATTATGTCTATCTAGAGAAACTACACTTTCCAATGGTGAAATAATAATTATACAAATTGGTTAATTAGCTTCTGAGATTACTTCATACAAACACAGAAATATTCTCTGTATGTTAATATTGATAAACATATTTTATATATTCTCATCTTGCAATTATATTCGTACAAAACAGTGTTAAATGAATAGCTTCCTTTTGTTGTTGTCCAAGGCCCCTTATACACGAAGTCATTGTTTTCATTTCATTACAGCCCATCAGGTGGTGATAATAAAAAAACATTGTTATTTTAAAACTCATTTATCTCATTAAATACCAGAACAATCAAAATTTTGCATAAAATAAAACTTATTGGAAATCACTTTCAAAGAAACTTTTGTTATGTAACATTTTTCATGAAAATCAGTAAGGGAGATATTTCGATTTAATTCAGACCCCTCTTACAACCCTCCTTTTAAGTAACGTATTTTTAATGCCATATAGCCTAAAACCAAGTCAGAACGAACTTAATTTATATTCCAATTTTCATTTAAATCAGTTAAGCCATTATCGTGTGGGAAAAGGTAACAAACATCCAGACAGGCAGACAGGCAGGCAGGCAGGCAGACAGACAGATAGACAGACAGACAGACATACATACATACAAACAAAAATTTCAAAAATGCGATTTTTGGTTTTAGGATGATTAATTATACATGTTGACGCCAAACATTTTTGGAAAAGTGGAAATTACCAGAAAAATTTCTGTTACAGATTTATTATTAGTATAGATTTGATTTACAGTTTCTTGGTTTGTAGTTTTCAATAATTACGAATATAAAAGAGAAATATTTACTTAGTATTATGTCACTCCTATAATAATATAAATTTTGCTTCATGCTTCTTATATGGAGATCAGATTTACGTCAATGGTAACTGTAGTTCGCAATTTGTATTCATTTTCATTCACAAAGTCCGATGACACTCATCTGGATTTTTGCATGAGAGCTCCAAATAGTAGGATTTCTTTCATTCATCTTCGCACAAAGACAGTGCAGATCCAAACTTAAAAATGTCAAGTTCTTTCTCGTATTTATAGTCAACGAAAATTTCATACCAGTGCTCTTATCAATATCCTACACTATAGCAGTGTGTGTGCTACGAACATAAAATTTAATATATTTTGAGTTTCCACTATTATTTATTTATTTATTTAACCTGGCAGAGATAAGGCCATCAGCCCTTCTCTTCCCCTCTACCAGGGGATTACAACTACAATATTAAGAATACAATTACAATTAACAATTACAATTAATATTAAATTTACAAATACAATAAAAATCAAAGTACTAAAAGATTAATTGACTAATAAAAGCTAGACAGTTTATTGCAAAAGTTAAGAAGAGAGAAATTTTTTTTTTATTAACTAAGTAAAAATTAAACCTACTCTACACAGTAAGAAAATGCTTAATAAGTTTGCTTTTGAACGCTACTAAATTCCGACAGTGTCTGATGTCACTGGGTAGCATATTCCACAAGCGCAAGAGCGAGATTGTGTATGATGATGAATACGATGATGTCTTATGTGTTGGTATGGCTAGTATGCGGCTATTTTGCGTGCATGTGAAGAGATTATGATATGATGACAGGTAACTGAAATGGGAGGCAAGGTAGGTAGGTGTAGAGGTATGAAGGACTTGGAAAAGGAGAACAAGAGAATGAAAATTTCTACATTCATTAAGCCATAGCCAGTTTAGAGTTTGGAAGGATGGGGTAATGTGGTCAGCGCGACGGACATCGCAGACGAAGCGAACACAAGAATTATGAACACATGAATTTTATTAAGTACAGTATAACTTCAATAATCATATTTATTTCTTTATGGTTTGTAAAGGGCTCTGGTAGTAAAGAGTGAGAATATGTTGATACAAAATCGCACTGCTCTACAGATGGTTGATCTGTGTAATGTTACTCACCAATGTATTAGTACAAGATGCAATTGTTACATTGTTTCTAGTTCCACTTCTTAACTTCTACTTCACTTGTGTCTGCGTCTCAGGAATTTTGAGATCAAATATATGGTGTTCCATTCAAACCGCCCACATTTTAATTAATCATTGCTAACAAAGTACACCAAATTATGGAATGTGAGTGGTACTAAAAGAAAGAGAAACTCGAGAAATTTTATTTCTTAAATTTGAAGTTGATTGTTCACTCACTATATTACGAGGCAATCGCATAAAATAAAATTGCAACTCCACAGCAACTCGCACAATGTGTATTATAGTATGCATAGACAAAATTAATCATTACCGTGCACAGAAATTACCGGAGAGAATATGGAGCAGATGCACCTGGTGGAAAACCTTTAAGGCATGGTGTGAGAAGTTTCTGATGACTGGAAGTGTTAAAAAACAATCTGGAGGTTCTCGTCGACGTGTTTCAGAAAAGAAGGTGGAAGAAATTCGAGCAAGATATCAGTGAAACCCACGTAAATCAATTCGCTAAGCATCCTGGCAGTTCAACAGTTTTCCATCAGATGCATCTTCTCTGGTAATTTCTTTGCACTGTAATGACTGATTTTGTCTCTGCATACCAGAATATAGATTGTGTGCGCTGCTACGGAATCGCTATTTTGCATTATACAATTATGATTCAACAGTGAGTGAATAATCAACTTCAAATTCATTAAATAAGAATTATTTGAGTTTCTCTAGCTTTTAGTACCACTCACATTCCATAATTTGGTGTATCTCGTTAGCAATGATTAAAACTTCGGAGTTTTGAAAGGAACACTGTGTATTTGCCAACACCATTGGAGATGAGTCAATGACTTTGCTGTCAAAACAAGTTAAGGCATTCAAAGTAAAATCAAAATCATTAATAGTGATAGCTTTCTTCATATTTCCTTTGAAGATCTATTGGATCTGACTTCTACTGTTTCACATTCTCTCCATCACAAGTCTGTAGGACACTTCTTGGCTTTTATTTCACTTTTATCTGGTCTTGGAAATAATTTTATTCGTAACTTGTTGTGGATGATGTTGAAAACTGACCCATGGCTAATACGGACCTCGTCAACAATAGCTTCAATAGTTAAGCACCTATTGGAAAGAATCACGCTTCCATTTGTGCCACAATTCCCTGTTCCTTAGTGAGAAATGGTCGTCTACTTCATCATCGAGTGTTGAATGGCCACACTGAAAATGTCTTTCTGCCAAACAACTATAATATGCTGGTACACTTTCCTGACTCACAGTGGTCCTCTGGTCATAGACTTCCCTTGCAAATGCAGGCCTCATATCATAACATGTGCCTTCACATTTCCAACTGATGTCACCATGTTGCTCATGCCTGCCAGTGCTCCCTTTGTTCATTTAGCATTTAGGTGTTTCAGATCACCCGTATCAGCCTTTTTTCTCGAAAACTATGTGATACTGGTTGTTCATAAAAAAATTTTGATAACCAATACCTATGTAAAGAATCGATTGGTGGTAGTACCATTTCCCCTAACAAACCGGAAATAGTGCTATCTGTGGTCAACTTCGAAATTTTAAATGAGAACATGGGTCATTGAAGGTGTCATTGAAAACTACTTTTAAAAAGAAACAACTTTTACTGAAACTTTTTTTTCCAACTTTTATTCTTTTCTCACAAAGCAACAAAAATACCGTCTTCTCAGAAATGTTGTATGTTGATTATGTACATACACTCTTCATAGTAAATGTTCAAAATGTACGTCACCCTGTGCTAAACAATGTTCTGATCACCTCCTAACATCCGTGATTGCACTTCAGCACAGCTGAGAGACCCACAGGCTTCTCTAATTCTGTGTTTCATGTTTGCTCTAATTGTTGGACGCACCTGGTAGAACATATATTTAATTCTCTCCCTCAAGAAGAAGTCATTTGGAGCGAAGTCAGGAGATCAGGCTGGCCAAGCTACTGATCCTCCTCGTCCAATTCATCATAAGGGAAATAACTGGTTAATAATTCGTCGAGCCCTACATGAAAAGTGAGCCACACAGCCATTTTGCTGAAGCCACATCATTAACCGAAGTGCAAGGGGAACATCATGAAGCAAATGGTGCATAATATTTCAGAGGAAGCATGCGTTCTACCATTCAAGCTTGCCTCAAAAAAGTATGGTCCTATGACTTGGTGTTTGAGGAGGCCACACCATGTACTGAGGCTCCACACGTGCTGGTAACCCACGTCACGTTACCAGTGTGGATTAACCAGAGACCAGTAATGGGCATTATAGAGATGAAAGTTGCCTCATCAGGCTACAGAATTCTGAGCTCGAAATCACAGTCTGTGTTTAGAAACTAGTTGCAGAAATCAACACGAGTCTGGAAGTCATGTCCCCTGAGTTTCTGATGTAGATGAATATGGTATGAATGAAATTTATTGTCTTTCAGAATTCCAAACACTGTATTATGGTGCAATCCTGAATCGAATGGCAAGCTTTCTTGTGGGGGAGAATTAAATACATTGTTCTACCAGGTGCGTCAAACAACTAGAGAAGACATGAAACAAAGAATCAGAGAAGCCTGTGGGTCTCTCAGCTGTGCTGAAGTGTGATCACGGATGTTAGGTGATCAGAACATTGTTTAGCACAGGGTGGCGTACATTTTGAACACTTACTATGAAAAGTGTACGTACATAAACAACATACAGCATTTCTCAGTAGATATAATTTTTGTTGCTTTGTGAGTAAACAATAAAAGTTGGAAAAAAAAAGTTTCAGTAAAAGTTGTTTTTTTTAAGTAGTTTCCAATGGTACCTTCAATGGCCCATGTTCTCATTTGAAATTTCGAAGCTGACCACAGGTAGCGCTACTTCCGGTTTGTTACGGGAAATGGTACTATCACCAATCGATTCTTTACATAGGTATTCGTTATCAAAATTTTTTTATGAACAACCAATATCATATAGTTTTCGAGAAAAAAGGCTGATATGGGTAGTCAGAAACACCTGCTACATACATACATACATACATACATACATACATACATATAGGATGAACAGTAAGTAATGTCAATAATTTTGGTGGGTGATTCCTTGAGTAAAGAACAACAAAAAAGTCAAATACTGTTTTGCTATATTCTGAATAGTTTTCCAGAAAAACGTGCATTTTAAAATACAAGAATTTTGCAACATTGTGCCCTACAATCATTAGGCAGTTGTGTTGCTCTGAACAAACCCCTCCACCTGGGTTGTTGAAGATCAATACCATCATGCCATGTACATTGCATTTAAACTCGTAAGAGAAAATCCAGACAATATATATCATTTAATTTTTGTGTTTTAACTGTGTTAGATAATGGAGAATGAACACTGCTTGTTTCAAGTTAAACAAACTCTTGTTTCAAGTTAAACAAAATCTTGTACAATTTAAAATAAACTCTACAATCTAATTTTAATTAAATGTTGAGAGAACACAGGCAATAAGACACACGCTTCTTTCGAACTAAATGAATAAGATTAAGAAATATTTCTAAACCAAATGAATATTCTAGAGATCGTGAACAATAATGATGCATATTTTACATTATAAAAACAAAAATTTAAAACATTTAAAACTGTAAAGGAAAAAATGAAAATGCAATATGCTTATTTCACATTGAAGTAGCGAACAAAATTAAAATAGTAATATTATGAAACAAGAATATAATGTTATAGTTTTTTACATGAGTAAATATGAAATGAATATAGTGAGTTTCTTATCTTTTACGAATGTAATAATTGTATAACATTATAACTGAGCTACATACACTATTTTTTTTGTATGACAGTATTATAAAAGAATATTAATAAAGAAATAACATCAGATTTGTATGATGTGTATTTGATATCACAGTCTATGAAAAAAGAGGTTGCTATGACAAATCTGATATATTAAATATTATAGCAATGGCATATTGTTTCGTAAGTTAACTTTACGATACAAGTTGTGTCTTCTTAATAGAATTCATGATGTTATAGTTGCCATGGTAATATTTTACGACACTAGTGCCTGTGTGCACTATTCTCGATTAAAATTTGACCATGGTTAAGTCGGCACTTGACCAACTTCAACACCAATTTGCGGAGTATCAATCTCGATCAAAGTTAAACAAGCGAGTTGATGATGATCAAATTTGATCACGGGTGTGGGACCGATTATCTTGAATTGAACATGGTCAAGTCGAGAAAACCAAAATGGCGGCACAATTTGACGTACTTGATGGAATTGAAGATGAAATGATGCATCTTGAACACGCAAATCACTGCAGAAATAACAGAACTGGTGTTATTGTAGAAAG
Source organism: Periplaneta americana (assembly GCF_040183065.1). Lineage (NCBI taxonomy): Eukaryota > Metazoa > Arthropoda > Insecta > Blattodea > Blattidae > Periplaneta > Periplaneta americana. The sequence goes on along the minus strand of NC_091125.1, from coordinate 12,188,109 downwards.
AGTAAGTTTGTAAATGAATAATAAAAATATTTTTTTTTCTCAAAATAGATATATGTTTCTGCTTGAGGACAAAATATTATTTAGGCCTAACTGTCCATTCTGTTAACATAATAATAAAGTAGTTATTCTATGCCGGTAATAATATAGTAAAACTAAATGACCATTTTGTAGAATGCGAGATTATCACTTATTAGCTATAGATTTGCCATTTGAAACTAGGCCTATTAGGACCTACATGACGTTTTGGACAATTAGGCTATTTATGCTTGAATTAAGAGAAATTACACGGATACCTTCCTTTCCCTCTTACTCCAAAATTCCAACCTTGTGAACACAAAATAAATGGATAAATTTCAGAACAAGGATACTTTCCTTTCCCTCTTACTCCAAAATTCCAACCTTATGCACACAAAATAAATTGGCACTAAAAACTTCCTTTTTATATGCATGATGATGCGTATTCGACATGCACAGACAAATTGCTTTTTTTTTATTATTATTTATTTTTTAATTTTAAAATAATTGTTAGCGAGGTATCCTGAAATTTTCCCAAATAAATTATTGGCACTGAAATGTGTCTTTTCGTAAGCAAGATGATGAGCATTCGACAAACACATACAAATCTGCTCTTTTTAGTAGCCTATTTCAAGGTAATTGTCAGTGAGGTATCCGTATACTGAAATTTTCCCAATTATTATCGATATTATGAAATAACCACTGTATAAATTACGTTACAAATTATGTGGAATTATGTAAACACGTATAACTCATGTTCAATTGTGAGGTTAAATCCAACCAGGTAGCCTGCTTTTCTCTTACAGAACTTCCGTCAGTACTTTTATTCTCTAATATGGATGCAGAATTGCTGACGAGTTCTAAAAGAATTCCCACTTCGAACTGTGAGAAGTTCGGTGCTCTTTTCTTTTTTTCTTCCATGATTATTGAAACTTGTTATTTGAAAACTGTGGGGATGTTTGAAACAGTCCTACAAACAAAAACGAAGTGATAATTGACAGAGTGCGTTTGTTCACTATTTTATACACGGTAACCTAGCGCTCAGATGATTCTTCTCAAGCAAGCATACCGTCAGCTGACGGTACAGAGCAGAGTTGATCGAGGGAAAATGTCGGTGCACCGCATCTGTAACTTGATCAATGTCAAGAATTAACCATGTTTCCGTGATTGCTGATAAATGGGCTAGATGATCGAGAATGGTGCACACAGCCATAGTACGATATTGTAGCATATTAAGCACGATTTTCAGTAATGATAAAGACTGTTTATAATGCTGATGTGCAAACAGTTTTATTTTCAAACCCTTCAACTTAATTTTAATTACATATTCAGTGAACACAGCAAATAAGAAACTTTATTTTACATTATATAAATGTAATTAATGATTTTAAAAAAATCTCCTTTTGATGTACTACGAGCATTTTCTTTAGCCAGTTAGAAATAGTTACCTCCCACTTTAATTTTTAAAATAGTAATCAGTGAACTTACATACAAAAAATCAAATTTCCCGAGCCATATTTAAAAGCAATTGCATTAGTTTCCATTTCTCGTTGTCTCACCCATCCATTCCTTGCATATGCGAGCTGCATCTATCCAGGCAGCTTTACAGTGTTGTAACAGTGCAGCAGGGTTTAAAATTTCTTTGCGGAACGAAAACTCCCATTGGTTTGGATCAAATTTCTGCATATTTAAAGGACAAAACTAAAATTCTTTCAATCAGTTATTGTCATAATACACTCCTTTTTTAAACTGACTGAGTATATTCGGAATTAATTCAATAGCTTTCTCAAAATATGCTATGAAATGTTTCATATAAAATATTTTTTTTTTCTCGAAAAGAAAGCACAAACGAGCAAAACTGTATTAAACTTTTTTGTTTTAGTAACTCGAAGAATAACCTCTTGAAATTAATGACATTACTTACGGTTCATCCTATATATTTAATTAATCATTAATTTCAGGGGATTATTTGTTAGGATATTCTAAACAAAAAAGCATAATACAATAATTTGTTCGTTTTTGCTTCCTTTTTGAGATAAAAATTGTTTTACGTGAAACGTTTCACAGCATGGTTTGGAAAAGCCATTGATTGAATTCGCAATATGTCCAGTCAATTTAAGAGAGCAGTATAATATGATAATAAATGATTGAAAATATTTTAGTTTCGTCTTTTAAAAATTTTCAGAAATTTGATTTGAACAAATGTAACGTTTTGGTCTGAAAATGAATTTTAAAATGTTACATTTGTTCGAATCAAATTCCTGCACATTTAAAGGACAAAACTAATAACAATAATAATAATAATAATAATAATAATAATAATAATAATAATAATAATAATAATAATAATAATAATGAGCCTGAGTCTTCCTATGAAGGACAATGGCTCCTGCAAGATGGTAGCCCTTGTTTTCTAATGCAATGAGCTAATCGCATAAGGACTGTACTCAGTGGTAGTAGCCTATATGGTGGTCTGTATTGTGTTATGTCTATATTGTATCACTTATTCACTGTTTACACTTGGTCACTTGATTGGTTTAAATTGCTACACTTTGTTACACATTTGTTCATCAATGTTACTTGTAGAATTTTCACATGTTCTGTTTATCTCTTTTTCTGTCTTGTCCTTTTGATGTGATCTAACAATTGTGATGATTGTTAAAGTTAAAATTGAATAGATTAACTGTCCCAAGTATACATATTCCTTCACATATGGTCGTGTTACTCCATCTACTGTGATTGGAGTTTCCAATCTATTTGTCATCAGCTGTGTTTTTGTCTTATTCAATGACAGACCTACCATTTTGCTTTGTGTGTTGAACTGTAACATTGTTTGTAGTTTCCTTGGTGTTTTGGAGCAATGAATCACATTGTCAGCGAATCTCAGATTTGTTAATCTACTGCCATTTATGTTTATTCCGTACTGACTGTTCCATTGTATTTTCCGGAATATGTCTTCCATAACACAGGTAAAAAGTTTTGGAGAGATTGGGTCTCCTTGACATACTCCTCCTTCCAGTCGAAATTGCAAAGCTGTGGTCCTTATATTGTTCAGTATACGTATATATTTGTCCTCTACACCTTGTGCATAATACACTGTTCTCTTAAACTGACTGAACATATTGGGAATTAAATCAATGGCTTTTCCAAAGCATGCTATGAAATATTTCATATAAAACAATTTTTATCTCGAAAAGGAAGCAAAAACAAGCAAAATTATATTAACCTTTTCTGTTTGAAATATCATAAAGAATAATGCCCTGAAATTAATTACAATACTTACGGTTCGTCCTGTACAGATGTATAGTATATATTTGGTACTCATTGTCTAACTATATTATGCTCTCATTAGAATGATGAATTGTTGTTAGGGTTAGCAAACCGACTGTATTTCACTTCTCCGCATTTCTTATTATTTCTGCAACTAGTCAAAGCCATCTAGGATAAACAATACTGTGCTTCCCCTCTCCAGATTTAAAGTAGTCGAATAGTACACAGCATCTTTCTCACTTGTCACACTTTCCTCAATACAAGAACGAAACACTCAAGAGTCACACAATACTGATGACTGACATTACTGTGAACTATGAAAAAATTAATGCAACTAATGACAGGGGAAAAGGAAGTATACCAACGAAACTGATCCAACACCATGTTTATTCACTAAAAGTTTCATTTTGTCTCCTCAGCCTAGATTACTACTGTTAGAAGTTGATGCTTTCATTGTTCAGCTAACAAGCATTCAAGCCTGGATTACTATTGTTAGAAGCTGATGCTTTTGTTGTTCAGCTAACAGTGCATCTACCTGTTTAACTATATTTTTTTGTACAAATGAAATTTCTCATTCTTGTCCCTAACAGCAACTAAATGATGCTTTACCAACCTGCCTCCTCACATCACGTGCACGACTCAGCAACACTTGCTGCTCTAACATCTCTAACTGTTGTGCACGTTGAATTTCCAATGTAGCACCTATTGCTCCTTCCTGTGGAGCACCTGAGCGAAGTAACCAGCCAACAGACACACTGCTCAGCTTTGCTAACCACCTTGGCACCAGAAACCACCGACGCAGGTACAAAACATTGTATCGATACATGAGACCAGCCACCTGGAACAGAACACATCAGTAAATCAGTACAGTTACTATATCAATTATGTTTTCATCATCATCACTATAATTCTCTTGCTCCTAACCACTAATACTGTGAGCACTGTCACTATCACCACCACCCTAGCCACCATCATCCTCAAGTTCATCATCATCAGCATCATCATCACCACCATATCCTTGCCATTACCACCACACCATCTCACTAGTTCTTCTGTTCTCATGTACTCTATGTTTTTCATGTTACACGTGATGTGTATTGCCCATAGTATGAACTGCGTAGCAGAATAAGTACAGGTAGAATTTCCTAGAGCCAAGGAATTAATCTCTATGGTGAAGATGATTTCGTTAAGGCACTGTCAAAGTTATAGCTTTTCAGAGAAGAGCTTCCAGATGTGCCACCGCAACCAGTTCTTACCCAATGGAGTACATGGTTAAAAGCAGTAGAGTACTATAGTGAATATTTTCTTGAAGATCCAGAAAGTCGTAAAAACTCTACCCGAGGATGCTGTTTGTGCCACTTCAGCAAAACAGTTACTCGAAGATCCCTCCATCCTCCACAATGTGGCTTACATTAGGTTCCATTATACGTTTCTTGTGGCAATCATTTCGGAATTGGAAGGTTCAGGGAAATCTATCTATGAAAACATGGCTTTACTGAAGAAGTTCAAACAAAAAATCAAGTAAGTTCCAGGAGATGTGGGAGAAAAAGTGCATACAAAAATGGAAAACGTTTTACAAAAGAACAACATTCTAGTTGAACATGTGCCGAAATTAAAGTATGCCCCTGTCTTATCTGCTGATGTAAAAAATTCTTTTTCTGCTTATAAACTGATTTTCACTGAGAAGCACCCAATTTTTTCTCTAGAACACTAAGAGAAGGTTTTAGTAATTTATTCCAAAGCCAACTATGGTTTGAACAGCTGAAACAATTAGTACCAGTACCTTTGACGCAAGTTTAATCTTTTATATAAATACAGTTTGGACACTCATGTACTATTTCCTATAGTTTATAACTCTATGTTTCTTTGCCTTTGTGAATAAATTTGATAATTTATTAACATTGTACTAATTTTTTTTAAATCCTGTACTTTTAGAGCCGACCTTTAGGGAGGCCAAGACATAGATGGGAGGATAATATTAAAATGAATTTGAGACGGGTGAGATATGACAGAGAGTGGATTAATCTTGCTCAGGACAGGGAACAATGTTGGGCTTACGTGAGGGCAGCAATGAACTTCCGGGTTCCTTAAAAGCCATTTGCAAGTAAGTACTTTTAGTCTACTCTATGTTTCATAAAATCTAAATGAGGTACTGAAAGAGCTTATTTTAGGCACCTAAAACATATTTTTAGGACTAAAAATCCGTGGTCTAGTGATAGGATTAGATGAAGAGATAGATTAATGGCAGAGTTTGGTGAATGGCTATATTAGTGATAAGTGCTTTGCGCAAAAATGACATAAGTGAATGTTAAGTCCATTATCCCTTTGATTTTCGTGTTTCAAATTAGTCGATTTCAACGATATTGCATGGATCACATCACATTTATCCTTCATTTTACTGTGATAATGTGTTATGATATATCCGAATTAATATGCATTTTGTTTTAGTGCATTAAAAATCCATTATGCCCATAAAGCTTGCAGTTGACGAATGCAATGAATTCTTAAAGCTATAATCACGAAATTTACTAGCAACATTTCAATTCTCTTTAGTTTGACATGACACGGTACGGCCTGGTGACTAGTGACGAGCATAGTTGGTGTTGCTGTACTGTCAGAATTATCCACTTGTTCTTAATAATGTTTTTATTAGTAAGAACGCAACTAATTAATTTTATCAGGAATCTACAACTCGTGGAATTAAAGAAGCACACAATTTTCTTTGTTTCTATATTTAGCCAATTCAAGGATAAAATGACGTGAAGAGAACTCTCATTTCTATACAAAATCAGTAGATAGAAAAACAAACAACAGTTGCCAGCATATGCATGATATGCATCAGTTGATAATGTTTACTTTAGAATATATTTTTAAAGCTATACTACAGAATGTCCATAAAATCTCACATCATAAGGAAATCAGAGAAAATCATGTGTTTGTTTGGTTCAGCTTGATGATGCTGTTAGCAGAATGTGTTGAGATTGTGTTACTCTTTGGACATGAGGGATGTTCACAGAGATAGGTGGCTGAGGAATTCAACACAAAACATCCCAATAAAAATGTGCAACAAAGCACAGTGTGCCACATTGTGGACAAGTTTAAAACAACTGGGTCGGTTGCTGATATGCAATGAATCGGATGTCCTTAAATACAAATAAACAAACACATGATGTAATATTTTCTCTGATTTCCCTATGATACAGAACTTTATGGACACCCTGTATTTGTAGTACATATCAATGTTATCAACTTATCAGATCCAAAGTGTCTGGAGTGCTTTATAACATAATCGACTTAATTCAATGAAGCAGTGAATACTTACAATGCCACACAAGCCTGAGATAGCTGTTGCTACTGATGTGGAACACACCTGAAGTCCTAGCAGGTACGTTAATGTTTTTCCTGTTACAGGGATGCCTAGAATGTGTGTTTGGGCTACACGAGGAACATCAAAGAAGAAACTAACAAATAAGGGGAAGATCAAGCCATACCTGTAACAAAAAATTAAGTGTCCAATACTTTCATATCTTATATACAAACTTCGAAATGTGAAGTGTTACTTTTTCTAATAGAAATGTGTTTAAACAATCAAGTGTAAAATTCAGAACAAAGGTCTGGATGCATCAACCTTAACTCTGACAGACAGTATCAACCACTTCAATGTCATCAAAGGACATGTTACAAACTGATTACATCTCTGATACTCAAGCAAAGGTCTTGAATCTCCTGATTTTGTGAACTGCCAAGGGTCACTCATAATACTCGCTGATACAGAATGGCTGAGTGAGGGAAGATCAGAAAAAACATTATTCGTGTTCATTTCCCTCACCCAAGACAGCGTTGTTGTGTTTCATTATCCCTTCCATTTCCCTCCTTTTTTCCAAGCAATCTAGTCGAGAACCCATCTTGCTTGGGTCTTGCCTTATATCAGTAATGTCGTAATAAAAAGTGACTGATGAACCATTTAGTCTTTATGTTGGAATTCAAATTTTAAATTATAATAGCCATGTCATTACTCTCAGTTGACCTTTTGTAACTACGACACTTGTATGCATGCATAAGCATGTCTATATATTGTTGTTATAATTATTTGCTTATGTGTTCATTTGATGTCTACTATTTGCTAATGTGTGTACTACACTTATTGCTCACTTTATATTTCTTGTTTAATTCAATTTGTAATGACTTATAATACACTGCAGATATAAAATTGTTTGTGTAAACTATCTTGTCTTAGTTACAGAAAACAACACACATTATTGTTTCTTGGCATACGTAGACTTCTAAGTTTTCTATACACTTTTGCTGCTTACAGAATATGACCTCAATCCACATCCTGATATGGTTACAAATAGAACCCGAATTTATTGGCCCTAAAAGTTAATATTGTTACTCCCTATAGTTTATAAATATACAAACCATGCTCCCATTTCTTTTAGATGCCATTCTTGTCATTCAGTATTTCCCTTTGGTACTGTTAATGATCATTAACACTCCTAACTGCAGTTCACAAATTAGTGCATGGTTTACAAGAACCACTGTGACCAAGTTAGCATAGAAATATTTTTGGTGCTATAAATTTATAAACAGCGGTCCCTACTTCTATTTCCTTTCCGAAAAGAAACTATGCTAGATAATGCCAATAAAATTCATCTCTCTCAGTTGACATTTCATAGTCAATAGGATCTTCACTCACTGGAAGAAAACATCATTATATGTGTAGGAGTAGTTGTCCCCCAACTCAATGCAAAAGTTGTGTATGTGTGTAATAATACACTAAAGGAGTTACAGATGAAAAATGGAAAGGAAACTGTTTCAGTCGAAATTTCACTTTAGTTCCTGTAGTATTCTTCAAAATGACTTAAATATGAATTATAAGAATAATATAAGTCATTCACTATCTCGTAAAACCTACCTGCACATCAGGAGAAGAAGACTTAGAAGGTTCTTACTATACAGGGCATGCAAGCATTTGGTTTCACGAGATAACGAGTGACCTATACCACATTTCAATCATTATAAGTGAAGTAGTATTTAGCAGAGTGTAATATTCAGGGGACTATACTTCTTATTTCCTTGATTTGGACAGAGGGGCTATTTATTCCTAAGAGGGCAAAATCTGTTCTAAAGGACTCAAGTTTCAATGAAGTTGTGAATGTTTTTCTAAATGAAAATATTATGCACCAAAAAGGATTTAAAGAAAGCTTCCACGATTTCTTTCAACAGCTTTTTGAAGACGATCTTTGGGACACCCCCTGAAAAGATGGATGGAGACCGTAACAGGCCACTAGGCCTAATACTTGCAAGGACGATGATGATGATAAAAATAAATTAAACTGTCAACTATGACCGCCATATCATTGATATTTTAGTCATACGGATGACTGACAAATGGGTGACAGTTACATGTTATCCATAATTTTAAATATTCTAGACACCCTATATGAAGTGTTATCGAAACTAAAGAGACGCCATTGTAAACCTGAACAAACATATTTTAATATCTTAAAGACTAATTCGAACAATATTAAGGGATGCTCATAAAATGCTTCATTGAAAAAAAAGAAATAGTTTTATATTTGAATGCACCATTTTAAATTCATGCGAATCTCATTCGTATTAAAAAAAATCTTATTCTTAATCCATCTCCAAGTTTTATGACAATCTCAAAAAACCTAGGAGTAATTAAATTAATAAAATTATTAATTTTTGTTTTGACGGTTGAAAATCGCTTGTTATGTGTGGCAGTCACAGCGTCGCGAGACATAACTCGATGAGTAATCTCAAACCCATGTGTCCTCTCCCTGACCTTGGAGCAGCTGGAGCTGACAGTATACGTCTGGAAGCATTCGTTTAAAGCTGTGAATTTTTAACAGTGCAGTGGTGCCTGATTAGATTGAAAATGCCAAAATCTGAAAGTCGTTTTCGGTATTTGTGGTGTTGTAACCCTTTCAGACCCCAAGGATATCCGAGAAAGACAGGTAATAGGAAAGTTATCGAATGGATGCAAGAAAAAATACCGAATTTAGTGATAGGTGATGCAATATGCAGTTCGTGTTGTATCAAATTATCAAAAATGGCATACCAGGTCTGTAGTGAACAAAGTGATGTGAGGAAATTGAATGAAGAAGAATGTGTGCTGGTGACTGATACTGAGTCGAAATTTAGTGAAGAAGGGTATGTTCCACCAGAAATTAAAGAGGAGGCTACAATACGCAATTTAAATCAATTATTAACACCCCTTGGACAGTCTCCTTTTTCTAAACGTAAGTTGACGCGCGTCAAATCATACGCAGCAAGGAAAGCCAGTGCGTGAACGAAACAGTTGGTAAAATATTTAATGTAGAGAATAAAAGTAATGATGGCGAAGAAATGATCGCACAATTTATGGAGAATTTTCTATTGTGCACTCGTCAAAGAAAAATATAAGGTTTTAACCTGTTTTCCCAAAAGCTGGAGCGTAAACAAAATAATGTCAGAATTCGGTGTTTTGTTTTATGTAGCTAGCATCTCTAAACTGACACAAAACCATAAAGAAATAATGTCTGTACCTGACAGAAAATATCAACGCCATATCCCTGAAAAAACTGTCACACTTGTCCACAACTTCTACTTAGCGGACGATATTAGCAGGATTTTAGCAGGAATTAAAGATACAAAGTTTGTGAAAGAGGGTGACAGAAGAGTGAAAAAAAAAAAAAACAAAACAAAACAAACAGCACCTCTTGTCTACCCTAAAAGAGCTCTACAAAGAATTTAAGAACAGGCATCCAGGTGTTCTACCGGGTGCCCCAGGCACGCATAATGTTTGCATATGTATTACATGTGAAAACACGAAGTTGATGTTAATGAGTATTGAAGCTATTATTCAAAGTGTAAATCCCGAAATGAATAAAATTGATTTTTTGTACAAAAAATGGTTTGTGAAAATTCTGAAAACTGCTACCTTAATAAATGTGAAAAATGTCCTGGAATTCAAAATATTTCCCAATTAATAAATGATTTCATGAAATAAAATCTAATAGAAGAAATTATATACAAAAAATGAACAACTGACAGAGCAGATATAATAACAATTAACGCAAATGCAGAACACTACATATACTATTTCATAATTTGTTTAAAATAATTCAAAGCCCACAATTTCATTGCAAAAGCTCAATCCTCATATCTAAAACATCTCAAGAATACAATCCAACATGGAGAATTTATCGTTATTGGCGATTATTCTGAGAATACAGATTCGTAATACACAGTGCGATTCAAGGATACTACTTGAGTACAAGTCAAGCCACAATACATCCATTTGTTGCTTATTTCAGAAACATTAAGAATAATTCAGTGGAACATCTGTGCTTCGCATTTATATCCAATTATTTAGTACATGATACTGAAGGGGTTCATTTATTTAAAAAAGAACTAATACTAAAACCAGGATAAAAATTTCAGAATGTGAAAAAAATGTATTATATCAGCAATGTTGCAGCAGGGCAATATAAGAACAGGAAGAATTTTGTCAATATATCTTATCACATAACGGACTTTCAGGTTGCAGCTGAGTGGCATTTTTTTTTGCAACAAGTCACGCCAAGAGCCTTTGCGACAGTGTTGGTGGAACAGTAAAGAGGCTTGCTGCATATACTAGTCTATGGGGAACTCAAATTACAAACCCGAAAGAACTGTATGAATGGGCAAAAACTAATATTCCTGGTGTTGATATTTCGTTTAAAGCGAAAAAACAACATGAAAATTAGGCTGACATAATTAAATAACGATTAGTTTCTCAGGCTGAAGACAGTGCTGGGAACACGTAGCATTCACTGTGTAGTTCCAGTTTGTAAGAAAAAAAAAATTATTAAAACATTTTCTTCATCATGTGAAGTACCCAAAGAAGTTACTGTAAGTGCACGGCGAAGTTGCGGCGCGAGAGGAGCAGTGTAAACAGCATCACGCAGCAATGACATTCTGTACAACGGGATAGCCTACCTGCTGAGCTTCTTTGTTCCGATGAATTATTTTTATTAAAAACTAGCATGGTATTTAAGTCTGCATTCTAAAATTTTCACAGTGGAATCAATATATCCTAAAGAATTAAACACATGTTTTTTCGTCTGTAAAAATGAATTGCATTTTGTGTTCTATATTTTTTTAAATTATTTTATGGTGGGCAACTATTTAAAAAATTATATGTTTTTTTTTCATTTTGAGGGAATTTATAAACTAGGCTCTCCTTTTCCGAATTGCATTAAAATCACTTTTCCATCTTCTTTTACATAGTAAGAAAACTTCAATGAATGAAACCATGTTCCAGGCTAAACCAATATTTTAAATGCTGATTGCTGCCAAATTATGAAGAATATAAATATAATATTGCGTGAAATTCATATTTAGAACATACAGAATAACCTACTATAATATTTTTAACTTTTGAGGCATCATGGTTCAAAAACATACTTTTTTGCATGGAATGACCCAACTAAAATGTTTGAAGTTAGAGAAATAGTGTAATATCACAAACTTAATGAAACCATCTAATTAAAGCTAATGTGATATAAAACTTTGAGCTAATACATACGGCCCAGGTGGAAGATATCCACCACTGTGCAGGTCAATCTCAAGCTGCTGCAAAACAAGTATGGCTGATGTTTCCAATATCGTAGCAATAGTACAGGTTGCAAGTAAATATGATGCAAATTTGTGTGAACCATATCTCCTTTCAAATATTCTGCAATGAAACAGATAATTTCAATTGCAATCTTTATAAGAGAGAATTTAAAAGGACAAGTCACAAACTGTTCAAATAAATTCTGTCAATTATGATACAACAAAAAAACTATTATTTGCATATCACCAAATACTCTCTAACATTAATACTGGAAAGTTCACGATAAGAGTGGCGAATGACTCATCAGTGCTATCTAGCGGCAGGGAATGTTGACAGTGAGGATAATGTGACACGTAGCACAGTAAACTGCATCTAACACGTGGTGTAAGTCATAAGGATTATTCTCATGATTGTTCCACAAAATGTCAGGGAAAAGTGGAATTGTTTGTTCTGTCTTCTTCTGTAAAAACTACGCTTGGCAAAAAGATGCTAGATCGTTCTTCAGATTTCCGAAAGATACAGATAGGTGAGTGAGTAGTCATATAAATACGAGTAGTCTATTACTTTTCTGCCACAGGATTATTATTATTATTATTATTATTATTATTATTATTATTATTATTATTATTATTACAGTAGAGGAGACAGTAGATAACTTGTTCTGTGACCTTATCATGTGTTGTGGCTATCACCAATGGGTATGGAGAAGGAAGATAATTAGTCTGAGATGAACTTTCGTGTCAGTAGATTCGTATAATTTTAATCATGAAACAAATTCTCTTTCTGTTAGCTCATTCTTTCCCCACTCACACGATTCACATGACAGGTCTCGTGTCCTCACCATCATCATATTATTATTATTATTATTATTATTATTACTGTTATTTGTTTTTGTCTTATAGATGTGCCATATGGGCAAATAAATGTAAAAGACAGGACCTAGACGAAACGTTTAAAACTAGAGGAACAGAGTATCTGTACAAAAATCACAGAATATGTTCGGATTGCTTTAGATTATCGGAATTCAATAACCCTAATTTGAAAAGTCAGGGGTAAGTAAAAATAAGGTGCAATTGGAAAAGTACCGAAGTTTCAAATGAGTCATAGACCTGTTAATTCTTAATATTTGTTTTAATAACAGACTGAAGAGAACAGCTATTCCTTCACTGAATTTAACAGCGCCTTCTTCCGAAAATATGGTTCAAAGTACGATGAAAGAACCGCGAAGGTCCCCAAAGAAACGCATTAGACTTTCCATCGAGGAGGCGACAGATTCTCCGATTCCAGACAGAAATGACGATAGTCCTCTACCAGGTGCCTCATAATCAGATAGTACATTAGCAATAACATGTTCTATGTGCTACGTGAATCAGTTATTAAGCTGCATAAAACTACTTTATTTCCATCATACCAAACACAATTTCTTTATAGTTTCTCCATATAAAATAGTGCAAGTCATGACTTTTTCAAACTAAATAGATGCATATTGTGATACGTAACATAAAAATACGAATTATTGATTTTGTGAAGAAAGTGTGTGAACTTATGTTTTCTCATAAAAACTGATTCAGTTAGTTATTCGCAAAATATTATTTACCTAGCCCTAGACTTTCAAGACGTTATTAATATTTCACTAAATTGAGTCCCTGTTTATTTTTTAAGATGCAAAAAATCCTAAAAGGTCAAAGATGGCTCAAGATCTTCAGATAAAGACACTTTCTAAGAAATTGATTGCAGCTCAAAAGTTGGTATCTAAACACAAAAAAATTATTTCATCTCTTCGGGCGGAAGTGAGAGCTCTGAAGACAACCAGTTCAAATACTGGTTTAATCAAAATTGTTTCTAATGATGAATTCATTATGTCGCAAGTGCGCTTAAAAAGAAAGAAAAAAAATGGGAAGGCGGAATTACAGATGTCTCCGATTTGGATGTAACTCTTGATGACAAAAATGTACAGCATACAAATGAAGAAACCGTGTTGCAAGAAAATGCAAGGGCTTATGTTGCAGGTTGGGTGTGTAGCAGAATAAATCACGAAATTTGTCGAAGAAATTTATCTTGCAAAGAAAACCCCAACGATGACATAACAACGCACATCGCAAATAAAAAAATACTGTAAAGATTCAAAAACTGTTTTCCCTAATGATGTTTCTCTAATGCTCAGCCAATTGTGTTCTGATGTTTTCAAAGAAATTGATCATGTTATTTGTAAAACTAGAATTGGTGTAAAAAAAGAACTACTTAAAATGGTAGTGCTCCCTGTTAACTTGTCCATTTGCAGTGACTGTCCCAATGTCTTCATTGATAACTATTTCAATGTGTTAATAAATTGTTACATCAAAAATAAAATGGACAACCATACAGCTAAAAAACAAAACAAGCGATGTATGAAAGCTGCTAAAGTCATGCACAACTAAATTTCATCAAATTTGAAAATATGAGAATTTATCAATTCATTTCTATTGTAATAACTTTGTAATTTGTCATTAATTAAAAATGTTATGAACAAAGTGACTCTAAAGTATACTATTTATTGCTTTGCAGCTTCTTATTGAAATCAAATGCACACCTCTCCTCTTTTCCTCATGTAACCCAGCACGACGTACGGAGTGTGCGATCGTTTCAAGCTGCTAGACGGCAGCACTGTTACTTTTCGCCGCCGCTTGCAATGCTAAACAGGAAAGCTTTCCAGTATTAATGTTAGAGAGTATTTGATATCACATACACTACCCTTAAAATCATAATACAAACTGTCAAATAAAAAGTCCTCACAGATAGCTACATATTTATGTAAGAAGCAATTACCAAAGCTCAACAGAATAACAGAGAAATATGAGAATACAATGAGTACAAACGGTAGTGGTATATTCTAAAGAATTTATATCAAATCAAAATGCTAAGACAAAGAGAAAACACCGAGCAACTTGTTTGAAACAGTGACGTTTGAAACCCGCATTTGGGAAGTCCTGAGTTCAAACCCCTTGACCAGCCAATATGAATGAGGTTTTCATGGTTTCCATCAGTCACAAAGGCAAATGCTAGATTGGAATTTACATACCATGATTCATCACTGCCTCAATCACCAATATCATAAACATTCATGAAATCAAAAATCAGTTACATCAACACTAGTCATCTATAACACACAACAGTAGAAACAGGAACTCAACAATAGTAAAAACAGCCTACCGATATAGTCAAAGATCCTATCATGTGATACGACCACACATGCTAAAAGCGTGTAAAAAAAGAGAAAAGATGGTTGACTTATCTCGTAAAGAGGAATTTGTACATATCCAATTGTTTTACGTCATTTGGGAGAATTTTGAATAACTTTGAGAAGTTCAGAATTCACTTTCGCCAGTTTCTAATTTGACGATTTAACTGTCATACAACAGAAATAGAATACAGGGGGGAAAAAAAGCTAAAGGAATATATTCGAAATTAAATGTATCTGAAACATTCCACAAAAAATATAGTGATATAAACATTAAACTCGTGATATCAAATTTTAAAAAATTTGGAAGTCAAGAATTAGCAGGGAAGTGATAAATTGGAAATTACAGTGAATTAATGTTTGCTGAGGAAGAAAAAAAAAGAAGAACTTGAGAAAGAGGAAGGAAGACAAAGAAAATGGATGAATTACATGTACATGTGGAGACAGTCATTGGCTCTTGTGACAGGTCAGAGATGTCAAAGCACCTGCACTGCGTGCTCTCAAGAACCCGCACATTTCTTTAGAAGCGATGATTGTACTTTATCTTGCTAAAAAGTGAACCTTGTTGGATTTTTTTGCTTGTAATACATGCTCTCTTCATTCAGATAAGGGTTCTTTTACTTGCAATAAATATACGAAGTTTTACTTTGCTTCCAAAGGAAACCATGGTAAGGATTTTTATCACCCTAAAGATCCATAATTCTTGGTAGATTTCAACCTCAGATCCACTGGCAAAAATAGTAATCACTAAACCATTGAGGACGACTTAAAAAAGAAGACAAGAAGCTATGAGTAGTGAAAGAAATTAAATAAGAAAGGGAAGAAAAGAAATGTAAGGAGAAAAGTAACAAAACCTGAAGAAATATTTCATAATTCGAGAGGAATGCTTTGAATATGTACATGTGCCATAATGATGTCATCAGTGTACACACAGATGTAGTCCCTGGAATTACCAATTCTACTACAAAGATACAATTAAACTGCAGGACACATATTCTTACCTGAAATAATAAATTAAAAGTGCCCCACATACTAAATCCTTCGTGTCCAGGAAAGTTATTCTGGATGTGAGAAGCCTCCAAACCTGTCAAACAGAAAGATTGCTCTTAATAAAAGAATACATCCCTATAATCATTTCTTTTTTATAATCTCTATGGTCCATTCTGAAAATGTTTAAGTGAAATAATTAATTAATTAATTTACAATTCATTTTTGGAATGGTCAGCTAAGCCTTTATTAATGCTATGTATCCATGAATTTAAATATTTTTATTCAATCTTATGGCTTAACACTTATAATATAAAACAAATTAATTCAATGTTTTATATATTTACATCGTATTGTGTCAATATACAAACATTTTCGCCCTCATGGGGCATCTTCAGGTAGGAAGTGTTTACAATATGAATTTAAAATCAATTAAAATAATATGGCCTATGTTTGAAAAATAATAATAATCGTATTGATAATATATGTAAGTATTCAGCATAGTGACAAATATTGATCATACAAATTATTAAAACATAATCACGTCAAATGTTAAAAATGCACAAGCCTACATGGCTATTAAATGTTGCTGAAGAATAAGTAATGATGACTTACAAAAGTTAAATCTTAATACAATAATATCATAGGCGCATTGTGCTATTGTCAAACTTTCATTAATAATGACTTATAAAACAATATTGTGTAAGCTTGTGTATCAGTATATTGACCAATAATAAATATATTATAGAATTATTTTATAATACACATGTATTACTGAATGTTGAGTCGTAGGAGTCAAATGGTGTGAATGACTTTTTCTGATGGGGCAAGTGGGTTGTTTTTATATTCATGTGTTAACCATCGTATGCTCAAATAGATGAAAATTGGAGAAATATATATTGAATTGAATTTCATGTAAAATGGTTAAATCTACTTGAATTGACAGTGGGAGTTTCTGAAGTCTATCATAATGTACATGTGTCTTTAAATGTTGAATTAAAGTTGATGTTTTGGCTGTGATCATTACATCAGTTCGAATGAATGAGCTGTTCTCGGTGTCCAAATAATATTATCGTGTATTCAATTTGATATGTAACAAATATTTAATATTTTTATGAAAGTGAATAACTGACTGAAAAATAAATTTGAATTATATTCAAATCTACTTACAAGTTGGGCATCGGAAGCAGAATGTAGTTACTGGCTCATGTGTTTGCTAACGACTAACCAAATGTAACGTATTTTGTATGGCTCATATGTCCGCATAGTGATATTAATAGATGAAGCAAGGGACTATGTTTTTTCTATTTAAAGAGTGTATAACGGATTTTGGTTATGGATAAGGTTTTACTTAATTATAGTACATGTTTTAACTGTTGTTTAGTTATATAGAATTCTTCAACACTATTTATTAATTTAACATCTGAACATGTGTTTAATATTTTGAAGGTATCTCTATTGAGTCCTAATTCACGACCGGTATCTATTAAATGAATAGCATATTTTGATTTTCTACGGTTATTCTTAAAGTCAGATACATGTTCACTGTATCTGACTTTAAAATTTCTACAGGTTTGGCCTATACATTTATTTTTACAAGTTATACATTCCAACTGTAGATGCTGTTATTAAGTAATTTATTTTGTTTATGAAGTCCGTTAGTTAGATTGTTTTTGAGTTTGTTACTAGGTTTGTGGGCTATATTAATATTTTCTTTTGCAAAAAAATTACTTAATCTGTTAGAGATATATTTATTATATGTAAGTGTTGCATATGTACTGGCAGAGGGGAAGAGAAGGCCTGATGGCCTTATCTCTACCAGGTTAAATAAATAAATAATAAATGTCTTTTGAGTTTTTTCGTTTTTAATGGTATGGGTTGTGAAATTTTTTTGTTTTATTTGTCTTTCTTTTTTCTGAATTAATCTTTTTATCGTTTGTGTATTATATCCATTCTCATTTGCTACTTGTAAAATTTTGCTATATTCTTTCTTATAATTCAATATGACATACAAAATTACAATAAATAAAATTTGTTGGGAAACCATAATGCTTAGAATATTTGGAGGATACTATGATATTTGCATTCTGACTCTGTATCGCATTGTAGACTGATCCTAGTTTTTTTCTCTTTGATCACACCATCGCTCAGTGAGAGGTTTGTTTTTGAGCAGGAAAATAGTTGCATTCATTTGGTAATAAAGTGGCAAAATGAACTGTGTCATCAAAAAAAAAAAAAAAAAGACAGAAATTATGAAAATATTACTTAAAAAATACATTACTGTTAAAATTTCGCGAATAAAACAAATAGTATTGCTGGAATTAGTTTAGAAACTTGATTTATTTTTGCATTATTAAACGAATTCGCGTTATTTAGAAAAAGTGCATTTACTGGGGTTATGGAAAGGAGTGCAAAGACATGATGTAAAAAACTTTCAACATGAAAACAATTTGATGAAAGATGAGTGGAATAGAGAAAATTCTCTCCAGCTCCAGGATTTGAACCCAGGTTTTCAGGTCTACATGCTGACACTCTATCCACTAAGCCACATAGGATTCCCATCCCGATGTTGGACTGAATCCTCTCAGTTTAAGTTCCACCTCTTGGGTTCCCTCTAGTGGCCTACCCTCATGCACTACATCATATATATGTATGACAATGGCACAATGTCCATACATGTGCAGAGGTGCACTTGTGAGTGAGTAACTGGCTGGGATCTGATGGACTAAGCGCAGTCTTAATATATGAAAACAATTTGCATTATTGCATCTCACGAATTTCATGGACCTCTAATACTATTAGTGCTCTTACTATAAGAGAAAGGTACTTCACACAATTCTTCTAAGTAGTCACTAACATTTTAACGAACTGTATTATGCAATAAACAACCCTAACTTTCCTTCCACTATTTCAGTTCCTAGAGGCACAGACATAAATGGTTACACTTGCTAATGCTCTGAAATGAATGATATTTTTACATTTTTTGTTAGAGCATGTGTTTTTCCATATTGCCTAACTTTGGCGCATTTTCAACTTTACAGTAATTACACAAACTTCATTTAACATTTTTCTCTCAACTTTCGTTAAGACACATTATACCAATTATCTTTTGTCCAATTGTTCCGAAATTTTTATGTATACGAGTTTTATTAATTTCTTTTTAATTATTAGCACAAATGGTTACACTCAAACGACCTAAATAGCACAAGCTACAGCTGCTCTACTACTACATAACTTTCAAGACTTCTCCATGAAACAACACACAATAAGAACATCCATAACTACACAAGTAAGACTAATCATTGAACTGATTGCTTCTTTAATTGAATCTCGGACATGTAATATAACGGGTGTACACTTGAAAACTGGTTTTGTTAAGTACTGTGTCTCAAAAGTGACAAGTAATAGCCCACCTAGTAATGATTCAGCAAGCCAGCCTTTGACAGTCCACCAGCATAGCTCAAGCAATAGCGTATTTGCCTACTAATCTAGGATTTGTACTCAGGCGTTGGTTGTTCCTGCTTGGACTGATTACTTGATTGGTTTTTTAAGAGGTTTTCAGCAACCATCAGGCGAATGTCAGGTAATCTATGGCAAATCCTCGATCTCATTTCGCCAAACATCATCTCGCTATCACCAACTCCATAGAAGCTAAATAACCCAGTAGTTGATACAGCGTCATTGCATACCCAAGTGTAAAAATTGAATTGGGAATGAGAGGGATTCGTCTATGCTTATCTACATAACAAAATAATAAAGTTATTTGTCACATTTTATTAGCTTGAATGTTTTCGGCTCAAAGGAGCCATCTTCAGAAATTATGCCCAAGAATACAATATGTGAGTTGGTACATACGTGTTATGTGATACAATGTGAACAATAAGCAAGTTATGAGAACCTGCATTAAACAATTATGGACTCAAAAGTGATTAAAATGTGGTTACAATAGGATAAAAGCTTATATAAGCTGTGAACAATAAAATATTAAAATAATAAAATGTAAAATGTTGTTCTGATTATGATTTGCTGAACCATCTGCGATAAAGTCTCCAGTATGGTGTCTTGAGTGGAGACAATTCAACTGTAATATGGAATAAAATGTGTGTCAAAAATACGGATAAGAATAATACAAACATAATGGGAATTTACAAACTAATAACAAAGAAATGTAGTTACATAAAGCTTAATACTGTTGAATCCTATACAAGCTTAATATAATATAATACAATATAATAAAATATAATATAATATAATATAATATAATATAATATAATATAATATAATATAATATAATATAATATAATATAATATAATATAATATAATATAATATATCTAGTTACAAGCTTCGCACAGCGAATTATGGATGCAAATGCACAGAACAGTTGCTATTAATATTAGTAGTACTTATGAAATAATTTAAGCGGGGTTTAATAAGTTACGAAACAATTATTAATATGTCTGAATAGCGTTATCTTGGGTTATAATAAATGAAAGAAGTAATAAATAGACAAACTTACAATCATGTATGTAGTGATGATGGTTCCGAAGTGTATGAAGGTAGAGAAGCAACTGTTGGGCATGCTTCATTTACAGA
The DNA here is from genome assembly GCF_040183065.1 of Periplaneta americana. Lineage (NCBI taxonomy): Eukaryota > Metazoa > Arthropoda > Insecta > Blattodea > Blattidae > Periplaneta > Periplaneta americana. The sequence continues at coordinate 12,167,420 of NC_091125.1, read as the reverse complement.
TATTACTAAGCTTAGGTAACGCTGACAGTGGAAGAGGGAGAGGTTGGTTATAAACTGACAAGCAGGCACGTGGGTTGTGTGTATTCAGATTGAAAAGTGAGTTACGCAGATTGGGAACTTGTTCATTCAAAAGCAATATGCCTAAATTACATGCCTGGGCTATATAAAAGTCTTCAGCTGCATTAATATATGATAGATAGATAAAACTTTATTGTCGAAGGCATAATATATGCATAGACATGGTCAAATATATACATTACATTAAATTTAAAATATGTCAAATATAAAATACATTATTCATTTCATTTCATTTCACGGGCCCATGCGTGTATCCTCCAGATTGTAGGGACACAAATTTATTAATTTCATTTTTATATAATTCCCAAATTTTTTAGTATTTTTTTTGTAAATTTGATGTCCTCAGGCAAACTATTGTAAATTTTGATACCAAAAACCGTATAGTTTCTGCTAATATTTGTAAGATGGTGTACAGGAATAGTTAAAATATTTTTGTTACGAGTATCATAAGACATATGAAAGTCACTATTTTGGTGAAAATCAGACAGATTTTTATAAATTAATTGTAAAACATTAAAAATATATATACCATAAACAGTGAGAGTATTATACTGTAAGAAATATTCCCTACAAGAGGTCCTACTGTCAACGCCCACTATGCACCTGACAATATGCTTTTGAGCCATAAATATATCATTCAGCATGGTTCCAGATCCCCAAAAACAAATGCCATATGAAAGCCTTGACTCAACGTGTGCAAAACAAAAAGACATCAATACATCGTGATTTATTGTCGTCCTCAAAATTCTGATTTGATAACAAATACATATGTGCTATTAATAATTAACTGGCGAACTTACTCGTGTTAATTATGTAAGCATGTGCGGCTTACAGCTGTTTCGGTGTTACTTGACACCATCATCAGAGCCTTCTGGGTCTTGGCGGCATTTCGACATCTCTGCCTGTTGTGTGGGTGTGTTCGTGTAGTGAAAAGTTGTGTCAAATAGTGTGTGTGTTCTGAACTTGATCAGTGTGTTGAGAATTTGATTAGGGTGTGTTTTGGTGTGCCTGTATATTTCATATTGTTCTAGTGTGTTGAGTTTTTGGTTTCTGGGTTGTATGTGTAGAATTTCCATGTCTGTGTTTATGTTATTGTATGTCTGGTTGGCATTAGTTATGTGTTCGGTATATGTAGATGTATTGTGTCCTCTGGTTATTGCTTTAATGTGTTCTTTGTATCGAGTTTGAAATGATCTGCCTGTCTGTCCAATGTAGAAACTGTCGCAACTATTGCATGTGAGTTTGTATACGTCTGTGTGGTTGTATTTATTTGTTTATGTTGTTTGTGTGTTGAGATGTCTTTGTAGTGTGTTTTCTGTTCTGTATGCTATGTTGTATTTCTGTTTTCTGAAGGAGGATGCGATCTTATGTGTGTTTTTGTTTTCGTATGTTAGTGTGATGTATTTCTTGTGTTCTTGTGTTTGTGTGTTTTTGTGTTTGTTGAGTTTTTGTTTTGTCTTCCTTATGATGTTGTCTATTATGTTTGGGTTATAGCCATTTTCTTGTGCTATGTATTTGATTGTGTTCACTTCTTCATTGTAGTGATGTTGGCTCATGGGTATGTTGAGTAATCTGTGTACCATTGTCCTGAATGCAGCATGTTTGTGTTGTATGGGGTGATTAGATGTGTTGTGTATGTGTGTCGTGGTGGTGGTTGGTTTTCAGTATATTTTGAAGGAATGTTTGTTGTCGACTTTTGTTAAAGTGATGTCTAGGAAATTTATGGAGTTATTGTTTTCAAGTTCCAGTGTGTATTGGAGTTTTGGGTGTATTTTGTTTATGTATTGGTGTAGTTTGTGTATTTGTCGTTTGTTTCCTTTGTATAGTATGAGTATGTTGTCTACGTATCTGTGCCAGTATATTATGTTGTCTGCACATTTGTTGTGGTTATTGTTGAGTATGTATGTTTGTTCTATGTTGTGTAAAAATATCTCTGCTAGTATGCTAGATATGGGTGATCCTATTGGCAATCCTTCTGTTTGGGTGTAGTATTTGTTGTTGTATGTGAAGTAGTTTTGCTTTGTTATGATGTCTGTGATTTGGATGATTTCTTCGATGTGTTCTTGTGGTGTGTTGTTGTCTATGAGCATTTGTTTTAGTATCTGTACTGTGTCTTGTATTGGTATGTTAGTGTATAAGTTAGTGATATCGAAAGATGCTAGTGTTGCACTGTGTGGAATGTGTTGTTTTGTTTTGTTGACTAGGTCTATAGTGTATTTTTATTGTTGTCTGTTTTCCGAATTTTATGTTGTTTCTGATGATTTTGTCCATGTATGCTGGTGCCTGTTTGTAGTTGAATGGAGGTCTGATTGGTATGTTTTCTTTATGTATCTTGGGTAGTGCGTCGAGTTTAGGCGCTGCTGGTTTGATGGGTTTGAGCTGTTGTTTCATATTGTGCGGTATTACGTGTTTGCTTTTGTTGATTGTGTTTTATATTGTTTTGTGGTATTGTGTGGTGGGGTCTTTTTCAAGTTCTGTGATGTTTTGTTTAAAGTTGTTTATGTGCTATTGTTCAAAGGGAGAATAATGTGCAAAACCTCATTTATATTGGTTAATTCATGACCCTGCTCGATTAGATGAGTGGCGAACTTAGACTTTCTTCTGTTATGCTTAAAGTCGGCAACAAGTTCGCTGTACATAGTTCTAAAGTTTCTACGAGTCTGGCCAATGTATTTATGTGGGCAGTTCTTGCATTGCAACATGCATATGCCCCCACTTTGATATTTATCACTGGTGTGGAGCTTATTGGGAATGATATTATGTAATTTGTTATTTGTGCAAAAACCTACACTAATGCAGTGTTTTCTGAAAAAATTACTGAGTTGGTTAGAAACTTTACTGATAGTAGGAGAGTTTACCGTGTGTGTGTAGTATGTTGGTTATGAGAGAGTTTGCCTTTGCATTTCTGAAGTAGTTTGTCTATTACCTGTTTATTAAAGCTGTTGGTTCTCGCTAAATTAACAATATATTCATATTCTTTATTAAATTGTGCTTTACGTAAAGGGATTGTTAACAATCTATCAATGAGAAATCTGAATTTACTGAACTTGTGTGTTTCAGGGTGGTTATTAGAGCTGTTGCTAATAGAATGGTCAGTGGAAGTGGGTTTTCTGAAAATATCAAAGATAATTTTGGAGTTCTTTATAGAAATTCGTAAATCCAGAAAATTTATGGATCGGTTTAGAGCTGATTCAGAAGTAAATTTTATATTCGGATGCAATTGATTAACAGAATTGGTAATACTGTCGTTAATATTGTTGTCATTATCATAGAAAAGTAATGTATCGTCTACATATCTAAGGTATATAGTGATGTTGAACTGATTTGAGAGGGTATGTACATTATTACTTTCAAAATCCTGCAAGAAAACTTCTGCTAGAAAACTGGACAGTGGGTCATCCATTACCAGACCTTGATTCTGCTGATATAAAGTATTGTTAAACGAAAAATAATTTTGCTTTAAAGAAACATTTAAAAGATGAATAACTTGGTCTATTAAGGTGGAATTTAATTGGACATCAGCAAGTTTTGTTTTAATTATATTCAAGGTACATTGATGGGAATGTTGGTATATAAATTGGAAATATCTACAGACAACAATTTAGTTCTTTTTGAAGGTTTTAATTTAGAAAGAGTCTTAATTAAATGTCTAGTATTTTGTGACTATATTTATCATCCATAATCAAGTTATGTTTAAAAAATTTATTAATTTTACGATTGGGAGCATTTTGACTGTTTACTATGGGTCTCATTGCTAACTCTGATTTATCTATTTTAGGCAACGCTTTCAAAATGGGTGCTTGAGGGTTAATCTGAACTAGTTTATTAATCGAATTGGCCTGGATAAGATCAGGAGAATTCTTTAATGCTGTTTTCAACTGTTTTTGGTAATTATCTGTGGGGTTTGTTTTAAGTTTACAATGTGATTATTGACACACATTTCATTCCTTATTACAGTTGAATTGTCTCCACTCAAGACACCATACTGGAGCCTTTATCACAGATGGTTCAGCAAATCATAATCAGAGCAACATTTTATATTTTATTATTTTAATATTTTATTATTCACAGCTTATATAAGCTTTTATCCTATTGTAACCACATTTTAATCACTTTTGAGTCCATAACTGTTTAATGCAGAGGCTCATAACTTGCTTACTGTTCACATTGTATCACATAACACATATGTACCAACTCACATATTGTATTCTTGGGCATAATTTCTGAAGATGGCTCCCTTGAGCCGAAAATGTTCAAGCTAATAAAATGTGACAAATAACTTTATTATTTGTTATGTAGATAAGCATAGACGGATCCCTCTCATTCCCAATTCAATGTATTAGCTTATCGGTCCTTATTATGTCTCTTAAATTCAAGTGTAAAAAGCTTTTGGCAATAAAATCTACCGACTTATACATTACATAATTATGTAAATTTATTGCCTTACCTTATTATAAATGCAGAAAATGTCTACCATCCTCTTTAATACACATTACATATCTTTCGAAAATAAGTCTTTTTGAACTTCTTTAATCCAAACAAGAACATGTCTATAAAACACTGGTTTGACCTACGCTAATTGAGTTCACAAGGGCTGGATCCTTATACTTAGGCTTTAAGCCCATGTCCTATGCTGAATACAGCAGCAAAGCATGGACCATTAGCGCTAAAAAAGGAAAAGGCTAAAGCCTAATGAAATGAGATTCCTAAGAACAGTAGGACATAATGGACTGTATAAGAAAAGGAATGCAGATACACGGGAAGAACTACAAATTCCACCTCTTCTAGGTTTCATACAGGATTTCAGAAACAGATGGAAAAATCACGTCCTACAAATGGACACCTCAAGAATTCCATGCCAAATTTTTAATTACCAGCTCAAGGGAAAGTGGATGTTAGGAAGATTTAAAAAAAGGTTTGCTTGAGATCGTAACAGGTCAGCAAAGGTCTAATACATGTCAGAAGGATGATTGGAAACATTTCTAGACACACACTGTATTTAATCTCTACTGATATAATTGAACCTTAAGCACATGGTCCATTTCATTCCATTTATGGAAGACTTTTGTCTCATAAGATCTTAGTTTTAACAATTTCAGATGGGAGCCTTAACCTTTTGCTACCCTGTAACGGGGATGACTACTATATCTTTAACAATTTCGTCGTTTTCCAAGCTGATGTCTTGGATACATCTGTCTGTTGAGCTAACTTTCTTATGATTCTGTGGGAGACTGTTCTAACCTATAGCCTACCAGTATGTCAGTGATTCTCAACCTATGGGTTCCAACCCAATGGTAGATCCCAAGGGGGCGTTTGCTGGGTTACACAAGGGCCCCATAAAAAATATATATACAGTGAAATCCCATTATACTATACCTCGATATACATCAGAATCAGATATACCGTAGATGCAATGATGTCCCCCAATACTTAAGGAATTTATGTACTGTGTGACATATGCAATAACAGTATCTGTGTTTAACTCACAATGCAAGTTGTATAAGTTCCTTTGTCTGTCGCACTGGGTTGGAGTGTGGTAGCTTTGTTCCAATGGGAATGATGGGAAGAAATTAGAACTTTATAAATGATGCCAATCTGACAATTTTAAAGAGATATTATGACTATCCATTATTTAAAGAATTTGTCATTTTTATAACACTAATGGCCAGTTTTTCCAAGTAATGTTTAATTTGGCTTAACAAATGTTAAATTAACAGCTGGTTTATTTTTAACGTTTTGTTAAGATGTTTTCCATTTTTACAACATAATTTTGTTTAAAATAACCAACACTTAACTTTAACTGTCGTTAATACTATTCTAACTACTCAACAGCAGTTGGTAATGATTTTGCATATATAAGACAACTTCTTATTGGCTGATATTATTTAAATTCTGTACTGTAGAGTAAGTCATGAAACATGTGTAAAATCGTAACCTGTTACAGTAGCCATAATTCATACAGTACAGAGACTTGATAAATGAAAGTTGCATTGACTACTATTGAATAATAATAATTATTATAAGTATGGTTATATTTTATAATGCTAAATATGAATTCCTGTTTAGAAAAATCTAAGAATTATGACCACCAGGTGACAATAATTACACGAATGTGTGTGTAGTCAACTGTACACAAAACCCCGAGGAGAATTCAGTATCATATAAAATTCTCTAATTCAGGTCCATGTATAAATTATATGTAATTTCGTCCTAAAGAAGCAATTGCTGCTGAAACATTTTATTATTTACTCACTGCGTATTTTGAAACACTATTGACATCGGCTATAGTTGAAGAGCCAGTAACATAGAATCTAGAGTTAATAGTAGCTGGTGAATTGGAACAAGTGGCCTACCTATTTCTGTTTGTAAGATATTCAAATCTGACTTCAATTTCTTGCCACATTGAGATCGCACATTTCCTCATATTAAATGGATAATAGCTCAGCATTGAAATAAGCGTCAGTATGATAATCAGTTGACTTATAAAGATTATCTTCCCTATATTAATATTCCAAAATATCTTTTAAATTATATTTACCAGTCTTATGGCCGGTTTCACAAAGCTTCATTAAGGTTTTAATTATTCATTAATGTATTTACTGGTTCATTAAATCATTTTTATATCTCACCAAGCATCTTTAGCCTAACGAACCAGTAAAACTATCATTAAATTTAGTGATAGAAATTTCCGTCTTTAAATTTTTAATTATTCATTAGTTGCAATATAAAATGGCGGAACGTTTCGACGCGGAATTGTTATATCTGGAACTGCTCGAAAATTAAGAGTCAAATGGAGATAATGTTAACCATTTAAAAACCGATCATTTTGAAAATTTGAATGACACAAAAATTCACAAAAGATACCGCGTCACAAAGATCGTGGTACCAGTACTCAAAATTTTAGAAGAAACTGATCATAGGTTAGAATATCATAAAAACGGCTGAGACAAAGCTGAAACTAGTCAACTAGGTAACATACGACTCAGTTTTATTTTAAGATATGAAAGTGATTATTATAACTACATACCGGTACCTAAGAAATATTAGTAAATTAATACATAATGTGCATTCAAACATAACAAAACTTAATTGGTATATTAACTTTCATTTATTAGAATTATATTATAGCTAGCAATAAGATATGTTTGCACTGGCTTTAAAACAGAAGCGAAAGAGTTGGATTCTTGGAATTTATAATCGTTTTCTTCCCGATGGAAATTTAATTTTCCAGCAGGATAATCACCCCGTGCACACCGCCATAAACATTCAAAGACGGTTCACGGAAAAGCATGAAAAAGAGGAGGATTGACAAATATCGAGACATCCCACCTCAAAATCCAGATCAGTTCTGGGATCAAGTTCTGGCTACCTGGGAAGATTTCGCTAAGGACCAGAACTATTTCCGTGATCTGGTGGACTCAATGCCCTGAAAATGCCAGGCAGTGATAGACGCCGGTGGCATGTGGACAATGTATTAGATCCACATGTGTATTTCTTTTATTTTTCTTTAATTTGTTTGTTTATTTTTGTTTTATTTCGGGAAGAAAATTGATCTCCCAAGAGTTTTTTAAATTCTCCTAGTGGAGCCAGAGTTGCGAAATAATTTGTTCCACTACACAAAATTAAAAAAATGAAGAAAGGTAACATGTATAAAAATTAGTTACGTTAATTAAAAAAAAGTTATCGCTGAGAATCGAACACGGGCCCCTGGGATGGCAAGCCAACTCGCTACTGACTGCTCCATCGAGAGTGATGACGTAATCAGCACGACGAGGCACATATAGCTGCTCGGCTTGAAGTCTACGGAGACAGCGCACATATAAATGTACTCGTGTAAATATTTTAATGTTCAGTACTAGTTAATGTTTCATTTGGACTAATTTACTGAAGCTTGGTGAAACTGGCCCTTACTGTAAACATTCCTCAAAGAGAAACATAACATGTTATTTTCACAACTTTTGTCTGAACAGCTGTGGTGTTATCCACCATGTTTAACTGTTTGTTAAATGAGTTAACAGCCTGAAATCCTACATTTAAAGTTAACAAACAGTTAAGAATCTGTTAAGCCAAACTGGTGTTGAACAAATGGAAAAAACTGTATTTAACAATCTGTTGAAGGTTTAACAGTCGTTAAGTGTTCTAACAATACTTGGACAAACCGGCCATAATACTTTTACTGAACTATAAAATCGTCTTTTTGTATTTATAGCTGATTTATGTTTTCAGTTGGAGACAATGTAACTATATTAGCCACATTTGTTCAGTTGGTCAGTGATTAAATGTTGGCGAACCTGTTATGCTTGAATATTGAATAAGCTGGGCAGTAGAGAGGAAATGTGTTGCCAATGGTTTTCAGTTTAAGTTCAACCATTATATTCATACCCATATGTCAAACCAAAAAACATATCTTGTATGCATAAAGTGATTAAACAATTCATTTAAACTGATAAGCAATTACACTCCTTTGGGGAGTAATATGTAAAAAAAAACTGCATTTGATTTAATAATGTCTGACAGGCGATGTAAACAGTGCCGGTAGAGAGGGAGAAAAGAATTATTGCTATTTATATTCAACCAATGGCAGAGGTCTCAGTCCATCCATGTCTTGAAGTAGAATGCTTCAGACTGCCCAACTTCAAGATAAGAGTGAAATGAGGTATCTGCCATTGGTACAATTGTCTCTCTCCCTCTCCCTCCTCTTTCTCTCTCTAATAAAACTGCTTGTATAATGGAGAGCTGTAAAACCGATCAGGCTGTGTAACATGAGATGTAATTCTGACTTCTGCCACCACTAACTTGGCTTTAACCTCGCTTCAATAGCCTCTCGAAAATATACACTGAGTTGGAGGTCTATGTTATTTGTCTATAACATGATCTATTTCCACAAGTGTACGCAATCTAGTTTTGTTTTTCAATCTCTAAACTATTCTTTGTATTTTACACGTGCTAAATGAAACATAACTCCAGTTATTTTTATGTGCGAACACCAGCACTTGCGTTTACAGAAATCTACTGTATTGTGTATACAGGTTTGAAACTTGGTGTGTTTGTGTGTTCTTAATCCTTCAGTGGGCCTGACATGATATGTTACCTGTTAACATACTGTTAAATGGGTCTGTTGTTCAGATGCGTCAGTAAAAGAAGTGATATTACAAATTGAGAGACCAGGTATGTGTAGTAGGTGTACACACGAGATTTTAATTTGACCATACAGTATTAGTTGAGTGGCAGATATGGTAAGGTAAACACTCACTTACCAGAAAAAAAAATTGATACATTCGGATTTTTATTATAGTATTGCTTACTTGTCCGCATTTTCAAATTGATCATCAAATAGTGTTATTTACCACTAGAGCACATTATTTCATTGCAGTGTTCTGAACTGAACCTGGAAACAAAATGAATAGCTTAAATGAGGGGTTCAGGAGTAAAATACGGTAAGTGACGTTTTAGTGTTTTGAAGTTATTACGTAGGTAAACATTTATACATGCAAAAGTTTGTATGGTTACCGGGAAAGTGAAATCTGTATACTTCTGTCATCTGTTGAGATCTTGAAAAACTAACTAGCCTACTGCGTTAGACGCAGAATCTAAGATACCATATTATATGCTACATATTTCATTTTGGACCAAAATGTCAGTTACCATGTTTTACGCCCAAGCCTCTCAAATAAACTGTGAAGAATATACCTGGCCAATTCAATACTTCCCCAATCTTATTCCATTCTTATTCCATTACATTGCCATAATTCTAATTTTACAAATTGTAAAAAACTCTTCATACTGTTAGACTAACAAAATAAGCTTTGGGTCATTTAATTTACACCTTCAATATTACCATGATTGGAGGCCTTGTAATTGATATATAATTTTAATGACATTCTTTATTTCTATCTTGGCCTGTACAGAAATCCATTTAGAATTCTGGACGGTATTCAGTCATGTGGATAGAGGTGATACGACCAAGTGGGCGATGCTCCATTTGAAATAATGCAAAGAATAAAAAGCTGAATGCAACAAACGAATCCATTCTGGTAAGTGAACGCCTACCTTTAGGCAAAGACGAATTGCAGAAGACAGGTTAAAAATCACGACGAAAGTTAAAAAATGTTTCGTGAATAAGTTGTAAGTGCAGTTCACAAGAATATTTAATTAAATTTCTGTATACCAGTATATCCTCAGCGAGTAAAAGTTCTGCTGTACCACAAGTATATTATGTTATAACACAAGGTAAATCATTTCCCTGACCCCTATACTGTAACACGGTTTTATTGTCATACAAATATGAAACATAAAAGTCTTAAAAATTAGTTTTTGTTTCGATAATTTTTTTTTTTTAATTTATAACTTTCAATAAACGCCTTGATTTTTCACAGTGAGTACAGTAGCTTCTCAGACAACAATAATTATACTACTCAAAAAGGTTTTCATAACATGGACAAGAATAACTGTTTTTATGTAATTTGTATGTCCTGATTACGAATATGGCATTGAAGAAGTATCTACACGTCACATTTTCTCAGAAACTTATATTTTGTAGTTAGCGAATTGTATAAAAAAGTGTTGAAACCTACCCACTTTGAAAGAGGTTCTTTTCTTTAATGTAGATCTTTTACACAATTACACGATCATTTCCGTTCTTTTAAGATACCATTTGAAACATACTTTCACTTTTGTGGGTTGAATGAGTGTCATCCTTACGATGGTTTATTATTTTATTACCCTTATTATGCAGTGGCACGGAGGGTAGGTCACATCTGGCTATACCGGTAACTGACTAAGGGAAAGGAGGAAATATGGTCGCTGTTGTATTGTGAGACAAGAAATGAACAATTTAGCGATTGGTTCTGACTGTGGAAGTGTTGTGAGCAGTACTAGTTATTCTATAATAGTGTTAAATGGATAGCAATCATCGTTCCTGTAAAAATTTTCCAAATAGTTTCTGCTCTGTTTGTGGCAAATGAACTTTGAAATCACAACGTTGATAAATAACAGACAATGTAAATAAGGCATAGTGCTTGTATTTTGGCTATAAAGTGGGTGAACAAGACAAGAATTTGGGCACCACACGTGTGTTGTGTAACATGTTACGTGAAGTTAACAGAGTGGTTGCGGGGGAAAAATAACATGTCTTTTGCTGTTCCAATGATTTGGCGACAGCCCTCCAGTCATCTGGAAGATTGTTACTTCTGCATTGTCAAACCACAGAGATTTTCAAGGAAAACTAAAGATAAAATCGTGTATCCTAATTTCCCACCAGCCATAATACCCGTGCCACATTCTCCTGAACTTGATATTCCTATCCCTCCGCCCAGTGGGGAAGATTATGTCATTCCAAGGAACACGAACTATCAGAATCCTCAGACTACCCTTCAACTTCCGCTGATTCCACCTACATTCCCGAACATCATAGAACACCACATCTGATACAACAGGCAGAACTTAATGACCTAGTTAGGGATTCAGATCTTTCCAAGCAACACGCTGAACTATTAGGTTCTAGAGTACAAGAATGGGACTTATTAGCAAAAGATACCAAAATTTCCATGTTAAGAAAACGAAACAATGAACTGACTACTTATTTTGTAATGGAAAAATCTGTTTGTGCCTGCAAAAATGTGAACAGGCTTATGGATCAATTAGATATTCAATATAATTCAGGAGAATGGAGACTGTTCATCGATTCATCAAAACTAAGCTTAAAAACAGTTTTATTGCACAATGGCAACACAAAACCTACCATCAGTGGCTCATTCAGTCACTATGAAAGAAACTTATGAAAACATGTCACTAATATTGAATGCAGTAAATTATAATGAACATCGCTGGGAAATTTGTGGGGATTTTAAAGTAATAGTTTTGTTGCTTGTATTACAAAAAGGGTTTACTATGTTTGTGGGGCAGTCGAGCAACAGCACAACATTATGTGGTGAAGAACTCGTCTATCAGACAAGGTTATATTCCTGATGAGCATAATATTAAATATCCTTGCTAGTGCAACGGGAAAAAGTACTTCTTCCTCCACTGCATATAAAACTAGGGCTAATGAAAAATTTTGTGAAAGCTCTAGATAAGAGTGGAGAAGCCTTTCAACACTTAAAGACTCTGTTCCCTAAAATCAGTAATGCTAAATTAAAAGAAGGCATATTTGTCAATCCATAAATTAGAAAACTCTTTAAGGACAGAATTTTTGAGAAAAAACTTAACTCCAAGGAATTACCAGCATGGAAATCTTTTGCAAAGGATTTTTAGGGAATCACAAGGCAGAAAATTATCGCCAATTAATAGAGATGTTACTAAGAAATTACAAAAAAAAAAAACGGCCTGCAGTATGTCACTGAAGATCCACTTCTTACATTCACATTAGGACTTCTTTCCTGAGAACTTGGGGACTGTAAGTGATGAGCAGGGAGAGCGATTTCACCAAGACATTGCTACAATGAAGCAACGGTATCAAGGAATATGGGATCCAGCTATGATGGGCGGTTATTGCTTGTCTTTAAAAAGGAAAGATTCCAGTTCTCATAAGAGAAAAAATGAAGGTATTTGTTTATCTTTCTCTATTTTATTGCATGAAGAGTGGTTTTTATAAGCCTTAATAGCTGATCAGTTATTAATGTATCAGTTTTATCATATCTAAGCTGCCTTTGGAAATTTTCACCCAAAAAATAACAAAGTAATTTTTAATAGGTCAAAAATGCTGATTTTTCAGTGTATCAAGTAAATATCTATAACACAAAAACGTGATGTGTTACGAACTTTTCACTGACATTTTCGTGTTCAGCACATGCAAATTAGTTAAGATCAGCCTATTTTATTAAAGTTATGGAAAAAAAGTTCAAATTTGTTGAGTAGTGTTATTACTCATTTCTTCCACTCATGCATCACGTGTTAAGTGGATCACACTCTCACCAGCGAATAGGGATTATAAAGAATGGACACTTCGCGTCGGTACCTTTGATGTAGCCAGACCGATTTCAATGACCTTCAAGCCAGCTAGAGCGTCAGATTCTGCTTTCTCCCTAGAGTTGGCGCTGACATCACACCAGCTAGCAGTCGACACAGCGGAAATATAACACATACAATTAATACATCTAGGTACATTATGTACTCAAATAAAATAAATTGGATCCATAAAATAATAAATCCTCATTAACTGTAATTTCTAGACTCTAGAGTTCCTTTATAATGAGAGTTCAGACGTTGACCCCCAACAACAATTAAAATATGTAATGATTTGATAGCGCTGAAAATGGAAAAACAAAACTCTTACGAGAAGTAAAACCATATATCTATATTATATTATATACAAATATTAAACGAATTCGATACTTAATTTTATAATGTATTATATTATTTTATAATATAATTTATGATATCTGAAATATAAAATATTATTATTACAACTAGTTTGTCACTGAGAAATAAGGAAAAGCTGTTAACTTTAATTTATTTGAAGCAAAGCGTTACTGGCTTATGCAATAAGGTAGGCGATGTTTGGATCCTGTATCTTAATTCTATTCTCAATTATTATCTTAGCGTATGCTCGATTACACTACCTCTAGCGCTTGAAAGTGGAACTAGCCGCTGGCGCACAGAGAAACAAAACACAGGAAAATTCGCTCAGTGTCCATTCTTTATAATCCCTATTCGCTGCTCTCACTATCTGTAGCCATGCACATTCGATTCTTTCAGTTCTTGTCACATGCAAACATTATAATAGTGTCTGGAATGGAAATATATGCATTTAAATAATATTAATCAATCTCATAATGATTACTTACTACTGAATTTACACTTGAGAATCAATTCAAATTAAGAACTAATTGACTATCTTATTGTTACTGATTTTATAATTTATATGTAATGATATCACAACAATGATCAATCTATGCATAACATCTGGTAAAAAAGAAAATAAAAACACGCTTTAGCATTACTGACCTCCTTCGTTCCATATTGAATTAATTTCTGTCTCAGAATTTATAAATATAACTATTGGCTTAAATCAGTGTGTGTACTTCATCTTCACACTCTGATATAAAAGCGACTAGTTCGGTGAGTGAGTCAAATTGAAAAAAAAAAAAAAAAACAATATCAATATAAATATGATGCGAGCTGAGGTTGGGCTTTATTTAGTGTGGCAATAAAGACAAACCAAACCACAATGTATACTACATTACCAATATAAAGTTCTCTTAAATGCTTCCATGAAACCAAATACGCTATGAAGACACCTAGAAATAAAATATTCAGATGTTAAAAATAAAAGTGAAGAATTTCTCGCTTGTGCATGAATAAAATTTAAACAGGGAAAATCTATAATTGTAAAGTAAAGTCAGTGGCTGCAATGGTTTGGAATCATCATGTTGGCTAGTTTACATACTGTTAAAGCAGGAAAACCTCACCCTGTATGTGGGGAATTGATCCTTACTGTAACTAAAGATACAGTTATAATTATGTTTGGTGAAAAGACGCAGAACAGTTTAATTTAATTCCTGTAACAAAGTCCATGAAATGGCTAGTGATTATAAGCGTAAAAGACAGTTCGATTTTTCGCATAAAACTGATGAATTAACCAACACATAAGTTAGTTAATTCAACTCATTTCAAGTGTTTTGTTAGTATGAGAATGGTGCATCCTCAGGTTGCAAATAGAGGAGACAGCCTCCAGACATATATTGAATAAGCAGTCACGGACAGCCAATAAGAGGTCTCCAGCTTGAGCGTTGGGTGAATGGCTAAAAACCCACCACCGTAAAAAAGAGCTTGTTAAGAAACCCTAACATAAGCCTCAGAATGGGACTAATTCTTTGGCGCAACCACAGCAGAGAAATAAGGTAATGAGATTTGGTACTTGGAATGTCACGAGTCTTTACAGAACAGGAGGGATAACATTACTAGCAAAAGAACGAGCTAGATATAGAACAGACTTTGTGGGAGTACAGGACGTTACGTTAGAGGAATGGTATATCACCGATAAAAGATTATTTGTTGTACTACGGGGAAGGAAACAATAATCACCAATTAGGAACAGAATTCTTTATCCATAACAGTCATCAATCAACAGTGAGTGAAGATAGTCATGTTTAACTGATCTCTGCAGAGCCAGACGCTGATACAGCAATGTAAGGTTATAGCTCCGAGTATGAGTACATTCACTTGAAGTATGTATGTATTTATTCACACTGCAAATCGGTATATACCCAGTGGCAGTGGTAACTAATTACACTCAATAATGACAATTAATAATAAACAAAATTGATAAAAAATACAATTAATAATAAATTAATAATAATAATAATAATAATAATAATAATAATAATAATAACAGGGAGCATCCTAAATTAAATGAAGCACCATCACTTAAAGTAACATTTAAAGTAAATCTAATTTGTATCTTAACCCTAAGTTCGAACTGAAACCCACAAGTATATCTTCATACCTGCACAAGTACCTTTCAGCGAACTGAAACCCATAAGTATGATATGTTCATACCTGCACAAGTACCTTTCAGCACTACACTTATTTCGCTGACAACTCACTCATTGCACTGGAACTACGACACCTTTCACTGATTCTATCCTGATTTCACTAACACTTCAAAACATTTCACTGTTCAAATACTTTGCACTGCCACTATAATCTATAAAGCTTCACTCACAGAAACACACTTCACTTACATAACACACTTCACTGACACAACACACTTCACTGACACAACACACTTCACTGACACAAGACACTTCTTCACTGATACAACACTCCAATAACAAAATATCAATTATACCCTTTAAATAGTGTGTATAATATACTATCGTCTATTATTAAAGTCCTTAACCCTATTTTTAAATGCATTTTTGGTTATTGGTAGAACCTTTAGTAAATTCGCAGGTAAAGCATTCCAGTCCCTGATAGTATGATTGAGAAAAGAAAACTTTCCAGTGTCCGTCCTCTGTCTTCTTTCCCTCAATTTATATGAGTGGTCATTCCTTGAAGAGTAATTTGGCGGCTGCAACCTATTTTTTATTTCTCTCCAGGCAGGCTCACCTCTGTATGTTTTGAACATTGCGCATAATCGAATTTGCGTTCTCCTGTCCGTGAGTGTGTCCCACTTTAATGGTAAATTATTACGACAACACTTAAGAGCACATTTTTTAAATCTTTTCCAGCGTCTTAATATGCTCTAATCTGTAAGATTCCAACATGCAGCACCCCCTAACATATACGATCCGATTATTTTATTTCTTTTTTCTTGTAAAGCTGATGGCTTTGCTCTTTAGAGAATTTATTTTCATTTTGTTGGCCATTGCCCAATCATTTATTCTATTGAGGTCATTCTGAAGAATAGTAGTATCTTCATTACTTTTTATTTCCCTGTATATGATACAATCATCTGCAAATAAGCGAACCCTGGACAAGATGTTAACTGGCAGATCATTTACAAAAGCCAGAAATAGAAGAGGCCCCAAGACACTCCCCTGTGGGACTCCAGAAGTAATTTCAATTGGGTTTGATAATTCCTCCGCCACCTGTAGTTTGAGTGCAACAAGTTAAAAATTCCTTGATCCACTGGAGTACTCTGAAGTCAATCCCTGTTGATTGTAGTTTAACCAACAATATATCGTGTGGGACTACATCAAATGCGCGTGAAAAGTCAATAGTCACTGCATCTACTTGGCTATTTGAATCTATTCTGTCTGCTAAATCCTGACATACAGTTACTAATTGACTCTCACATGAGTAGCTCCCAGAAACCCATGCTGACAGTCATGTAACCAATTTGAATCATTCCAATGCTGCCTTAGATATGCTGAAATCAAGTGTTCCATCTGCTTTCAAACCACAGAGGTGAGGCTGACCAGTCTGTAATTTTTTGTATCTGAGCGAGACCCTGACTTATAAATTGGCACCACTATTGCATCTCTCCAATCTCATGGGACAGTACCATTGTTTATTGATATTTCAAATATTCGCACTAGATAGAAGTGGAATATAATATAGTGGAAAACAGTGTGTATTATTAATCAAGAGCAACAGTGGACACTAAGTTAATTTTGAATAGGCTACTTCGCAAATGAATTGAGTAAGCATGATGGAGGTTGAGTTGTGTGTGTATCGGGCAAGAATAGGAAGATTCATCATAAAAATGGGTGAAGTGTTAAGACGTCAGAGCCCCTTGGGCTATGATCAACTACTTCAAGCAATAGAAATAGTATTGACAATGTTACTGATAATTGGAAGTGTTGAGTTAAACCCGGGGCCGACAAATAGAAAAGATACTTCACTTTTATTATCAATCCATGGAGAGATGAAAGAGGGATTCAAGGCAACAAAAAGAACTTCAATGAACTGAACAGTACAATATCCAGACTGAAGGAAGAAATTGTGAAGAATACTGAGAGCATAAAGAAACTTCAACAAGAGAATGACCAACTGCAGAACAAGATAAAACACTTCGAATTCCAGCTGAGGAAGAAAAAATTACTTTTGGAATGGAGGAAGACCGGCGTGAAAATGGACTAGAAAAACACAATTCAGTAACTCATTTGTGTAATGAGATTTTTGGTCTGAATCTGAACAATGATCAGATTGAAGATGCCTTCAGAATTGGAAGAGGGAAAAATTGTCCCATACTAGTGAAATTTACAAGTATGAGGACAAAATTGTTTATCTTAGATCACTTGAATATGCTGAGAGGTACGAACATAAAATTTGAGCAGGACTACAGTGTGCAAACAAGGAGTAAGAGAAAGATGTTACTACTATTTATGAAAGAAGCGAGATCGAGAGGTCAGTTTGTGATCTTAATGAACGATAAAATAAAGATAAATGGAAACCTGTATGATTTGGAATATTGTCAGAGGAACTTCAATTCACAGAAACCCCAGGTATCCGAGAGTAAAAATTACCTGATGAAAGAAAAAAATAGTTCTATGCATATTTCGTTCCCTACTAAAGTGAATACCGAACAATCGGAAGAGATTATAGATGAGTTGGTTCATGAAGGCGAGGAACGATTGAGTCAGCAGAATGAAGTATGGAAGGAATTAAAGCCCGCATTAGAGACCAGACATCCAATGAACAAAAGTGACGACCGAGCAGGACCCAGTCAGGAATCTCCTGAGCCAAATTGGAGTAGCAGACCGAGTAAAACAATGCAGCAACATATGGCCTAGCCTATATGAGTCAGCAAGAAGCAGAAACGAGGGAGCATTATGGGAGATCAAGAGGTCAGGATGTGACGAGGATGAGGGGTGAAGAGATTATGCTTTCATCACCACAGGGCAGCATTTTATCACTGACGAGTAGACTTAAGAGCCAAAAAAGTTACAATCTTAGAAGTTGGTGCATGAGTGGTAAGAAATAAATAAAAATATGAAAGGAATTGCAACATAGTAGTTTGGTGATCTAATGTTGTAAATCGTGTTTAGTGTGATGAAAGTGTGTTTAGGGGAACTTGGATATAGAGATCAGTTAGGAAGTGATAGAATTGAAATGGATGTTAGGAAATTAAAACAGTAGTTAGTTAATAAATATAGTTACCGACAGAAGTTTATTGTAAAGAAGTAAATCTTTGAAAGTGATGTAGTGAAGTTTATGAAAGATTATATTAGTGAGAGTAATTATAATTTTTGATAATTTATTCTGAGTGTTGCTTGTGGTTAAGGAATGGATAATTAAGCTAAAGTGACTAGATACTAATGTCAAGATTTAACAAGATTATTATTGTGCTATATTTACATGCTGCAGGGATATTTTTTGTATGTTGGTGGCTATATCTTGTTGTTTTCTATTCTTGAATGCACCCCCTTTTTGCACGTCTCTGATTGGAGACTGGGGGATTGTACGTTGCCTGGTGAAGAAGGAACCAGCTGCCTCGTGGGGACGAGCTCACTCAGCAGAAGGAGATACCCAGAACAAGTTGTCTGCAAGCTTCAGCTTATCACTCATTGGCAGCCTGCAGCCCGTGATTGTCAAAGCTTGGGTTTGCCCGGCTAACTGGACAGGAATATAGTCGACTATATGGAGGACTCACTTCGACAGGACGCTTATTTGGTGTGATAGCCGCACAGACCCAGCTACGACCCATCTCATCGTAAGCAGAGCCTTGGCCGGCTTCCTATTATTGGTTATATTCCGAGTTGCGGAGTATTGTTATCATCGCTACACAACTAGAGAAGATTCTTAGTATGGAAAATTTTGGTGTGTGGTAATAGTTGTGCATGTCTATGACGGTGTTGCTACGTGGATTGTGATCCGCGTCATCCCAAGGTTGGAGTTCTGTACTTTATTACTTTTACTTGAGCCAGCTCTTGTCCAGTGTGGATATTGTTTGTAATTCCACAGGATTTATATCTTTTCCCAGTGGATATCATTATTATTATTATTCCCCATCTAATGTTAAATCATTAGTTTTCTCTTTCCAAGAAATATTTAGTTAGCATTACAGTTTGGGTATCCTTAAAATTATTCTTTGCCACCAGCCCTATATTCGGGGTTATTTTTTGTGTAGCTATTTTCATAATTTGTTACTTTAGTATAGTATTTGTAATTTGTAGTAATACTCTCTACTGTTTGGTTTTTGTTCATTAAATTGTTAACTTGATGATGCCTTTTCTTAAAATAATTATTGTTAGAGACAACCAAAAACCTTTCATGCTAGGATCTGTATTCCTTCCCTGGGTTTTCCCCAGGCACACTGACACAACATTATAATGATGTGTATTAGGAAGAAAAAAGGATCCCAATGAGTAAAAACATGTGAAGTGTTAAATGTTAAATAGGTAATGTTAGTATAGTGATTTTAAACAGGATAGTCAGTTAAAATTTAAGAACAATATTTTGATAAAGTAATAATGATCAACAGAATAATATACTGTAAAGTATAATGAGTAAGATGAAACGTATAAAGTCAGAATTACATATAAATTTATGTTAGTAAAAATAGAAGCTGGAAGGAACATAAGTGTGGCACGAACAGATGGCGGATATTTAATATCAATAAGGAGAAATTGACTGTTTTGAGTTAAGTTAATAGCAGAGGTAGAAGAGTTATTAGTTTAACAGGCTGTTGGGATTGCATACTAACTGTAGGTAAATGTAATAGAAAGTTATGATGAAACCTGTATACAGAAATGTGATGGTTCACCCTAACTAATATAAATGTTGATGACAATACAAATAAATCTAATCTTTATCCAAAAAAGAATAAAATCAGCAGTAAAAATAGTCGAATTTATCAGTGACAGGTTATCTATCGCATATAGTACTTAAAGGTAGATGGTGCGATTTCATAGTTATAAATGCTCATGCCCCTACACAAGAGAATGACGACCATATATAAAGAATAGCTTCTATGAGGAATTGGAACACACTTTTGATCAGCTATCTAGATATAATATGAAAATTTTATTGGAGATTTCAATGCTAAACTAGGATGGAATAATATTTTTAAACCGACTATTGGAAGAGAGAGCTTACACATAAATAGTAATGATAATGGAGTTAGATTAGTCAACTCTGACACATCAAAAAATTTAATTCTCAAAAGTATAACATTCCTCCAAATAACAATATACATAAATATACTTGGACTTCTCCAGAAGGACTGACACAACCAAAAAGATTACATCTTGATAGATAAACGAAGACATACTAGTATAGTAGACATATGATCCTCCAGAGGGGCAGACTGTGATTCTAACCATTATTTTGTAACTGGAGAATTAAGAGAAAGACTATCAGTACCCAAGCAAATAGAGCAACAAGTTAATATTAATTCAGAAATTAAAAGACGAGGAAACTAAACAAAATTATCAGGTTGAAATTTAAAATATTATGTTTGCCACTTTAGACAGTTCCGACGAAGTTGAGTTAGATATTAATAGCATATGGGAAAATATCAGATCAAAATATAGGCCTAATATCCAAATTGTAGCTGAGCAGAGCACAGCTTATTATAAAATTAAGAAAAATAACAAGTAGTTTGATCAAGATTGTTTCACAGTAGTAGAAGAATGAAACAGGCAAAACTGAAATTCTTACAGGATTTAGTCCAGGTGAATAGAGATAATTATTTCAATGAAAGATGGGAAGCAAGTCATATACTTAGGAACAAAAAGAGAGATTACTTGAAGGAAAAACTGAGGTAGAAACAAATAGAAAGAATATAAACACTAGGGATTTATACAAAAGTATAAAGTAATTTAAGAAAGGATATCAGCAAGGGTAAACACAATCAAGGATGAGAATAGTAACTTGCTTGCAGACACTCATTCCATCCTAAACAGATGGAAAAACTACTTTGGGCAACTACTAAATGTACATAGGTCAAATATGATTAGGACAATATTCAAATACAAACTGTTGAGCTTTTTATACCCAAACCCATACTTTCTGAAGTAAAAATTGCGATAGAAAAGTAAAAAAATTACAAGTGTCCAGGTATAGATCAATCCAGCTGAATTAATTTACAAGAGGGTGGAAACGTATTAACTAATGAAATTTATAAGCTTGTACTTGCTATTTTGAAAAAGAAAATTGTACCAGAACAATGGAGGAGTTCATAGCTGTACCCACCTTTCGTAGATTTCGAGGACTATCACTTTTATTGACCTCGTACAAAATCTTGTTCAATATTTTTTTGAGAAGATTTAACTATATGTAGATGAAATTATTGGGGACCATCAATGTGGTTTTAGGCGTAATAGATCGACTATTGGTCATATTTTTCTTATTCGACAGATATTGGAGAAAAACGGGAGTATAAGAGCACAGCAGATCACTTATTCATAGATATCAAAAAGGCACATGACTTGGTTAAGAGAGAAGTTCATATAATACTCTTATTAAATCTGGTATTCCCAATAAACTAGTTCAATTAATTAAAACATGTCTCAGTGAAACATACAGCAGAGTCTGTACAGGCCTGTTTCTGTCTGATGCTTTTCCAATTCACTGTGGATCAAAGCAAGACAATGCTCAATCACTTTTACTTTTTAACTTTTCTCTAGAACATGGGTGTCTGAACACCTATAGAATCAGGAGATATTGCATGTCAAGCATGCTCTGCTCAGGTCAATAACTTTCCACATAAAATCGAAAAAACAACCGTAAAGAATATGCACTGCAGGTTGCTTATGCCAAAGGTTATCTTGTACGAGTTACAATTGGACATCTATGCTCTAGAATACGCCATTATGAAAGTCCAGAAAAACAGAGATTGAATGAGCTACATCACCTGCTTGTTTATGTGATGACGTATATGTTAGGAGAAAACCCATAAACTAGACTATTAGGCAAAACACGGAAATTTAACTGAAGCAAGTAGTGAGATAGGTTTTGAAGTAAATCCCGAAAAAACAATATATATGATTATGTCTCGTGACCAGAATATAATACGAAATGGAAATATAAATATTGGAAATTTATCCTTTGAAGAGGTGGAAAAATTCAAATATCTTGGAAGAGTAACAAATATAAATTACACTTGGGAGATAATTAAATGAAGAATAAATATGGGAAATGCCTGTTATTATTCGGTGAGAAGCTTTTGTCAGCCAGTCTGCTCTCAAAAAAACTGAAAATTAGAATTTATAAAACAATATTATAATTTATTACAGGTTGTTCTGTATGGTTGTGAAACTTGAACTCTCACTTTGATAGAGGAACAGAGGCTAAGGGATTTGAGAATAAGGTTCTTAGGAAAATATTTGGGGCTATGAGGGATGAAGTTACAGGAGAATGGAAAAAGTTACACAGCGCAGAACTGCACACATTCTATTTTTCATCTAACATAATTAGGAACATTAAGTCCAGATGGAGATGGAGATGGGCATGGCATGTAGCACATATGGGTGAATCCAGAAATGCGTATAGAATGTTAGCTGGGAGACCTGAGGAAAAAAGATCTTTGGAGAGGCCAAGACGTAGATGGGAAGATATTAAAATGGATTTGAAAAAGGTGGAATACGATGCTGGGGACTGGATAAATCTTCCTCAGGATAGGAATCGATAGTGGACTTATGTGAGAGTGGGAATGAACTCCCAGGTTCTCTAAAAGTAAGTAAGTATATGTTTCAGAGAATCTCTCCACAAATTTCCATGCAGATAGGACTCGTCAATCATTGTTTTGGGGCGCCATTTTTAGAAGGTTGCATGTTCTGGATGGTCCTTTAAACGGCCACTCCTCTCTAAATGCTACAATCCATTTTTCTTATGTAGGCCTATTGCTTTACTAAAAATGCTACTCCTGCAAATTTTGTACCATGTACATGATATTTTTCCGAGTCTTCTTAGAAATGCAATCAGCTACAATGCTATCACGATTTTCTTTAAACTTCGAGATTTTGGGAGGAATTTTTTTTTTCTGCTAGACATCATAATTTTGTACATTTGACTACATAAAATATTACTTTCCCAGCTCTTGAGGAATAATTTGAACAATATAAACACCAAATTATGCTTCAGGGAGTTTGAAAGGTATGTGGAGCAAATTTAAGGCAGAAAGTTTTAAATTTAGGGGAAGAGAAGTGACTTTTAAAAATACAATTGAGTCCACTGCAAGAATGATGGACGTCATTTGGAATACATTTTTCAGGAGAAGCAATTGAAAGTTTGAAATGCTTAGTGCTCAAAGCTTAACTGTGATTTTCCGATCATTACTGGACAATGACTCTCAGTGTTAATGCCATATAACTCTCCATGTACATTTTATATGTTTAAGCTATGCATTGACAGTCTTGGTTCATTTTCGACAAGAAAGTGACATCCATCATTCTTGCAGTGGACTCTTCAATTAAAATTCACAAAAATGTTAATAATTCATACAATTTTGGACCAAATGACACGAAACTTTGCACAAAGGCTATTTACAGACCTAATATCTGTACAAATGTTTAAATACCTAGCTTAAACTGTTAAGAAAATTCAAATTTCACCTCATTATCTTGAAGCCAACTTAAAAAGGCGGGCCTCACACTAGTCTGGAGAGTACAGAGCATTTTATTTTAAATATCAGGATCTAGTTAGAGTAATTCAGTTTTCTAATAACACAGCTTTTTTTAAGCTGTACTATATAATTTAACTTGTGACTCTTATGAACTTATATATTATTCTTCCAGGTAGGTTCCCGACCTAAAAAGGCTGAGAACCACTGGCCTACAGTATGTCATCAAGCTTTCTTCACTTAGAACGTGATTTATGTGCCTTTTCTTATTTAAAAATGAGCAGTTTTCTCTCATGCTTTTAAATAAATTCTGGATTGTTGAATCAAATAGTATTTCTTCATAATAGGCTAACTTATTTATTTCACAGGTTTACAATGTCTTTAACAACTCCCTGTACCCATTTCAAGAATTTATAGTCACTTGCCACTCATCTCTATTCTCCCAATCTCCCTCCTCTAATTTTATAATTATGATGTACCGAAGTCATAATTAGGAACATTAAATCCAGATGTTTGAGATGGGCAGGGCATGTAGCATGTATGGGTGAATCCAGAAATGCATATAATGTGTTAGTTGGGAGACCGGAGGGAAAAAGATCTTTTGGGAGGTGAGACGTAAATGGGAGGATAATATTAAAATGGATTTGAGGGAGGTGGGATATGATGATAAAAAGTGGATTAATCTTGCACAGGATAGGGACCAATGGCAGACTTATGTGAGGGTGGCAAAGAACTTGCAGGTTCCTTAAAAGCCGTCTGTAAGTATGATGTACCAAAGTACATATGATATTTCTGTGCAAGAATTCTGCATTATCATAATATGACGAAGGATGGATAGAATACAGAAAAATTCTATCCGGCACCGGGACTCGAACCCGGGTTTTCAGCTCTACGTGCTGACGCTTTATCCACTAAGCCACACCAGATTCCAGTTCCAATACCGGATCGAATCCCCTCAGTTTCAGTTTTCCCTTTGGTGGCCTACCCTCATGTACTGTGTCACAGAATATGTGACAATGGCACAATGTCCAAAGCGCTATGTATAGAGATGCACTCATTATGAGTGACTAAGTGGCCAGTATCCAACGGGATGACCGCTGTCTTGAATCACTAAGTGATTACTTACACATATATTATTATGATGTACTGAAGTACATATGATATTTCCGTGCAGGAATTCTGCATTATCATATGATGAAGGATGGACAGAACAAAAAAAAAAGTGGAACTAGAATCTGATGTGATTTAGTGGATAAAGCATCAGCACGTAGAGCTGAAAACACGAGTTCCGAGTCCAGGTGCCGGAAAGAATTTTTCTCTGTTTTATCCATCCATCATATGATAACGCAGAATTCCTGCACGGAAATATCATATGTACTTCAGTACATCATAATAATATGATATGCGTAAGTAATCATTTAGTGATTCAAGACGGAGCTCATCCCTTCAGATCTCGACCACTTAGTCACTCATAGTCACATGTTCTATGACACAGTACACGAGGGTAGGCCACCAAACGTAAAACTGAGAGAAGTTAATCTGAGGGGATTCGATCTGGCATCAGAACTGGAATCTGGTGTGGCTTAGTGGATAAAGCATCAGCACATAGAGCTGAAAACCAGGGTTCGAATCCCGGTGCCAGAGAGAATATTTCTCTGCCCTATCCCACCTTCATCCCTCCTCTAAACCTCTCTCACTCAATGTTCTATTTCCTTTGTCCAGGTTAAGTTCAGTCTTCCTCTCTTTCTTCTTCCCGTCGGAATCCATTCATAAATCTTTTTCAGTAATCTGTCTTCCGTCAATCTTTTTATATGGCCAAACCATCTTAACTGTGCTGTTATAATGTCTTCTACAAGGAATCCTTTCAGCTTCATTTTTTCCTTTATCACATTGTTCCTGATTTTTTCTCTCCTCAAAATCCTTGCAGATCATCGCCAGAAATCCATTTCAGTCAAATGTAATTTATGTATTGTTCTTCATTTCAAATGCCATGTCTCTCATCCATATGTGATTGTGCTTTTTACAACTGAATTATAAATGTTCGTTTTTGTTTTTATTGTAGTATCTCGGTCCCATAAAATGCTATTTAGTCTTGATATTGCTATCCTTCGTTTGTTTACTCTTCCATTTATGTCTTCATGGTTGCCGCTTTTCATGATTTTCAGTCCCAAGTATGTGTATTCTTCACAATAATTTATGGTTCCTTTTCCATCTTCTAACATTAAGTCTTTTGAATATGTCCCAATTGCCATGTAATTTGTTTTCATCAGATTAATGTTTAAACCCCTTTTTTCATATTCCTCTTATCAATTTCCGTATCATGTATTCTATATCTTCATAAACTTCTGCAACTAATAACTGATCATCTGCAAATAGTAGTGAATAAATTGTATCCTCTGTTAGTAATACTCCAATTTGTAACATTTCTTTTTTCAGACTGTTAAAGCATTTTGTCATTTTGTACATATATTTTTAATAAGATTGGTGATAGGGGACATCCTTGTCGTAGACCTTTTGCGACATAAAATCCAGTTGAAAGCTTGCTGTGCATTTTAATTTTCGTATAATGATTTATCATGGAAAGTTTTATCGCCTGAATAATGATACTGTTTATTTTGTATTGTTTAACGATTCCCGTAAGCTTAATTTATTCCATGGCGCACTTTATACATATTGTAAATGAAGATTAGCTATCCTAATGTGTACTGTATTGTCACAAACTAAACTGAACTGAATGGAGGTCAGCTGTATACTTATGCTCTGACCTTGAGTCCCTTCAGTCTGTGTTATCTGTCCATACTACACAATACAAAACCTTGCCTCGCTTGATCCAGGGGAAATGTAGAAATTATTTCAGCACTTGCTTTTGATCTACAACAGTAAAAGGCTGACAGCATTTACCTCAGTGAAAGCCGCTTTCTGTGAATACTCTGTATAAGCATTGGAAATTATGACAGAGTACAGACAAGACTCATTGTTAAATGTCAGATAAAAAATCCGAGACTTAGAGCCAAAATCCATAATTAAACTGAACACTAAACTGGAGAATATGCTATGGTAGCTTTGAACCATTCCATTATAGTTACGACCAAATTGAACTAATTACACAATGTCGCCAGCATAGGACATGCGACGGTTTGTGGTGTCGTTAGAAAGAGAAATTTGTTCTCTCTCTCTCTCTCTACCTCCTTCATTCTGAACATTACTGAGAGATAGCACCACTGTTCGTGGCAAGATGTATTTGCATAAATATTTCGAGTAGATTACGTGGCTTAGATGAGGCCTCGCGAAGGAACAGTTTCGCTGTGACGCATGCACAGATCTCTCATGCAGTGGCAGCGTGATCCTTACTTGAATTTATTTATTTTCGTGTGTACATTCCAGATCAAATTAAGACGATCTTTTCTTGCTCCGGTTACACGTCTTGCATATTACACGAAGGTTAGGTTTGGTTAGTTTAGGTTTTTGTTAACCAAGTCCGCGCATGCGCAGGCAGCCAAAATGATCCTGTCGGTCATGGCCCTTATGATAGATTCTGTTTCGTAATATTGATAAACAATAATATGATGAAAGCGGTGAATAATTTCATGGCCACTAGAAGTTTTCTTCGTAAAAGACGAAGTATTTTCTGTAGACCACAAATAGAATGGCAACGCGGTCATAATTACGTACTTAACACTTCGGTGGACATCAACCAGAAATTACTTTCCTTCATTTGAATGATATTCCCTGAAACACACCTTTTTCTACCTTTATTTCATTGCGGTAACCTACTTTAAGATCTTACTACATCTACATTTTCTTTTGGTGCATTCAAAACACCGTCATTGTACCTTGCAATTGATTAATGGAGTGAATTGTTTAAGAATATAGTCCCAAATTTTACTACTACCATTTCGATTGTCTATTGTTTGACACAGCACAGGATGGCCCAGTGACAATAACTCGACAACTTTGAAAATATCCTTGTGTATACATCATACTCACGTGACTAAAGCTGGAGGTGGGG
Source organism: Periplaneta americana (assembly GCF_040183065.1). Lineage (NCBI taxonomy): Eukaryota > Metazoa > Arthropoda > Insecta > Blattodea > Blattidae > Periplaneta > Periplaneta americana. The sequence continues at coordinate 12,139,383 of NC_091125.1, read as the reverse complement.
TTAGTGACGACATTCAAGCTCGTGCATCATGTTACAGTACACAGAATCATTTTTCAAACTCTCTGAATCTTCCGAATCAGTGTCACCTCCTGGCATTATTATAATGCTCTCAATTGTTTCTTCCATTAACACATCGGATTCCCAATAAGCGTTTTCTATCTTGCAGCATCTTCAGCATTTCTCTACTGAAAACTTCGAAAATAGATCCTCACACAACACCATTTTTTAATTTAATGCATCCGCTGTTAATTCTTTCAACACTGCTCCTTTTATGTCACTCTAAACCAACTCAATTGGATTTTTATTTATTTATTTTATTGGGTTATTTTACGATGCTGTATCAACATCTAGGTTATTTAGCATCTGAATAAAATGCAGGTGATAATGCCGGTGAAATAAGTTATCCAGCCTCAATTGCATTAAAGTCGGCATGATATCGGAGCAAAATATCATGTCCATGGATCCTGAGCATTCTGCCTATTATATAATGTTTTTCTTTAGGCACTCCAACCCCTACTTCTAATAACTCGGGTTTCCTGCTGTTTTCATCAAATGACACATCGTTGTTCTCAACCACTGAATTATGTTCTTTTTAGTGTCGCTGCATTGGTCCTTTTTGCAATTTGCATGCAGTGGTAATTGGCACTGTCCATTACAACGACACTATTGTTTGGGAGATTTGATAAAAACCTTATCTTCAAGCCACTTACAAAAATTAGCACTGTTCATGACATTGTGGTAGTCACCCAATTTTTGCTTGGATTTAAATATCAATTGTGCATCCTTCACAATACCTTCCTCACCTCCTGCATGTCCAATAATAAGACGCTGACCTTTTCCGACTGATGTCGTGACACCTATTTCTTGTGTAGATTGCCAGCAATAATTAATAGAATATGAAGCATTAATGTACATTTCGTCTAAATAAATTATAGGTCTGTTCTTCCTTCTGTGCTCTCGAATTTGCCTTAGGTATCTAGCATGGCATACCAAAATTTCAGGTTTTTCAATTAAAATTGTTTGCTTTGATGCACACTTTTTCCAGTGGAATCCCAATTTTCGTATAAGTTTCCTACAACATTCATCGCTACTATTTAAGCCTTCACCGAACTTCAATGCCGCATTCAATTTTGCAACTGTTGGCATGGTTTTCTTCAATATATAAAAGTCGTGTATTGTCCGTCTCACTTGACCCTCCGAGAACTTATTCATACGTATCCACTTTTTTCTTTCTTTACACTTTCTTTTTGGACTTGAAAAAAGGATACCTGTCGACTCGCAGATAAAGACCCGGGTCCTTCCTTCATAATATTTTTCAGTAAACTAAGGTTGAGACACCAGTGGCTTCACTACTGCACTGCACGATATTATACTTTAATTTAAATTCCTTCTTCTACGATTTTAGGTATTGCGCAACATTATAAACAATCATATGCACACCACATTTTAAAGGACGCCCAGAAACAGAAGGCAGACTCATTTCATACTGTGTAAAATGGACTTGAACACATACAATATACCTACAAGCACAGACACAGCTAGACTGATCCCTCTACCCAGCCCTCTCAACTTGATATATAGCAACATGACACTCAGTTCTGTGCAGGACATTTTCAAAGTTCGATGATTATAGTGGCCAGCGAGCAATGCTGACTACCAACATTGGTCTACCGTGCGTATTATCCAGTTGTTCCAAACTGAACAAACAAATTGAAGGGCAGAACATTTTCAAAGTTCGACGATTATATTGGCCAGCGAGTAATGCCAACTACCATCATTGGTCTACCGTGCATATTATCCAGTTGTTCCAAACTGAACTAACAAATTCAAGAGGTAAGAATGATATAGTCTAAACCACAAAGACAAAATTTTACAGGAAAGTGTATTAAAAGTTTAGAGTTCAATGCTATTAGGTGCAGCATTATAATTTCTTCAGAGAAAACTTGTGTCATTTGTTGAGTAATTTTTATAATATTTTACTAGTAGCTTCCTTGTAAGTTATATGTAAGAACTGACCTCACACAAAAAACCACTTTTGTTAAAAATGTGGCTTTGGACTGTCTATCTCATTCTCACCTCTTTCACTTATATTTACGTTTACAAACACTTTGCTACTTTATACTTACTTACTTACTTACAAATGGCTTTTAAGGAACCCGAAGGTTCATTGCCGCCCTCACATAAGCCCGCCAGCGGTCCCTATCCTGTGCAAGATTAATCCAGTCTCTATCATCATATCCCACCTCCCTCAAATCCATTTTAATATTATCCTCTCATCTACGTCTCGGCCTCCCTAAAGGTCTTTTTCCCTCCGGTCTCCCAACTAACACTCTATATGCATTTCTGGATTCGCCCCAACGTGCTACATGCCCTGCCCATCTCAAACGTCTGGATTTAATGTTCCTAATTATGTCAGGTGAAGAATACAATGCGTGCAGTTCTACGTTGTGTAACTTTCTCCATTCTCCTGTAACTTCATCCCGCTTAGCCCCAAATATTTTCCTAAGCACCTTATTCTCAAACACCCTTAACCTATGTTCCTCTCTCAGAGTGAGAGTCCAAGTTTCACAACCATACAGAACAAACTACTTTATACACCCTTCGGAAAATATATTCACATAAATTCCTCCCCCCACCCCCAGCGTTTCTCAGCCAAAAATTTTACGGAAAAAAGGGAAGGAATTACGCGATAATATATGGTATTTTTTGGTAATTGAAGGGCTCAGTGCAATAAGGTGCTAACCCTCACTTTTGTCAAAATTGAGATTTATACACAAACATACGTGGAATAATATTGTGCACTTTCTGTCAAAAGATGGCTCTGGTATGAGTACAAATTTCGTAGCAGTAAATGCATATCCTTTTTCTAATCAATGTTAAGAGTCATTTGTTTTGAGCAATAAGGCGCCAACCTATACCAAGTCGGAAGGAGAAAGTAGCCAAATGAACAGATTCTAAAAAAATTAATTAATTGAAATGATGACGTGAGTAACTACACTGATGATAGCATCGACGACCCAGATTATATTATGTCTGACTGGAAATGAAGGCACATCCGAAGAGTTAAGGATGAATTTAATTTCTCATTATTAAAATAGTATTGAGGGATGACACCTTCTTGCATCAAAGTTAAACGTTATAAAAGTTACATATATATCAATATATATATATATATATATATATATATATATATATATATTTATTATTTTACTCCACTGTTTCAGTGTAAATTAAACATATCAAGGGAACCTGAGATCAGTCACATCAAATTCCCTCCAAACAGGAAAAGAAAGCGTCACCATCAATACTGGGAACATTTTAAACACAAAAGATGGAAAAAATAAAGGACAACAATATACTTCACTATTCAACAAAGAAGTTATTCAACCTAGAGCGATCGTGATTTTGGTCGCATACAACTAACCAAACGTAATTAATCTGTCACTGATACTTTACCTATGTATCGACAAAAGCCTACATATAAGGCATGTGGTCTCGCCTCTGCCAGCCACCACGTTTACAGCACTTTCCACTCTTATTCTGGTGCAATATTTGCATCGCCACTCAATTTGTGTTTTGTTTATAGTATGTATAACCCAGCTAGAAGCCAAGTATGTAAGTACATCCTACTGGCACCTTCCTTTGGTAACGGAATTGTAAAGAAATACCATTTTCTTACCAAACAGTTTTAAAATGTCTCTCTGAAATAATTAAGACATTTTAACAACAATTTTTAAAACTTCCGACTTCTTGCATGAATAAATTTGTGCATGGTTGATATTAGCTGATTTAAAGGCGGGAACTAGTCTACATATTCATATGAGTATCAGTAGCCTATTACTTTAGACAAGTAAACAGCATTAAAAACCATCAGATTTGTCACCAGTTATTGGTGAAGAACTGTTTTTTCCAACAAGTCGCTAAAATACAAATTTTGATGTCATACAGGCCTCATCTTGAAAACGAAAGATCTGGTAACAAATCATCAAATGGACAACTCTTACGCTTTATGCAGGAAGTTGCCACAAGAGGGGAGAAAGCATAGGCACTAAAGGGGACTTCAACACAACTATGCGAACAAGTGACAAGAGCCATGCTACCTGAAAGATTGACCTCCCGACATGGTAGGCCTGCATTTATTCAGTATACTAACGGTCCAAACGCAGTGAGTTGGCAATTTCACACACAGACGGACGCAAGCATACAAGAACTCGTGCAAGATATTAAAATACTGATATTCAGAGCTACTTGCGAAGAAACTATCAGGAAGGTTGCAGTCCGTGTTCTGGAGTTTATCATGTTAGAGTTTTCTCACAATGACCAAAAATGAATAACAAAACTGACATAAACATTATATTTGTTAATACATCCCACCTCTCCTTCCTTAAAGATGTCAGGTAATTTGCACAGCAAGTACTTGCGCATATGAGCCAGGAGAGGCATATTCATGGCTGTACATGTTAGGAACATGGTACCCATCAGCCCTTTGGATACAGGAGCTTTGTCTGAAACAAAATGTCAACACTGTCACAAAATTCATAACACAACAGTAATTATATCTGAATACTTTATAAATGTGTTCACTTATATTAAGGTTTACAAATAATAATAATAATTTGATAAAATGCGTAGTTCATTATTTTCGACGAGTTATTTATTTTCCAATCAAGGTCATGAATTCAAATAGCCTATTTCTTAAACGTTGAAAAATATATTTCATTGTAATGGAATCGGCTATTTTTTTTGGATAAACTCCAGAACACGGACTGCACCCTTTCCCTCTTACTTCAAAATTCCAACCTTGTGCACACAAAATAAATTATTGGCACTGAAGAGTGCCTTTTCGTAAATATAACGATGCGCATTCGACAAACGCAGACAAATCTGCTCTTTTTAGTATTTTAAGACATAATTTGGTAGGTGCAGTCCGTGTTCTAAAATTTTCCCATTTTTTTAGTCCTACATAGTAGACCCTAGCATTATTCCACTGATATTAGGTAGTTTTCCAAAATATACCCTCAATAGCTATTGAAGCTCTACTGTTAAGGTCAACTCACAGAATCCTGTCGTGCTGTATTGAGACAGAATAGCAGCCATAATTATTGAAATATGTTTCTATCTCTACATGAACAATACAACTTCAGTTAAATAACACTCATTCTCGTTGAAAGTTCGAAGCGAAGATTAAACCATCGAAAATGACAATTGTCAATTCAAGGTACGGAGCCATTTTGCTGACCACATGATCTTGGCTATATTCCTCTGCTCTTAATGACATAGATTACAGGACATCTTAAAAGGAGATGTAGTCGTACCATCTACCGTCAGCAGAGAAAACTAAGTCTTCAAAAGTATCAATCAATGAGTAGTGTTGTTAAGAGACACTGAATCCATTATAACCAACGAGTTAGAAAGAGAAAGATATAGAGTGGTCATTGCGCCGCCATGTTTGAAGAAAATTGAACGACCGTCGGTAATGAACTTATGCGCCCAAAACAAAGTGGGCGGGGTGATAACTGACATTAGAATCGTCAGCTAACTTAATTTCGTTTGCATAAATCAGTTAAACTGAAGTGGAAAAACCTAGTATTTCGTCAAATACGTGCTAGGAACTTAATCTAAACTTATGTACGCTAAATTTAAAACACTTGAGCTATTCCTAGAAGGAATGCTTAAAAGAATAACCTAAGCAAAAGTGTCATGTAGTATGACAAGAAGTCCTAGCAAATATACTGAAGAAAATGTTAATATTCCTAGGTTCTTTTAAATGCGACCTGCAAGATTGCCTATAAAATGAACGAGTATGATTCGGATGATTTTATTAAATTGTTTTCCCAGTCTCTACACGTTGCAAAACTATTTACTATACCATAAGATATAGAATGAAAGTAGGCCCTATCTGTAGTAAACAACCTTTACCTCCAAGCTTGTAACGTGGGTGAAACATGACAAAACACGCTTTCAGTTTTTTTGTTACAGTGAAGTATAATTATTATCGAAATGTGAACGTGAGGCCAACAGCCGGCTGGTCTGTCTGAGCCTTTCAAGGGCTGTGGCACCACAGATAATTATTAGTGTATAATTGAGCACCCACGTACAATAATGGGGTAAGTAGTTACGAAATATATTCATACTTACCGTCGACCTGGTTGGCAAGTTGGTATAGCGCTAGCCTTCTATGCCCAAGGTTGCGGGTTCGATCCCGGGCAGGTCGATGGCATTTAAGTGTGCTTAAATGCGACAGGCTCATGTCAGTAGATTTACTGGCATGTAAAAGAACTCCAACGGGACAGAATTCCGGCACATCCGGCGAAGCTGATATAACCTCTGCAGTTGCGAGCGTCGTTAAATAAAACATAACATTTTTTTCATACTTACCCCATTATTGCACGTGGGTGCTCAATTATGTTCTTTCATGTCCTTCCAGTCAAAATACTAACAACAATGCGACCTACCCCAGAGTTTTGCGTTATTTTGGATGCGAGTGTCGAAATACGATTTTAATATTTGATTGCTATTACTAGGTTTGAAACGGAATTGTAGCGGTTTTATCCGTATTTAGTTTAACTTTATTACTAGTGAACCATTTATTTGATTAATCGTTTGTCTTCGAAATAGGCCTACTTCTTATAAGCTACAGCTCATCGTCTTCTTGTATAAGCAGTGAGGACAGAAGGAGCAGAAATAAAGGATGCCGGTGTCGAAATACAGTTTTAATATTGTATTACTATTTGTTTTTGACTGGGTCTGAAACGGAATTGTATTGATTTTATCCGTATCTAGTTTAAGTACATTACCAGTCAACCATTTATTTTGTTTATGCCGGGCGTTGTTACACATTTGTGCATGAAAAAAATGCTGCTAATTAACAAAACTATGGACGTAACTTCATAAAATTTACATGAAATATGATATATCAGTTGTCTTTTTCCTTTTGACATTGCAGTTATATGCAGCACACACAACAGGCATGTTTTTTCTTCGTTTTTTTGTGCTTCTTACCTCCGTTATACAACATTGTAAGCAGACGAATTTTTACAAAGGTGGGCGCTTAGCTCAGATCTGCCGTGTTTCGCGGTGGCACCGCAAAGAGCGCTGTACAGGACAACATGACCACTCTATAGTCTTCTCTTTCTAACTCGTTGATTATAACAGTCTTTGAAGAAAAACCGTATACTGCCCACAGTCTAATACATACAGTCACGAAACTTCAACACTTTTTCTGCCAACATTCGCGACACTAGCGCCCAAGCGGCAGGCAAGGCACTGGTCATAGTCTCGTTCAGCCAGCACGTCCTTTAAAGGGATGAGAGATGTTATAATAACGTTTTAATCATGCATCGGAATAAAGGCAATGTGTGCAATGACGAAAATTGCAGTAACAACAAGTTTAAATCTCCGAATTTGTCGTTCTTCAGATTCCCTAAAGACCAAGAGAAAATCATAACTCAGTCATAACCAATAATCCACGTTGTAGGTAGCCTACGTATTGTGTTCTATAAAACATTTATTCGTTATCAGTTACCTATTTGTATGTCAGGAAGGAGAGTTTAAATAAAAACAAAGTAAATACCTGTTACAGTATATTATTTTCTTGCAGAAATCATATGTGTAACCATTCCGATTTTGGATAATGTATTTACAGTTTTTATGCAAGTAATTCCATAATTTTTGTATTCGTGTTTTTTCTTTATTTTTTTCAAAGTTGAACGTTATACTGCATTCAAGTAGGGATCATGGTGTTAATTTTTCAAGAGTTCATGGAGTATTCTAATCCTTTTACAAAATATTCACTTCTTGAATAAATCCAGACTGTGTCGATAGATTTCTGATGTGTTGGTGTAGATTCATGTGGCAGACGTATTAAGTTCTCAAGAGCCTTTTTAAATTTAATATAAAAGCAATCATTTCTGTAATAATTTGCATGACTGTTATTGGTGTTGATTTTACATTCCCAGTGATTATTTGAGCCGCTCAGAGCAGAAGTGGTGTAAGTCAAAATTAGGTAATGAGGTTTAAAGTAAATGTTCTGTAAAATACAGCGCAAAGTAGCAATTAATTAAATAATTAATTCAAAGATAATACTTCAATTTTGTAAGCAGAGTTATGTATTTTTAATCTCCTTTAATATGTTCAGGCTCTGCAATACCATATTACATTGTTCTTACCTGTTTTCATGTTCAATTTTTCTTTTTGATTTTCTCTTTATCCGTTTCCTTGTACCTCGATGTTTTTCTTCTCCAACTATAACACTAGAACTTTGCATCAGATGACCCATTGTTCTGATAGAGAAAAGTACAGAAACTTCCACCAAACAACGTTACTTTACAATGAGAATTAAAAATATCGCGACAACGCATTCAATTAATGAAAATAAAAATTATTAATTAAAGTCAACACTAACATTGTTGTATGATTCCGTTGATTGTTTGAATTTAAATTCTAGTCTAACATGGTCGCCACATTATTTCGTGTCTGGAGGAAAACATTAGTTCAAGGAGAAATGGACAAAATTCTATTCGATGCATTCACACTAGACGACAAAATGCTATTCGGTCTGCCCACTACATTTCGAAGCTCTATTACAAGTGTTAAAATGCGTTTTGTTGAAATCTGAATGCAGGAGCGTGTAGGGCATGTTAAAAATTATACGATTTCATATCAAACTCAATTTTGTCCGTGGGTGGACATTATGCGTTTTGAAGAGTTGTTCCTCATATAGAGTTCTAATGATTCATAAATATATTTAGGAATGAATTTAATTAACCATCCACGTCCGAACAATTATATTATTTCAAACCATGATATGTGAACAGGGCCATGATTCAGTTGTAAGGAGCAGAAAGAATTACGTTTATTCCCAGCTTCTGAAACTTGTAGATTAACTACGTGTGAAATTCTTCTAGGATTCTAAAATAAAATTAATAAGAATCATATACACATTACTGTATAGCATAAAAATATAAAACAAATTACGCAAAACCCGTTTTCTGATGTGTTATCATATGTCGTGTGCACACTTTTAACTTGCCTGCCGCTAGAGGGCTACTGTCGCGCCAGCTGTCAAATGTTGGCATATTTTATACGTATGAGTTAAGTAACTGTAAGTATTAGACTGTGATACTGCCGCTGTGTTTCTGAATATTGCCCAAGCATTTGATACTGTTTGGCATGATGGTTTAATGCTAAAATTATATAGAATTGGTTTTCCTGACTATCTCACACGCATCGTGAAAAGTTTTTTATCTGAGCGTCAGTTCTCAGTACGTATAGATGGCATTAAATCAACGCTTCGTCCAGTTTTAGCCGGAGTACCACAAGGATCTATACTGTCACCACTTCTCTTCAATATCTTCACATATGACATTCCATGTTTACAACCGTTACACATAGCTGACGATACAGTTCTCTTTTATTCTCATAGTAACCTAAATACTGCAATCAGCACTCTTCAGACATCCTTACAGGAGCTGTCTAAATGGTTCTCTGACTGGAGATTACTACTCAACATTACCAAAACAGAAGCTAAAATCTTCTCTTTAAGGCCTATTCATAATCCACCTCCTTTGGTTCTTCTAAATGAACAAGTTACATGGCTCCCTAGTCAAGAAGCTGTCAAATATTTGGGAATATTATTAGACACGAAACTCACATGGAATGCCCATATAACTCGCATTGTTACACTAACCTCTTCTAGAATTCTAAAATTATACCCTTTGGTTAATAGACGTTCACAAATTTGATTGGACTATTCAATGCTACTCTACACCTCGCTTGTACGACCTCTTTTAACTTATGCAGCGCCAGTGTGGGGACTGCAAATAAGACACACATGCATCGCCTACAAGTTCTCCAGAACAAGTTCCTGCGTACTGCAACAAATGCCCCCTGGTTTGTAAGAAATCAACAACTGCATCAAGAATTGGGAATTCTTCCACTAGAACAGTACATCCATTCAATGTCAAAATCTTTCTTCAACAAACTTCCTGGTGTTCCTGGAGCTGTGACATATAACATTGGAGCAAGATCTTGTCAGCCATCTCGACTTAAAAGGAAACTCCCTCAAGACATCCTTCTTAGTGATACTTACGACTCTTCATAATTTAACACAGAAAATCATCATATTTTTGTTCACATAATTCACAAAAATGTTTAATTAATTAATTAAAATTAATTAGAGGAGCGTTTAGAGCCAACCTCAGCATGATATTCTGCATGTGATATTCCATAATTTAACAGTGGTCTGTATAGCAAGTTTGCTGGTCGACCAATATTAAACATAAAAAAAAAAGTAAAAAAAAAAATGATAGATGTTGGATGCTCATAGATGTTCCTTAGTTTGCCGCGTGTGGTCAGGACAGCGCTGGCTGTTTTCGATCACAGAGATTGTAAAATTAGCAGTACAAAACTCTTTGGTTTCGAAAGTTCTTTGGTTATAAGTTTTGCCAATATGACAGTTTTAAACAGATATTATTAATATCCATTATTTACAGAATGTGCCAGTTTTATAACATTCGGATTATTATTACTATTACTATATAGCCAATTTGCATTTTCATTCGAGGAAAAAGTAGCCATATTAGTTTACTGTGTATGACCTATTATCCTCATTTGTTCAGTTGATCAATTGTTGGATGTTGGCATTCCTATTCTGTTTAAGTGTTGTATAAATTATGGAATGAGTGATGGGAATTTCAGTTCAATTGACAGATTCGTTCGCGACGAACTAGTTCGATAGTGAGAGTCGTTCAAATATCTAGTTCGTTTAGTTCAATCAGATCATTTAGTTCGTTTGAGATGCAACATATCATTTAGTTCGAACAGCTCATCTAGTTCACTCGAGAAGTTGAGAGAGAGAGGGCTCAGGGCAGGGCAGGTGAAATTTGAAATTATTCTGTGGCTGACGCAGGCGCCTGTTTCATAACATTAATATTACCTAGTATAAAATAATTTTATTAGTTCACTAAATTCTGTATATATCGTTTGTAGCCACCTTTAACAATAAGAAATAAAGCGTCGCCCGAATGGACATGAAAGTATGTGTATGGTTTCAGTTTTTACTGCCAACATTATACGATTTGAGGTTAAATCTGACAATCATAATCAAGTAGGCTGTAGGTCTATTGGTCTAATACAGAGTTGTATAATATCCTAAATCCTTCCATTTTTCAACGAATAAAGATTATGCAGCTATAGTTGTTGTGAAAAAATAAATAAATAAATGTAGCCAGCATTAAGTAACGATTTGAGGTTAAGACTGACAAGTATTCTCAACATTGGTCCTCTAGATTTTTATGATAACCTCTATGTTATCAAAGAACAGCAATGATGTAAATATAGACAAATAAATAGATGTAAATACATTTGTTGTGAAAAATTAAAACGTTTATTCATTATTATGGTTAATAATTTAGAATTTATGAAATAGGTTTTGATGTACTGTGTTTAACAGCAAACAACTGAGTAAATCGTACTATTATATAAAAATGTGTGGAATATTTACATATAAACTTATTACACGCCCTCTTCATCACTATTTGAGTCAGAATTATTTATCCATTTGAATTTTTTTCACTATTGTGTCTAATTCTAAATTGCATTTACTCTTCAGCTCACCAATAGTGGTATTATAATATTTAAAATACACTCGTGGAACTAACATTAATAATACGATTAAATTTTATTATCTTTGATGTATGATATATTTTGCTAGGCCTAATATTAGTTATTAGACATTTATATAGATATTATGAGGTTCTACACTAATAACTAATATTAGCTAATAATTTCATGTAAACACTAACTACTCACTATTTAATATTAACTTAACTTATTAGTTCTATGAAACAGGCCCCGAGAGGAGTCCAGTGGCAGTAGAATATTACTTAAACATTAGAAAATCATACAGAGGCAATAAATACAATCATTTATCTTGTAAGAGCAAACGAATATTGCATATCCTACAAATTAGAATATTTGAACTCTGTAGGACAGTAATCGTTTGCTTTTATAAGATAGCTTATTGTATAGGAATATAAAATAAATGTAGAAACGCGCACAATGTTTCACTTTTTGTACACAATTTAGTTATTGATTCCTCCCGTCTGTAGGAATATGATGTTCCATTATTATTGTATGTTTATCGTCACAATATTTCACCTTTATTGACAGCATAACAATGTTATATCAAAATATTTCAATGTTGCACACATTATTAGATTAAAGCTGATCGTTAATATCCATTAATTATTTATAATGTGAAGATAATATTTTAAACTAAAAATGAAATAAACTATTACCGGTATTAAATTTAATTAAAAGAAATGTCGATAAATATAACTTTTCTCCCTTCACTTTGATATTAATAATTGAGAAAAACTGTAGAACAAAAGTAAATATTTAAGCGAAACTCAATTCAAAAGGCTGGAATTAAGTCACAACACTTAATTACAAATGCAATAAGCACTGTCATTACACTCGACACTTGTTCACTTTTTAAAATTATTGTGCTTAATGAAAAGGATTTGTGACACTTTTGATGATTTAAGTCTGTTCCTTCGTTCTGTGATGACTTGACCTGCTTTCGAAAATATTCTTTCACAGGGAACTGAGGATGCCATGATACATAATCTTCTCTTCACAAGTTGGAAAAGCCGAGGATACAATGCTTTCCTTTCATGCCACCATGATAATGGATCTTCAGTTCTTTTCAGCATGGGTTCTTGCATGTACCTATCTAACTCGATTATGCCAGCGGCTGTAGGGCTGGTAACAGAAATAAATTTATTCATCTCTATATCAAAGTCTTCCCACAAGTTACAGCTGGCCAAAGAAGTGGAAGGAGATTCTATGCTTGAAATTGCCTCAGAAGACAATGAAGATTCATTGGCTTTGTCGGATATCTTTATTGTGCACTCTTTTTTCTTCAAATTTTCAAGGGCTACTTTCATTTTCCCATCATCTGAAAAACAATATTTTTTTAATCTTGGGTCCAACAGAGTACATTGATTGTTTAGTTCATTATCTTCCACATCACTGAATCTTTTTGAAATCTGATCTTTAAGTAGAGTCACAAGAGAAACTATTTCTGGTACCTGTGCATGCTCTGTCAAGAGAGATTCCATTTTTCTCCTGAGTGTTCTGATAAACAGTATAATTTTGGGCCATGACACTGATTTTTCACTGCTAACTTCCACTGTTACATCTTGGAAGATTTGTAGCACTTTACATATTTTTTCTGCAACGTCCCATTCGTGAGAATTGAGTGTATTAATGTCAGAATGCAGTACTGCTAACGTAGATACCACGGCATCTTTCATTTTTAGTACTCTGACCATCATATCATTAGTGGAATTCCACCTTGTACTTACATCTTGGCTTAATTTCAGTTCTGGTAGTCCCATCAGTTGTGTTTCTGTTAGTTTTTGCAGACCATTAGAACTTCGCTTAAAAAACTCAACTATGGTCTTGATTTTGCTTATGATTGTATGTACCTCGCAGACTGAAATTCCGGCTTGAACTATTAAATTGATTGTATGTGCGAAACACGAAAGATGTCGCCAATTCGCCGCTCTTACTCCTGCAACAATATTGGCTGCATTGTCTGTAACCACTGCTACTACTTTGTTTTCTAACTGCCAATCTTTCACTTAATTTTGCAGGTAAGTAGATAGATTTTCAGCGGCGTGTCTCTTATCTATCTGGAAGCATGACAGTAGGGCAGAACGCAATTGAACAACACTGTTTAAGTAATGCGCAGTAATTGCTATAAAACTTTCGTTGTTGATTGATGTCCATGTGTCTGTAGTCAGACATACTGCCTCTGCTTCTTGTAGATTTATTTTAACAATTTGTAATGTTATATTATATTCCTGCAGTAATAAACTAGAAGATAGTGTTTTTCTAGTTGGAAGACGGTATCCTGGACACAGCATGTTCACAAGTCTTTTAAATTCTTCTTCCTCTACAATGCTGAACGGATGAAACCCCATTACAACAAATTTTAGAAGTTGTTCATCTAACTCCTTAGACCGTCTCACAGATACAGGCTTTTTGCTGGTATAATAACTTATAATCTTCTGTTGCTGTTGAGGTTGTTTAGGACGATCAGACAATGGTGAAGGTTGGCTTTGTGTAGGGTAAACGGGAGGTAGGGCTACTGAAGTGGAAGACAAATTCAGGAAGTGGGTATGAGTATCAGGAAGTGAAGATGGATCATCTTCATAGCTTTCAAAGGAAACCACAGGTTCACACCACAGATTCACTCCTATCAATTGATAGTGTTGGATGTTTACTTTTGATGTGCCGTGTTAAATTCCCAACTGAACCACAAGCAACACTGATTTGTTGAAAGCAATACAAACATTTTGCCTTCTTAGAATCTTTAGTTAGGCTAAAATGATTCCAAATCAAACTTCTCTTGCGTTTTACTGTGTCTGCACTCATTTTCAATGTTACCTCTACTTCACTGTTAGAACAACTAACTAAACAAGATGTTTGAAGACCCTAGGTAGCATGAACAAATCCCTTACCAAGACTGTCAGCTCCAGAACATAATACCTATGTGACAATAATGGTGAAAGTTGAAAAAGTCATGTACACAGTAAGCTGACAGTGTTTGCTACTAAATGTAATGCTATTTTAACAAACATTGCAAGGTACACATTTAAAATACAGTACAAAAAGATCCTAGGACCAACACAATTCTTGGCATTATTATGCCCTTATCAGCCTCTTTATTCTTTTATCTGAATAGTGATTCAAAGTAAGCAACCATTTATATGGTTTCTTATTAGTGAACCTAACTCTTTAGGTTAAGAAATGGCATGCTTCGAAATTATGCAAGTAATTATTTAATATTTAAAGTTTAGTACGTGTCATTAAAATAATTGTACTGTTTGTAAGTAAGTTGCTTAATAAGCTGTTTATGCAATAAAAATATATAAATTTTAAAGTGTTACCTTAATTGAGGCAGCCAGGAGCAAAGGGGTGTAAGTGTACGTACGTTATTTTCGAGAAAATGTGATTAAAAGTTAGTAAGCTTTCGTAAATTCCGTGGAGTTTTAATTTTAAATGTTAATATGTGATGTTGTTAAAAGAAATTTTAAATTGTTTAGTATACCCTGGATGCATTCTAATAAATTTTTTAGATATGTCACTTACACCTCTTTGCTTCTAACCACCTCTATTGTAATAATAATAATAATAATAATAATAATAATAATAATGGAGCAGAAAATAATAGCCTCTTAAGCATATTCATTTGATAGATTATATAAAAAATAACTTCAAATTGAACGAGAGTCTTAACACAATATTGTCGGCCGAGGAAGAGATGGAGTCCCTCATTAAATGCTTCTTTAGATTGCTGCTTTAAACAAATCTACAATGATGATAGAATATAATGTATGAATGAAATGGCATTTCAAAAATGGATGGGAATCCCACTATGAAATGAAAATGTAAGTGGATAATGTGTGTGGACAGTATTATAGTTAACATGTGATTTTATACTGCTTCAAGAAAGGCCTACAAAATGTTTCCCTCAATTTATCATCCCTTAAATTTGTTTTGTCCTAATTTATCATTATGCAGTCATTAAAACTGCGCTCTCGTAACGTAAAGCCCTAAAGCCCGCTTCTTGTGAACCTACCCTTAAAACCTACAAAGAGCTTTTATTACCCTTTGAGGTCTGCACTGGGATCCACTTTCCTTTTTTTTTTTTTTTTTTTTCCCCAATCTGGGTCAAGGACATGATTTTCGCTACTTTCACTGCTATCGTGGTGGGAAGACCTTCCCACAGTACATCAGGGTTGCCAGATTTTTTTTAACAGAAATTCGAAATAATGCCTTTGAAAGTCTTCTATTAATTAGAGGAAAAAATCCCTCAATATTTAAATTTCACATTTCATAC
Organism: Periplaneta americana; assembly: GCF_040183065.1. Taxonomy (NCBI): domain Eukaryota; kingdom Metazoa; phylum Arthropoda; class Insecta; order Blattodea; family Blattidae; genus Periplaneta; species Periplaneta americana. The sequence goes on along the minus strand of NC_091125.1, from coordinate 12,123,470 downwards.
TATCTTCTGCCTTAGTGGTAGAGGCAATATAATGTCATGGTGAGTTGTGAAGAGTTCTGTAAATACCACTTTTTCTGCCAGAGACGATCATCTGCTCTAGTCTTGGGTGATTTCATTTAGTGGACACAACAATAAAAATAAAAAGAATGTACCGTAGATTATACCTTTACATCGTTAAAAGTAGCCATCATATCTTATGAATATTTAAATATTTACATGAGGATTTAGTTATAACGTTCAGGCGTTAGAGAGTGTTAAATATGTATTATAATGGTTTCTCATAACGTCATAAGTGACGGAGCAGGGGATAGGAAGCTCCTTCGAGTATAATCACAGTCTACTATATACAGTCGCGAAGCTCAATATGTAGTAAAAATGCAAGCGTGGGTAGTTGCCCACCACTAGGATCGCTACTATCGCCTCATCATCGCAGATCTCTCTCCCAGCAGACTTGTTGTCGTGTTCTTTTGGAAAAATTAACACCTTCCTTCCATTATTGAAATATTAAATGCATAAAGTTCATTTATTATTTTAATGAAGTATATTAAATTCCACCATAAACTCGAAGATAACTGCAAGAAATAAGTTAATATAATTTTTATTTGTGCAAAACGAACTGAAATTTACTATAATAGCTTCACTCATTGAAGATTATAGCGATAATTAACTATGAAACCAATAAATATTAATTTGCATTTCCCTTTACAACAACAATAATGCACATATCAATTAATGGAGTAACTTACATGTACCGGTACTTGTAGTGTAGGCTTACGTAGTTAACAAAGTGGGATGAGGTTAAGCAATAATAATCACACCAGAATTGGAAATAAAACGTGATCAATAAATTTTATTATAACAGACTTTTTCTACGTCTCTAGTAAAGCAACAAATAAAAATAACAACAAAATTAACAGCTATAATTAAAAACATATCCTTTGACAAAAAAAGTAGGCCTAAGCAATAGTAATCCCACCAGAATTGAAAACAAAACGTGATAAATAAATTTCATTAAAGCAATCTTAATTTTTCTACGTCTTTAGAAAATAACACATAAAAATAATAACAAAATTAATAGTCACAATTAAAAATATATAATATGAAAAAAAAAAAAGTAGACCTAACCTTTATTTCTCTGGAAATTTAGCAGCCTAAGTGACAGAAGTTTAACCGGTATCTAATGTCCTTTCGGTTAGACTGAAACATTTCATTGTGAAATTTAAGGATATAATGTATTTTAACAGTCACAAAGAACTTCAAAATTAACAGTTTTGTTTCTGCACAGCATTCTTGTGGAAACCCAGGAACCTTTCTGAATCTTTCGGAAATCGGAAAAATGATAACTCTGGCCTCATTCTCTTACTGTTGCTACAATTTATAGCACTACAAACGTCTCCTCCTTGTCCCATATTATTATTCCAATGATTATATTTTAGGCATTAAAATTTTCATTATAACCAATAACGAACATTTCACAAGCATCAATGTGAAAAACGCAACGAGCTAGCACTCGATAGAAATACGATACAGTCCAAAGTCGACCATGGACAGTCTACTGCTTCTAGTTGCTAACCGCTTGGAGCGCTTTATCACGAGATTTGCAAAAAAAACACCTCATGCTTCGCGACTGTGTATAGTAGACTGTGGTATAATTACATATATGGAGGCGTAACATAGGTTTCAATTATTTAGAAATCGAAATCCATGTGACAAATAGAAACTCAAAGGAAAACGAGTGAAAGAGTTAAGATCTTCAAAAATAACATGGAGTTGCCATCCGTCCAATTTCACTCGCCAAAGTTCATAGATGCAAATAGCCTGGAGTAACGATTAGTCGAAAACGGGCTTTGGAGTAGCCCAATCTGGCAACCCTACAATTATTCATTGCTTTATTTTTAACTTCGAGCATGAATTGGTACATACGTTACACGTTTTCATGGGGTATTCATATCGATTTGAATACACACCGCATTGAATATGATTCCTCCCCTCCTTACCGATCATTGTTTTCATATTTCATGTAATTTTTGATAGGCTACATATTGAAAAGTATTTGAATATGGAAGGGAATGTTTCGAAAGCAGTTATGTTGGTCATCCTGACTCAAACAGCAGACGGAGTGTCAGAGACAATCAGAACATTTGGGTTTTGTAGGATATACATTTATAGAGCAATCGTGTCCTTTTATGGGATAATTTGATTGTCTAGGAATATGTTGTTCCATTGTTTACTCAGTAAGGAACCAATACCATCCATACTTGTCAGACTTGACCTCAAATCATTTCTTATTGCTTGGCTGCAAAGCAACGAGTTTGAAAGAGGATATCTCTTTGCTGCAAACATATCGTAACCAGACTGAACCACTCATATCCGCGACTTAACCCCAAATAGAATCAGTTAACTAACGAACTAAATAATAAGAATTGTATAGTAAACTAACAAAATTACTTTGATACTTTTGAGTTAATATTAGGTAATATTACCATACTAGCACAGTAGACTGTGATACTAGTGTGTTCATGTTTCATGAAACAACCTATCTCTTAACCGTTGCAACGTCTTAGCAGTGGTTGGAAGATCATCCCACAATGCACTGCTACTTCTCTATCTAGTTCTCGCACTGCTTCCACAAATTCACAGATGCGTCTCATCTAGTTCATGAACTACTCCCACTGATCCGGCTCATCTAGTTCGCGAACTACTTCCATAGAAATTTCGAACTAATCGATCGCGAACCACCCATCCAGCGAATAGGGATTATAAAGAATGGACACTTCGCGTCGGTACCTTTGATGTAGCCGGACCTATTTCAATGGCCTTCAAGCCAGCTAGAGCGTCAGATTCTGCTTTCTCCCTAGAGTTGGCGCTGACATCACACCGGCTAGCAGTCGACACAGCGGAAATATAACACATATAATTAATACATCTAGGTACATTATGTACTCAAATAAAATAAATTGGATCCATAAAATAATAAATCCTTCATTAACTGTAATGTCTAGACTCTAGAGTTCCTTTATAATGAGAGTTCAGACGTTGACCCCAACAACAATTAAAATATGTAATGATTTGCTAGCGCTGAAAATGGAAAAACAAAACTCTTACGAGAAGTAAAACCATATACCTATATTATATCACAGTATATACAAATATTAAACGAATTTGATGCTTAATTTTATAATGTATTATATTATTTTATAATATAATTTATGATATCTGAAATATAAAATATTATTATAACTAGTTTGTCACTGAGAAATAAGGAAAAGCTGTTAACTTGAATTTATTTGAAGCAAAGCGTTACTGGATTATGCAATGAGATAGGCGATGTTTGGATCCTGTGTCTCAACTCTATTCTCAATTATTATGTTAGCGTATGCTCGATTACACTACCTCTAGCACTTGAAAGTGGAACTATCCGCTGGCGCACAGAAAAACAAAACACAGGAAAATTCGCTCAGTGTCCATTCTTTATAATCCCTATTCGCTGACCCGTCACTATAATAGGCCCGGCGCTATGTCACTTCGCTTGGCAACATGTTTTTGGATTTTATACTCTTAAAATTTATGCTATATAACTCTAGAAATAATTCTAGCGATTGAAGGATCACATATTTAATTCTTTATATCCAAATTTAACAACATAACCTATAACTTGTCCAATTTTTATCGAAATGATATGCTGTTTAGTGAATAAGGCCAGTAATATTATTAAAATTATAGGCATAAGTTCACTGAAATTCAGAACACAGAATGTTACAGCATGTGCACAACACAACTTAGTAATTCGAAATGTGCATACTACTCAAAGTAAGAATTGTTTTTACATTTGAGAGTACTGTTTTAGACTATTAAGAATTTGATAATTTCTATTGTCTTGGCAGGTTTATCACATGGGGAGTACGAGTGGAAAGATCCAGAATCAGAAGATGAAGTGTATGTATTTTTTATATATAATAAAATTGAAGTAGGCCTATCTATAATCGTAAATTTGAAATAATTCCGACATTAGCAATAAGTATGATAAGTCGATCTTGCGGTAACGTTAAATATTACCTTTTCATAACACAACAGCACAAAAGTGACAGTAAGCAGAGTACTGTGGCAAGATTAGATGGGGGATAGATAAGTGACAGGCGGCTGAGGTACCACTGTAACAAGGTTAGAGTGGGCTAATTAAATGGCAGGAGGCTAAAGATTGTGACGAGGTTAGAGTGGGTTAAATGAGGAAACAATTTACAGGAGACCGAGGACTGTAACAAGTTTAGGTCAATGTTACTTATGTCCCGCCCATTATAGAAACATAGGCCAATATTACACATATTTAGTATAACTTGTTGCTTCTTTGACAGGTTCGTTCAGTGGGCGTTGGATACTCTACATTCCCCAAAGGTTTAAAGTTTCCCTTGGAACACTATCATGGTTGCTGTCTAAGTGTAGTCCAGTACCTTTTGTTTAGGCTAAGTGTTACATCAGTACTCTTTTTTTTTTTTTTTAACAACATTTGAAGATTAAGAAAATTAGGCCTACAGAATATGAATAACTTTCTTTTCTCTTTTTTTTTTTTTTTTTGTGAACTTTGGAATCAAATATTTTTAATTTTCACTAGACCTATATTTAAGGCAGTTGAGCCGTTGCAAGAGTGATGTCGAGTCTGTAGTATTAAATGACTGCAAAGGAAATGTACAATATTGTACCAGAATACAAAATCATCCTTACACATTTATGTACTTGTTTAATTTCCTTTCCAGGGTTAATATTACATATATTGATAAAGATGGTAATAGAATACCAGTTAAAGGCAAAGTTGGTGATAATGTTCTCTACTTAGCACATCGGTATGGAATTGAAATGGAAGGTGTGTATAACTTATCTGTTTTATACGAGCATTCTGTGAACGTAGTAGGGCTGCTGAGAATGAATTTCATTATGCTTAGTTGTAATATGAACTACAAAGGTACAGAAAGTTTTAATATAGTACTTTGAAATAGTATATAGATCTATGTATATATGAAGCTTTTTTTTTTTTTTTTTTCTGATAGGAGCATGTGAAGCATCGTTGGCATGTACCACATGCCATGTTTATGTTCTTGGAGATTTTTTAGAAAAATTGCCTGCTCCAGAAGAGAAGGAAGATGATCTCTTGGATTTAGCCCCTTTTCTCAAGGAAAATTCACGACTAGGTGAGAAGCAGTCAGTTTGAGATAACGAATTGTCATTTTGATGTCAAGACTCATTTAATAGGCTCTGTACTAGGATACCAGTAGGATAACAGTTTCACTGAAACATTGAGCTATACAATTTTCTATTTCTTTTTAATATATTTTGACGTAATGGGCATTATGTTGTACTAATATTATACTTGCATGTATAATTGTGTAATTTGAGTAATTCATCTGATTCATATAACTTATTGTATGCATTGTTTTATTTTTTTTTTATTTTATTGGGTTATTTTACGACGCTGTATCAACATCTAGGTTATTTAGCGTCTGAATGATACGAAGGTGATAATGCCAGTAAAATGAGTCCAGGGTCCAGCACCGAAAGTTACCCAGCATTTGCTCGTATTGGGTTGAGGGGAAACCCCTGAAAAAACCTCAACCAGATAACTTGCCCCGACTGGGAGTATGCATTGTGTATTCAATTTTTACAGATAGTTTAACATACTCTTTAAGACGTAACATTTCAGTCAGTGTTGTGTTTGTATACTTTCTCATAATACGTAAAGAGAAAGTACCTACTGCGACTTCAGTAATACAAAAATAAATCTGTATCCTTGATTGGTGAAGCTTCGTTTTCATATGCATGAAGGCTGTTCAATGAAGGATTGCTCTAATTTTTCCCTTACCATATATACATTAAGTTGAAAAGTATTACACATTCAAAACTCTATTGTCTCTGTTTAACAACTACATATGGGAGCGTCCATCAATGCATATACTTTAGCCATTCTATTACTTACAAATACATCTTATCTCTCTGTATGTCCATTGTGCGGGCTAAATGAAGAGATGGATTGTGAACACCTCACCAGATGTCCAAGCCTCCGGAAGGAAACCATCTACGAAAAATACTGGAATGCCAAGAGCAGAGATGCAGAACTGTGCTACAATTGAAGCACACGTCATAAGCTGAAACACGTAACTCATCCCTTCCCTGCAACCCCTGCGTCATTGTATGGGTGTTTGCCAAACGTCACAGAAACGTCATTGAAGACTCCGACCTTGTGGATGGGGAACAAACTCTTTCCCCATCCTTCCATCCCTTTCTTCCTGTTTTTCAACCCTGGCCAAGAGGATGAATGGCTTCATCGCCAAGTGTCCAGCATTAGAAAACATAATCATCTTAGCTATTAATCGCAAATCAAAGCTGAAAAATAGCAAGTTGCATTAAGATTTAGTCTCAAGTGAGAAAAATGATGCATTGGAACTTAAAAAAAATCCTTGCCACAGCTTATAAGGACTGGTAGCATTCTAATGTGTAGATTATGTTAGAACTTCAAAGCATGAACTCTGTCTGTGCAGAATGATTACTTCAGTTACTCATGTCAGAATAAAAATTGGTGCGAGTTGAATTGTGCTAACAAGTTAAAACAAGATAATTGAACCTGGTGAAATCGATGATTACTGATGAATCATGATGAAACACGACTATATTAATGTGATCCTACAGTTCTCAATGGAAAAGTCTATTGTCACAATACAAAGACACAAAGAAAGCTAAAGTTGTGGAGTGACTGGAAAGGTCAAGAAGATCTCCTCTGTTCAGGTCGGGTAAGACACAGAACATACTACCATCTTCTGAAGCGACTATATACCTGTGCTGGAGAAACTGGAAAACCATATTCGTAAGAAAACATACTTTTGGCAGTGTTTCTGACAAAATCAAACTTGAAAATTATTACATCACATAATGGCCCAAATCTTCTTTCATTTTTAGCTTTCATTATCCAACGACATTTCAACTCAAGTTACATTAAGAACATACGAGGAAATGCAGAAATATTGTTCAAAGATGGCCTTGTACATGCGTTTGTACAGAGATAGAGGTAGTGGCACAAGTTGGAATGGAGTACTTTAAGAAAATCGTAGTGAAAAATAACTTTGCTTTAAATATTGTGTAAGCAACAAAGTTAGCACAGGTCTTTTCTCAACAGCCCTTATACAAAAGTGTGGTCATTGAGAAAAGATTAACTTTTACTTTTACAGGTTGTCAGATCATTCTGAAGAAGGAATATGAGGGAATGGAATTGCAGCTGCCACAAGCTACTAGAAACTTCTATGTTGATGGCCATAAACCAGCACCACACTGACTTAAGACATGTAGTTCCCTAGACAGGTTCCTATTGGAAGTATGCCATTTTGTTATAATGTTTTGTGATAGAATCGGTTGTTGAATAGGAACATTTTCCAACTTTATGCTCATTAATGTAATATTTGTACCTAGTAAATGCGAAGCTGAGATTATTTGTACATTTATATTTTGTGGAACGAAGTTTAATTAAAATAATTGCTACTCAGTTGCATATTCTTCTGCGTTGAGTATGATAAGTTTCTTTTTAACGGGATAATATTAGATCATGTATTTAGTTTCCAACACTATGGGCTAACCCAGTTGTTAGTCCATTTGAATGGAGTAACAATATTTATCTATTAATAGTAGTATATAATTAATATGTTTTATATGTATTCCACATTGTTTTATTAAATGATTCTAAAAGATATTTCTGAAGATAATTAAATTAACATTTCGTAAGAGAATTTATCATTACTGAATTAAGGCCACCTCAGGTTCCTAACTTATGCTTAATGATTTTTTATTATAGTTTTGGGTTAGAAACAACATAGCAGAAATAAAGATCTTATACTGACCTATTATTGCTGCTAGAAAGAAACTGGAACATCTAAAAAATGTGAAATTATGGTTTATTTAACGACGCATCTGCAGAGGTTATATCAGCGTCGCCAATGTGCTGGAATTTTGTCCCGCAGGAGTTCTTTTACATGCCAGTAAATCTACTGACATGAGGCTGTCGCATTTAAACACAATTAAATGCCATCAACCTCGTCCGGGATCGAAGCCGCAACCTCGAGCATAAAAGGCCAGCGCTATACCAACTATGCTACCGAGGACGACTGGAACATCTATAATGAGTCATTTATATACAGGGTAGATGGTAGCCTCTGCACCAAAATGAAACTGGTAATAGATCATGAGAAGAGATTTAAAAAATTTATACAAGATTTTTCTCTTAACATCTACTGTTTTAGAGGAAATCATTATGTTTCTATGAAAGATTTGGCAACATCATGGCTGCTGCAATAACTAAGCAAGCATGGCCTGCACTCCTTACCTTCCCCTCCTCCTCTACTGTACTGTCTGTACCACACGATGTGCAATGCGTTGCAAGATTTATTTCAACAATTTTCGCTATTATTTAATTTAAATTTATGGCCAAACGGTTTAATTTGCACCAAAAAAAATTCAAGACATTAACTGTTCAGATTATTTTTACCTATGTGTTTGTATAGCAATCAGCCATTTCTCTTGGGCCATTATGGCAATAAAGTGCTGCAAACATCGGGCAAAGACTATTTTTTTCCTGCTTAATGGTGTTTCATTGAAAGAAAAGTGTAATAAAAGTTTTGTTATATTTAACATGTAGAATCACGTCTTGTGCGAATATATTGAATAAGGTCAATTCCACGATAGGTTGGACATTGAAGTTAAAAATTAAATTTCGTGTTCAGTCTATGTTCTTTATATCATTTTCTTCAGGAAAGTTCATATTTTCAGAAATTAACAGAAAAGTTCGATTTATTTAATTCATCTTTGTTTTACATACATCCGAAGTGAATATTTTTAGTGTGTACTTTTGATCTGTCAAATTTACTTTGGCAGTTTGTTGCCAAACCATAACTTAAAATTAATAAACAAGGCTGTTCTCTGTTGTAATTCTATTAACAGAAAGAGAAGACTTTAAAATCAGTGTCAATTTACTTTTATGAATGTCAGTGAGTTTAAAAATTTGCTATTTTTAAAATAAGTGTTTTTATGTAACACCCATCACAGAATATGCTTAAAGTTACTCTCTTGCTCTCAGTTTTTGTCCTGAAGGCACCAATTTTTGAAAGCAAAGTCAAAATATGATGCCAAAAGTACAGTATTTTTTAAATTTTTTTAAAACTAAAAATAAGTGTTTTAATGTGACGGGTGTTACAAAATTAGAGCACGGAGAACACAGGAATTCTGTATTTCGATTTATTGCAGGTAGTTCCCACAACACATTATTAAATAGGTTTCAAATGTTGGTAAATCTGAATTTTAAGTTATCAACAGTCGTCAATACCTGTTTCCTCCAAAATCTTACTTGTCTGAAAGATTTCCCACCAAATTTACATTAAGCTGAATGTTTAGTCGAGAGTTCTGATTTACATAAAAATTATAGGCTACAAAGGTAAATGTACTTATGTTCTATTTTAGTTAATCATAGTACTTTTCTATTCTGTAACATTATTTCTTGCTTACTTAACAAGGAATGAATTACTGAAGATATTAACCACTAGCATAACCTAAAAATAAATGCAGATTAAGCTGCAGCACTTTTAGGATATACGAAGCTGCATGTTAACCATGCAATTATTTATTTTAACGTTTTGAGATAGCTGGATACCATATATATTTAATTGCAGAATGGGGAAATCAGCAGCTGAGAGGCAACCTGAATGCCCTAGGCGAAGAAAATTAAATAAAGATAAAATTCTGTGGTGTTCGAGTAAAGGGGGATAAGTAATTTTTTGTGCAGATGGAATTTTGTTCCCCAGATAAACACACAAGTTAAATTATACAAGTTAGTGTGCAAAAATCAAAAGAATACTAGCAGTTGTTGTGTTTTGTGTAGAAGAGTATTTTCAGTAAGAGTTCCAAGTTTAAATTTCATTTATCACCAAGCTCATTTTATGACATCTCTCTTTACCCAAACAACACAGATATGAAGACAATTTGCAGAAGGAGAGAGAGAGAGAGAGAGAGAGAGAGAGAGAAGGGGGGGGGGAGGAAGCTTAGGAGAACAAAGAAGCTATCAAGAAAAGAATTTACTGCTCACAGTAAGAAAACAAAACTGAAAGTTTGAAACTAAAGGGCAAGAAAAGCTGCATTAATAAACACTAGTGTTTTCAGTGAAACGAAATTCCAGTCACTAGGAAAAGCTGTCCAAATAGTAAAAATTGAGACAGCTCTGAGTATGATGCTGCTTAAGTTGTTGTATTTTGTTTAGCAATTACAGTTTTAGTAAAATTTATTAAATTCCATTGTGAGAAATATAAATTTATATTTAGCATTTGTTGAAGTGAGCATATATACTAAAAAGTAAATTTATGTTAGGAACAACAGTTTAATATCAAAAGCGAATCTGTACTTCTAGCCACACTATTTTGATTTTATGGCTGTATTTTTTATTGTTTCTATTAAATATTTGTATTAATTTACTTTAGAGCGTCAGAAGTACAATTTTGAAGCTGTCAACATCATATTTGTAATTTACTAAGTGAAAGAAAAAAAAATTGCACACTTTGAAAACATATGTCTACCATTGATATTAGGCTACCAGTACTCATAAGTCTATGTAGTGAACTACAGAAAATATATGTTCTATGATTTGAACCAAAAAAAAAACCAAATGTGAAATTTCTTCAGACAAGTAACACCTGTCACATTATTAAGTAACAGCCATCACATAAGGTTAATTAAATTGTAAGTGTAGGACTTAATATTTTAATTACATCCATTATATCACTCGATTCCTTGAACTTTCCTCTCACTGAAAATAGGTAACACAATTAATTCAAACTGTGAACTTCACAGAGTTATCAGTTAAACTGTATCATTAATTTATGCATGTCTTTTTCATGTTACACCCGTCACATTGTTTATTTCACTTATATCACCTGACAAATAATGTTTAGAAAAAAAAAATAATTAGTTGTGTCTGACAAGCAAGAACTGGAGATTCATTGGAGTATAAAAGAACTAGTAAAAATATTTTATTAATTATTGTATTCCAATTAAATTTCGAAGAATCTCTTTCTGAAAGTAACACCCGTCACAGTGGAATTGACCATAAGCAGTTGTGGACAGCCGATAACGGGTAGTCCTCCAGCTTGGGGGTTGGGCGAAGGGCTAACAACCCATCACCGTAAAAAACAGCTTGTTACGAATCCTTCAAATAAGGCCGAGAAGTAGATGGGAAGATAATATTAAAATGGATTTGAGGGAGGTGGGATATGATGGTAGAGACTGGATTAATCTTGCTCAGGATAGGGATCAATGGCGGGCTTATGTGAGGACGGCAATGAACCTCCGGGTTCCTTAATAAGTAGTAGTAAGTAAGAATCACGTCTTGAATTTTGGTGCAGAGGTTACCATCCAACCTGTATAATAGCAAGTTTGAGGATTCATTTTATTATTAATTGTTACATTATATAGGCCTATACCATAAAATGAGGTGAATAGGGATGAATTTTTACTATTTTTTTTTATTTTTTTGTGACAGAGTAGATACGGTATAATAATAAGAGTGTTTATGTTTTTATTCATAACGAGTGACCAAATAAACACTCTTATTATTATATTTGCTCTTTGACACAAAGAAAAAAAAATAGTAAAAATTCGTCCCTATTCACCCCATTTTACGGTAACAAACTTTCATTTAATAATTAGTTAATGGCTCTTAATTTGTGAGAAATTTTTGCCTTTCTATTCACCCCATTTTACGGTAACATACTTTCGTTTAATAATTAAGTGAGAAATTTTTGCCTTTTTATTGTACGTGATATTTACAATTAGGTCTCATAAAACCAAGAAGCTGTGATTAGCAAGAGATCTCACATGAATAATTGTAATCAGAAGTGATTACAGAACTTCAGTGGAGTAGGTTGTGGGGAAAGGTTGTTCAAAATGTGAAAATGAATACTATGAGAATTTAACATTTTAATGACTCATACAGTAATGTACTGTGAATTGGATCAACTTAACTCAGGTTATGGTGAATGTGAGAGCAATAATGAGTCATAAAGTTCTGTAAGAAAACAGGAAGCTCTACAATGGATTATAAATCTTGAAGGAATGGATCAGACGAAGGATGAGCTTGAGTTTCTCCTTGGGTAAATATGCTACTGTCTTCCAAACGTAAAATACAATATTATCCAATGTATTCATGAAAATAAAAGAAGGGCTTACTTTGGGAAGCAGATCCTTATATTCTCTGATAGTCAGGCTGCCCTTATGGCTCTTAGTAGTCCTACTGTCACTTCACAACTGGTACTAAATTGCCTCAATATACTCTCGATCCTAGCAGAACAGAATGAGGTAAAACTCATCTTGGTATCAGGGCAATGAAAAAATGATAAGCTTACAAGAGAAAATATATTGGATCAGAGACAGCTCTTGGTATACGTAGGTGATCTGTTAGAGAGGCGATTAAAAAGTAGTCCAAGACTCAACATCACAAAACCTGGACCAAAACACTAGGAATTAAACATGGGGAATAATTCATTATCAGTCTATGTACGAAAAGAGCTGGAATATTACTTTATTGTAACAGATTTCAGTTGAGAGTAATCAGCTTTTCTCACAGGCCATGCTCCTGTGGAAAAGCATCTCAATAGGATGGGTCTGTTTCAGGACTATTTACACTGTAGATTATGTGGAAAGAATACTGAAACAGCCCATCACATTATATGCTACTGCAATGCTTTGATTTGCAGAAGATATCTTTTCTCTGGAAAAGCATCCATAAAACAAGAGGACCTTGAACCGACTTCCATGACTGGACTGTATACCTTAATTAAGGATACAGGATTAATGAATCGATATTAATACAATATAGTTAGCACAATAAGCCTAAGGCTGAGCTCCGTCTAGAGAAATGACGGGCCTAATGTATTAAAAAAATCTAGAAGGAAATTAGTTATATGAAATGTAAAAGCAATATTGTAGAAGTGTAAAGTTATTTTTATAAATATTTATAGTATAAAAAAGTAACCCTGTTCATGTTATCTATTTTTCTGCCAGCCTTAATCACTAGTTATGAAACTTTTTCTCTTGTAGCACAGTGTATGTTCGCTAGATTAATTATTACATCCCAATTCTTGTGGTTGGCCATACTTCTAGCTAATGACAGATGCACATGCTTTACATTTTAGCCAACAATAATATCGACTCTTGTTGAATTATCTAATATTAGACAAGGATTTTAAACAAAATCTTTTGTTTTATTTTCTTCTCTGTCACTAGCCACAATTAACTTCTCTAACAAAACACGAGTCTATTAAGCATCTCTCAATTGAAAATTATAGCATTATGAAACAGGAAGGTAACATGCTAGTCACGTAATTTGAATTTTTGTAAATTTTGTCCTACGTGGTCCATTGCAAATATTAACTCCACGAAGATAACTTTTTAACTAACTATGAAAGAAGAATGTCTGTTCAATTAAACAAGGTCGTACTAGTATAATAACATACTTCAGTGATATTTGCTGCTAGTTGTTCACTAAGTTGTTGGAAAACTACAGCATAGTGTTTTGCTGTCAAGTCACATAGAGAAAATAAAGAATGTGTCACATTACAGACTATCTCATCAGTGTCATATCCATATTTTAGTAATAATAGCTATTCATGTAAATAGGTGCGAAATGTGTATGATTTACGCACTGGATGAGAAGATTAACACTTAGTGGACAAGACGTTAATTGCATAATATACACACTCTTCTCACGCATTGCATACAAGATTTTTCTACAATCTCCAAATTATAATAAATATTGTTAAAATTACATTTCCTCCTGACTCCTGAATTTTATTACTAGGATTCGCCACACCATAAAATAACTTACTTCATTAGCTGGATGATTAGGCCATCAGCTTTTCTCTTTGGAGATTTGAGTCTAAATTTCAGTGATTTCAAATTAAATTTATAGTGTATAAAATGGCGTTAGGCCAGATACTAAAGGGTGCGGCAAAACATCCTCCCTAATTTAAAGTTTAAATAAAAAACAGATGGATCAAAATAAGGAAACTTTATTCATATGAGTGGTATTTTAACAGAGGGAATTTTTCATTTTTTTTAATAACGTGTCTCTCAAGTGGTGTCCTTCACTATCAATGAATTGTTGAATGCGACTTCGGAAATTCTGAATCACTCTAACTAGCATTTCTTGAGGAATAAGACCAATTTCTTCCCATATTGCATTTCTTGGGTCTGGCAAAGTCCTCGGCCGATGTGTGAACACTTCAGCCTTAAGTTGCCCCCATAGAAAAAAATTACAGGGTGCAAGATCTGGTGATCGTGCCGGCCAGGGGACGTCGCCACGTGAAGGAATTAAGCGTCCGGGAAACATCTGAGCAGCGACAATGGAATTACCACTTACCAGAAACGATACCACAGCGTGAGCATGTTCTTCAACCGTACACGGCATAGTTGGAATTCGTTACAGATTACAATTTGCACTAATTGAATGTCAGTTCTGTGTATTCAATGTCCTATTCAATTCTTGTTGTTTTGCGCATGGCATTTGATATCGCTATGGCAACGCATGTAAATCTAAATTTCCCACTGTTTAGATACAATTCATATTAATACAGTGTCCTTATTTTGATCCATCTGTTTTTTATTTAAACTTTAAATTAGGGAGGATGTTTTGCCACACTCTTTATCTTTTCCACTGTATAATTTTACACTTTATCCATAATACATAATCATTTTTATCATAAATAAAGTAGAAACTAGAAACTAGTTCAATGTATATTATCTTTAATTTTTATGTATTCTTTTTTTTTTTAAATCACAGTCATCAGTGAGTTTTAGCCGAGTAAGGACGTGTGCTGAAGGAGCGGAGACTGAACAGCACATAGAGGCATTGACCTATGAGCGAGTGATAGAGCAGAAGGTACAATAGAAAATGGAAAAAGTGCTACAACGAGAAGTGATAAAGAAGGGGAGAAATGAAGCTAGGAATGGAGGACTACAAATGCAGAACAGTACAGGAAACTCGAAGAAATAAGTGGATATAGCATCAGAAAGCTTGAAGTGCAGAATAGATAACATCAGTGCGAAGATTGATTATCTGGTATGGGATAATGAGCAAATGAAAGAGAAAATCAAATATTATGAAGATAAGCAAAGAAAGAAGAATTTAATATTCTTCGGGGTGGAAGAAGAGGGTCATGAATATGAAATGGATACATATGAGACTGTATGTAACGTGTGCGATAAGATTTTTGGTATCAATGTGAGAGTGGGCCATATTGAACAGACTTATAGAATTGGGAAAGGAAGATTTAGACCTATTTTAATATCATTCGTAAGCATGAGAACAAGAGAAATTATCTTAAGGAACTTAAGAAAATTAAGAATGACGAAAATAAGGATTGAAAAAGACGTAAACTATGAAACAAGAAGAAGACGCAAATCACTGATACCGTTCATGAAAGCTGCTAGAAATAAGGGACATTTTGCTAAGATATAAGGAGACGAACTGAAAGTCAACGGGAGATACTATGACCTGGAGTTTTGCGAGAAGAACATAAATCATCCAGAATTTGGATTAAATAACATAGCACAGAAACATCAGAGGCAGACTGACAAACACGCGCAGCGGGAATTGAAAGCAGGAGTAGAGAAGGAAATCAAGCGAACAGAGCAACCGACGTCGAAAGAGAACATTGGAGCTAATGTAGAAAATGAGAAGCATGTGGCGGAAAATGATGAATCAGGAGTCGGAGCAAGAAGTCGACACACACAGAAAGAAGACATTGAACCAGGGAGCAAAAAACGGATCACCAAGCATAATTCTACCAAGCTAGCAGACAGGGAGAAGTACACTTCTAAGAAGAGTGGCATAAAGGCTACAGCGGTAAAGAAATATGCGAATGATAAGATAAAGAAAGGTTTAAGTTGTGTAATGATGAATGAGTCTAGTGAAGAGGGGGCGCTACTGATGGCTATGAATCATGTGAGTGGATAATAGAGGTAAGAAGAAGGAAAGAGAAGGAGAGGAGTCCAGGGTTCGGAATAATAGGAGAATCATCGAAGGGGAATACGGAGAGTATAAGGAAAGGAGTCTTTGCGAGTGCAGGTCCGAGTGCAAGTTATGAAAGGGACTGCGGGAAAGAGAAGAAAGAAGTCGAGAATACAATTGACAACGAGAGCGCAGAGGGTCAAAGTCCAGCAATCATGGAGGTTTTTGAGAGGGAACTAAAAAAGACGTGCGAAGAAATAGATGAAACTTGTATAAAAATTCAGCGAATTATGTGCTAAAGAGACAAGGAAGTGCAAACTAAGACGTGTGAAGTGTAAAAGCGAACTAGAGGAAAGATCTGACTTAGTCTGAGGCATTAGATGTGGTCAAGAATGTGAGTATTAGATCAATAAGTTAACTGAAGTGGAACTGCAAATAATATAGAGGATCAAGAAATGAAGTGTTAATAGAAGATGAACGAGTAAATTAGAGAGATGAAAAGCAATATGGTAGCGAGACTAATAAGAGTAGAAGAGAGTATGTGCAAGTAGTGAGAGTGTACCTTAAAAATTATCCAATAAAGTGAAAAAGTGACAAGTGAATCGAACAAGAAATTGCAAGGAGGTAGCACAAACATTAGATAATAAGATGAAGTAGATGAGATAATAGAAATATTAGTAAATACTAGTCAGAGATAAAAAGGTTTGAACGTTAAACATAAAAGTAGGGATAACAGTAACGAAAGATGAAAATGATAGTAGTAGAAGTGGAGGAATAGATGTAGATGCGAATGTTACTATATAAGAGTAAGGTGGACAGTAGTGCATAGTATTTGGAAATTAGATTGAGGGAAGAGATAGAAGGTCAAGAGTTGTAAATACTGTACATCTGAAAGAAGAGATAGGCAGAAGCAGGGTTAAACTTGAGATATTTGGCAGACTAGGGGAGTCATAGATGATAAGAGAAATATAAAGGATATAGGATGATGAAATGGACCGTATGCAGAAATGTGAGGGAAGCCATTACCTGAAAGACGTTTGATGACAATAAATATGAATATGAATATGTATTTTTTAATTTCTACACTATAATTTCAGTTCACTCTCTGTGATTGCAAGGTTCTGAAAAGAAGAAAAACAAAACATTACTGAGGAGTAGGCCTAATAGTTAAATATAACATTTGGGTTGCATTCAAAAAGTATTGTATTGGTTATTCAATCTGTCTTAAATGAGAAGCAATTAATTGCAAGCAAGTTGAAAATCATGTTTTGACCCTATACATGTTCCAAGTATGTAAGTACAACCACCGTACAAGATTCTGAGAAACATGTCATATTACATACAACTCAGCAAGTAGGGTGGAGTTTATATGAAAATTGTGATGATAAATTTTATTGTCATTTGTATATGGAAACTGTCAGTAACTACAAAAAACTGCAGAATAGTAAGATTCATATTTCTCAACTCAACTTCAGAATGTGGTAGACAATCAGAATTCTGGCATGTAGTTATCTCATTCAAAAGGTAAATATGGTAGTAGAGTCATAAATGCATTCAAGGGTTAGAAGGTTAAAAATAAAATTTAAATAATGATGACTACTGACAACTAATGGAATTAAATCATATTTTTAACACTACCTCTACTGATATAAAATAATTTGTTATTTCTGCTGTTGAAGTCAGTAGCGGCTCGCTGTAAAAAAAAATAGGTGAAGTGCTGTTCACATACACAAATACATGAACAGTTTTACCAATATAATGAGTAGGCCTACTATTTGTAAACTACGTACAATTTTAGTAGTTCTAAAACACATGCAAACAGGAAAAGTAATTTATTTCAGGACTCACCCAAATTCTTGCATACCAAGTCAATCCTCCTACATTTTAAAGCAGCAAACCTGTCGAAGATGTCTTCATAAAATGTCTGACTTTAACTCAGAGTGAACAGCATAATTATTTCTATGCAAAGCTATGGGGCTAATGATGAAAGTCTCTCCTGTGATGTAGCATTCCAAGTGAAATTTTGAATCTTTTCAAACAGAAAAGCTTCTTACATCAGAAGAATTTTTTAAAGTTATTTTATACAACTTCTCGATTTTCTTAGCACTTCTTAAAACAAATAAGAAATGGAACTGTAGGTCGTCCAGAATTTAAAACATCTTTTTTATCCTCATATTTAAGTCTACAAAACGGCATTTCTAATAAATTACAAACTGTGTCATTTTCGGAATACATATTTCACACTCATTTATCAACATTTCTTTGTACTAGTACCTAAGTATTTGTATAATAGCACTATAGTGATTAAACATATAATATACACTATGATGTAGGATTAATACACTATATACACATCACTAATATACAGTAAATACATTAAATAATAAGTTAATATATATGTACACAGTATTAAACTACATGTGTACATATACGCGCGCATTAAACTTTCAAATACAAGAGCTGGAACAAAACTGGCAAGGTCATGAGCTCATGAGAAGAAATAATACACACTGCGGAAAAACAACTTTTAAACTTTGTGAATGTATATGGGGTGTATTCCTGATAAAATAACATAAAGCCAGCTAGTTTACCACTGCAGGGGTGACTACTTGGAAACAGGGAATGAGGATACTTTTCTCGAGTCAGGTAGTACAGTCTCTAAAATTTCACAACTCTTAAATAATAGCCCCCGGCCTTGGAGACCAGCTGCAACCCTTCTCTACCGTTAGATCTGCCAACTGGTTACTCTATCTACAACAAGTCTGACAGTTCTCTGTAACTTAAAGACTCAGAAACGCACTTCACTCATACAATCTTTCTTTAGTGTGTGACGTCATGTTACCATGGAAACCAAGTGCTGCATGAGAATGGGAGCCCAAATAATTTCACCTTTACAGTATTGTAAGTTCCAATAGTCACTGCTCGGCACTAGTAACAGTTGACATTCTATTCAGCGGACTGTTACAGGTACTATTTATACAACTAAACAGTGTTTATAATGGCTGAAAAGAAAACTTTTTTTATTTTAGAAATACAGTATCGGTAATAACTAGAATTAATTATTAATATGAGATAAAATTGTGTTTTACACGTAAATACGTGAAGTGACACTTCACCTGAATAACCGCCCCTGGTTCAAGTTCCCCATAACTAACAGTTACCGGAGACCTGTTTCTTTTAACAGATATTAAGAGGAGACATAGGTCAATATGCAAGATCTTCTAATGTGTTACACCTATAATTATGAAATTTTTCATACTAATTTGTGATTATGTGGTAATGATCTGTGATTTTTTTAGATTTTTTATGCATCTAGTTTTTTTGTTTTTTTTTTTTAATTAAAAAAATCATGCATTATTATGCATATATACTTTTTTGTGGAAATTGGTTAATGAAACAACTTCAATTTTTTTTTTTGCGCATTAAGAATACACAAATATAACATATTATGCAGAGACTTTTCCATATTCCTCTCCTTTTATCTTTCATAAACATTTTTAATTTTGGAAAAAGAAATTAGATTTCAAATCAGTTTTTTTTTTTTGTAAAGTAATAAATAAAAGAGAGCATATTTCACAATACTTTAGCAAGACACAGTGAATTTGCTCAATAAAAGCTAGAATGCAAAGTTCCATTCAGTTACCTCAAATGGTTCCTGAGAAAACAGTACCTAAGTATTGAAAAATGTAAGTTATGAGAAAATGCGGACAAAGTTAAACATTGTCTTCAGTAAGCCTACCTTATGCTCTTTGTATGTCTTAAAATTGTCCATATCCATAATCAGAGCCGAATTTGGCCCTCAAACTTTGAGGGAAGATTCTTGAATCTATGTAGGCCTAATATTATGTACTATTAAATGAGACAATGAAATATTCTTGTGAATTTTTGACCATTTTGATCGACATCTCCCTTAAGAGGATACAAATGCTTATAGCATTTCCTTTATTCACTAATTTACAAAGTATTACTAAGTTATTTATAATTCCTGATCTTGATATCTTAGTTGCAAACATAATTTAAATTTTTTTTTGTTTAGAGTCAATTTTACTCTTTTTAAACTTTTACATAACTTTTGAATTTCACCATAGCTTAGATGGACTTTGAATTTCTTTTCAGCATTGTTACATTACCGATATATGGAAATTGTAGTAAAGTTCGTTTGCCAACTTTTCATAACTCACAATCGTCCGTATTAATAGTGCAGAAAGCTACAGAAACTATTACATTATATCATATTCATAAGATATCAAATCTATGAGATTCCTCAGTGAAATGTCCAATGATAAAAATAAGTTTAGACCATTCCTACTCTTGGTGCCAGCATCTGAGTTATCAGGTCTGGCACTCATTAAAACCGAAGACAGGAATTACTTACAGCTCTCTCAAGCATTTCCTTTGATCTTTGTAAATCACTCTTCATGACTTCTGATGTGAGTCTCTTTGATGTTGCAGAATTGATTTAGGTAAACTGCAATTCGGGAAAAAAAAACATTGAAGTTACATGAACTTAATTTCAACAAATAAAACTCCAGAATTAGATGACAAAATTTATACTTCTTGTTAAATTCATCTCCTAACTTGTCATTTATTTGTTCAATTGAACAATGGTTGTTAAATAATTTACTTATTTTATTTATTTATTTAACCTGGTAGAGATAAAGCCATTAGGCCTTCTCTTCCTCTCTATTTCAGTTTTATTTTCTGTTTAGAAAAATAGACACCAAATTGAACAAGTGACACAATATTATTAATTTCCTAGAGAGATTCATCATCAACATTAACTTTCTGGGTTACATAAAAGTGAAAGCAAATACAGTTATTGAGTAGGTGTATTCAGAGTGATCTAGTTTTCCTTGCTGTTATTCCATGATCTCTCCATAGTCGACTGTCATCTTCCTTATCATCAATGTAGAAAGCAATGGGTAATTATTTGCACCATATAAACTGAGAACAATCAGAAGTAGACAATGGAGGCTCGTAATTAGCCGATGCTAGATCTTGGAAATCTGCTCCCTAAGGACCCCTAACTGTCCTACATTCCTTAATTTAATTATATACTGTACCGATATAACATATTTTTTTTATTTTTCAGTTTTTCTTTTATTTTATTTCCGATACCAGTACACCACTGGATCTATTCAATTATCAATGTAAAATATGTAAATTTATCTTTAAACAATTACCCGTAGCTTAAAATAATGTTCTTTAAATTGACACTTTTGACATGCCACACCAGTATCGTAACATTGGCCATTGCTTTCGAAGATCATCTTCCATCATTCAGTTAGTAATTTTAGTGCTTGTTGTTTTCTAATGCCAGGTATTTGACAATAAAGTCATTTGACCTCTTGCACTCCAATATATTTCAAAGATATTGTCATGGTTAGCCACTGATGCACAGATTTTGAGATGTTCTGAATCCATTTCTTGATTTGAGTTGCACAATGGACAGTTAGGAGACTGATATATTCCAATTCTATGCAGATGCTTGGCCAAACAGTCATGGCCTGTTGCCAATCTAAATGCAGCTTGTATATTTGCTATTCTGTCTAAATATTGAATACCGGTACTGTAGCTTATGATCATGATTATTTATTGTTACCATCATCCTCATCATCTTTCTTGTTATTATTTTCGCCTCCTAGATTGACATTCATCCGGATTAGCCTATGGTTTATTTAACGACGCTCACAACTGCAGAGGTTACCTGCAGGAGTTCTTTTACATGCCAGTTAATCTACTGATATGAGTCTGTCGCATTTAAACACACTTAAATGCCATTGACCTGGGCTGGGATCGAACCCGTAAACTAGAGCATAGAAGACCAGTGCTATATCAAGTATGCTACCGAGGCCAACGACATTTTCTGGACCTTGTGCATTACACAGAATATGAACTCAAGTGTAAGTTTGAGAACTTTAAATATCAGTCTTTATGACTTACAATAAGTCATAAAAACTGATATTTAAAGTTTGATACAAGTACATATGTACTGGTATATTGGCTTATCTGAAAATTAACGTGAATTGTAAATTACTAAATGTGAGTCACACAAAAATTAAAAAACAATATCTAAATTTATTGTATTTCGATATATTCCGTACATCCTATGTCTCAGAAAATACATAAGACAGGTGCGGAGGGAAAAAAATGTATGGTAAGTCATAAAGACTAATATTTGAAGTTTAAATAATTGATTAACTGGCGAACTTACTCGTGTTAATTATGTAAGCATGTGTGGCTTACAGCTGTTTCGGTGTTACTTGCCACATCATCAGAGCCTTCTGGTTCTTGGCAGCATTTCGACATCTCTGCTTGTTGTGTGGGTGCGTTCGTGTAGTGAAGAGTTGTGTCAAATAGTGTGTGTTCTGAAATTGATCTGTGTGTTGAGAATTTGATTAGGGTGTGTTTTGATGTGCCTGTATATTTCATATTGTTCTAGTGTGTTGAGTTTTTGGTTTTTGAGTTGTATGTGTAGGATTTCCATGTCTGTGTTTATGTTATTGTATGTATGGTTGGCATTAGTTATGTGTTCGGCATATGTAGATGTACTGTGTCCTCTGGTTATTGCTTTAATGTGTTCTTTGTATCGAGTTTGAAATGATCTGCCTGTCTGTCCAATGTAGAAACTGTCGCAACTATTGCATGTGAGTTTGTATACGCTTGTGTGATTGTATTTATTTGTTTGTGTTGTTTGTGTGTTGAGATGTCTTTGTAGTGTGTTTTCTGTTCTGTATGCTATGTTGTATTTCTATTTTCTGAAGGAGGATGCGATCAAAATGGATTTAAAGTTTGATACAAGTGTACGTATATGTATATTGGCTTATCTGAAAATCAACATGAATTTAGAAATTATGATGGAAATTGTAGAGACATGCAATTATTTTCAGAGCAGTTTGACATCTGCCAAAGGCTTGTATTTTTACACTTTGTATAGTCTTATATTCTTTGTTGTAATCAAAATTCAAATTCTGACAAAGCTATTAGAGTGATACTACATGATTTTAAAAGATTAATATACTTAGTCTTTTCTTTCTTTGCTTTCAAATTTCTCTCATTTTACATCTGAAATATGCTAGAATCGCGAATATAAAAAAATACTTCATCTACATGAACCACTGATAATACTTACAACGTCATCATCCTGTATCTTGTTTAAATTCATAATGTGTAAGAGTTCATTATACAAACTGCATATTTTCTCAGCCAAACGAAGCTAAAATGTAAAATCAAACGAATATTTATTATTTGAGTAAATGAGTACATTTGAGATGATATTATGGTAAACATAGATGAATTCACTTATATATTTCTAGTGTGAACGATATTTCACACCGTGAAGAAAAAATAATCATCAGGTATGAACTAGAACAATTTATTGCTTACGAGTGTAATGGACAGCTGGTTAACATTTTCCCGAAAGAATAATACGGTATTTATCTGGAGAAAGGAGAAATTTCCTCCACATTACTCAGAAACCTCTATTTCATAATTAATTTTAAAGTAGCCAATCCAAATTTTATATTTTATTTGTGCATTTTAAGGCATGAAATGAATTTATACATCGAACAGTGACTGAATTGTACTACAAATTTTTTGAAAACTCATGCTGAATTACAAAGACTGTTTATTTTCTCATTGTTAACAGTATCATAACTAAGAATGAAGAACAGAACTTACATATAGGCTACATTCTGACAGCAGCACGTATTATTATATTCAAGTTTTAATACTACAGTAGTTTTTCTTGTCAGGTAAGTTTATGATATGAATAGTTTAATCTTAGGTTAACATCAGCTTCCTATGTGAAGGAACTTTAAGAGCATAGTATCATTGCAAGGAATAATAATATTAAATATTCTAAAACAACAAATCATGAGAAACCTATAATGAAACAATACTGATAGAGATAGGAAGATCATGAAAATTACTTACAGTGTCATTAACAAATCTTGAATTGATATCAAGAGTTTCTATTTTCGTATCAAGCTCTGACATCAATTCATTGACTTTCTGCAAAACTGTTTTACAGTTGTTGTTGGAGACCTGTATTAAATAATATAAGACAAGAACAGTATTTCTATCATATTTTTATTGGAGTCCAATATGGACTAATAAGGAAAAAGAAACACGATAATATAAAGGCAGGTAAGTACTCGTATGCATTTGAGAAATTTACTTATTGATTTAAACCTTCGCAAGTAACAAATAGCCTACACTGCTACCATTTCTTGGAAGGATTTCATATAACTGTTTCACAAATTATCATCTATTGTTTCTATTTAATTTAATTTATTGGTCTGACCCAATATTTTGGGTTTACCCTGCGACACAGAATAGCTCACGATAAAATTTAAAATGAAAAATTATATAAACAGGTTTCAGACAAAAGTGATTGAGACATAGAAAAAAATGGAACCAAGGATAATTTAAATTGATTGTACGCCATAAAGATGCTGACGAAATATCGCTACATAAAATTTTATAATGGTGGTGACGATGGCATCTTGAAGATCTCTCATCAGCTTGTATTTTTTCCCTCCACTTTACAAAGGCTTTCGGAATGGTGCCTCTCGCTCCGAAGAAGAGACTGGTAACTGTGATTTTTTCAATGTTGTATTTCGCTGATAGGTACTGAATCATAGGCTCGTAGATTTTCTTTTTCTCTTCATTCAGTTCAGATGGTTGAGTGGCTGAGATTTCAAATCTGATCATAGGATCATTTATTTCGGCTGTCTGTTTATTCCTATTTATAGCTATGATATCGATTCTACTATTGCTCCCACCATCAGCAATACAATGAACTTCCTCGTGAACATCTAGATTTTTGGATCGAAGTGCATCTGCGATCATAGAATGTATGATGTTGTGACGTTTTATTCTAAGTACTTCTCCCTTTGGGCAACTCCCAAACACATGTGGTAAAGCTTCATACTCACTGCATTGCCTACAGTGGGTTGTGCCTGTAGAGCGACTAGGGAGAGAACATACTGGTGCCACCATCGCAATCATTTTTAGCATTTCTCTCCACTCAGAACTTGATAATCCTTCATGCTTGATGATCCACGAGTTGGCTGCAGGTACTTCTTCAAACAATACAACTCCTTTTCCTTTCTGGGGGTATGCACACCAGATTTTAAATTCACGGTGCCGAAGATGTTGCCTTGATTGCTTCATGGATCCTGTAGCCTCATCTCTGCTCACTTGCAGTTCCGACAAGCAACGAGTTCTTATAGTTTCGTAATTTCGTACAGCATTAACGTGCTGGTCATTTAGGTTTTCTAGCTTGGTGTTGATGTTGAGTTGCTGCAGATAGGCTTCCCATGTAGCGCGCATCACTGACAATCCTTTGTATTTGGTACTTGTATATATCATGCTATTAGGAGTGTCACCTGGGGCCTGTTTCTCAAAACTCACGAACTAGTAATACTAGTCTGTACAGTAGTAATATTAGTTTATTTTACAAGTTTGTGTTTCTAGAAACTACAAGGGTAAAGTAGTAGTTACCAGTTCACAGACTAGTAATATTGATCGATTTCACCAGTTCATAAGTGATTCTGTTTCTCAAAATGCTAATCTAGTTGATTATACTAGTATTCAACAGGAATATTCCTACAAGACTCTAAAGATTGGTGATTTATATATTATCAGTTACCAGTGGCAATCTTTCTCAGATAAAACAAAATATTGTAGTTATTTTTTTAATATATGTGGTTTAGTGATTCCGATTGAAGTAGTGAAGAAGTTGTTGTGAGAAGAGCTAAAACTATATCGAGAAAGAACACTTATTATTCATTTACGAGAGCATTGTTTAAATATAATGAACGGTTTAAATAAAGTGCTGAAAAGCTTGGAGAGTTGTTAAATATAGTGGGATCTGCCATAACAAGACAAACAAATAGAAGTCATGCATTATCAGCAAAGCTTCAAATACAAATTGCTCTACAAATCGGGATGTTGATTATTTTCCAATGCCATCTGGTTTTTCTGCCCTAGACCAGCAACACATGCAGAATTTTTTTCCTAATAATCTAATACCAATTCATCAACTGCAGTAATTTTTGCTGGCTCTCCTCCTCTACTACTAGTTCTTCTGACATTGTCAACTTTAGCCTACAAATTAAATACAAAACGACACTAATTTATGAATAGATCAAACGTAAAACTGAAAAAAAAAATTACCGAATTTTTCAAGTCATAAGTGGCATCCATGTCGCCAGTAGACTCACTAGCTACATAATGTGTTCATATTATGATACTGTGAACTTGAATTGGTACTCGTCAAAGTTGCTTTCTTAATGTTGGGCCAATAAGTGTCCCTAACGTATGCATAATCTTTGTTCTCAAGTATCAGTTCCATAGACTCACATATTACAAATTTTTTTGTCCAGTCGTTTACTTTATCATTTTTGTTATTATGCTTGAAAACGCGCCGAATAATATATCCTTCAAGTCATCAATCATATTGAGTATAGTTAATTTGCTTTCAATTGATGGAATTTCAAGAGAAGAGAGAAGTAAGAACCAAAACACAAACTTAGCCTACTAACCTCAAATAACAATGCCTACCAATGACTATAAACAAATGAACTCCATCAGCTGACTAATGAAAGAGATCATATGACTAGTGAAAAATTGTCACAAGTTACTAGACTGGTGAAATAGTTTGAGAAACAGAATCTACTAGAGCTGGTGAAATGTACTCTGGTAACTAGTAACTGGTGAACTACTAAACTAGTATTTTTGAGAAACAGGCCCCTGGTAATTGTAATATTTCCTTTGCTGCACTTTTAATCATATTGTCATCTTTAATGAGGAATTTTTTGGGGATCAGATCCACAGATGCAGTTTGAAATGGATATATTAAAGTTGGGCCGATGAACTGGTTTAAGATGACTAATTTTTGTTGTGGCTGAAGCAAATGACTTGATGTTAGTTTGTTGAGATGCGTCTTTAGTTTTTCCAATACTTGGTTTTCATTGAATGTTAGTGTTTCTTTAAATGTAGCGCCTAGATATTTAATTTCTTCATCTACACTGATGCTATTAATATGACCCACAACAGTTGAAATTTGATCTTGCTCAAGTTTTCCATTGTTGATAATGAGGCGCTTGATGTTTCTGTATTGATATTCAAACCTTTTTCTTGCAATAGTAGTATTGCATTCGTAACAAGAATAGAAGCAGCTTCTTGTCTTTCCCAACAATTACAATATCATCGGCAAAGCAGAGTAATGTAAGGGGATCAATGTCTGAGGTTAACTGGAAACTGTAGTTTTTAGAGACATTCCTTTCTGTCAATTCATTAAGTAAGTGGTTTATGCCCCA